>NC_044032.1:19705951-20005951 GCF_901765095.1 Microcaecilia unicolor | reverse complement strand
CTCCTAACCCTTGTTCACTTGTTCAGAACCCTTATTTTATCACCCTCACTTTAATATTCCCTTATCTCTTGTTTGTCCTGTTTGTCTGTCCTAATTAGATTGTAAGCTCTGTTGAGCAGGGACTGTCTCTTCATGTTCAAGTGTACAGCGCTGCATACGTCTAGTAGCACTTTAGAAATGATTAGTAGTAGTCTTTGGGATTCTGGATCCTTGATACTCTTTAGGATTCTGCACAGAATCTTGCTACTGTTTGGGATTCTGCCCGGAATCTTGCTACTCTTTGGGATTCCGGAATCTTGCTACTCTTTGTCCTTATCCCTTATTTGTCCTGTTTGTCCTAATTAGATTGTAAGCTCTGTCGAGCAGGGACTGTCTCTTCATGTTCAAGTGTACAGCGCTGCATACGTCTAGTAGCACTTTAGAAATGATTAGTAGTAGTAGTAGTCATCGGGATTCCGGAATCTTGCTACTCTTTGGGATTCTGCATGGAATCTTGCAACTCTTTGGGATTCCGGAATCTTGCCACTCTTTATCCTTATCCCTTATTTGTCCTGTTTTTCTGTCCTGATTAGATTGTAAGATCTGTCGAGCTGGGACTGTCTCTTCATGTTCAAGTGGACACCCCAGAGGGAGTGGAAAACATGAAAAAGGATCTGAAAAAGCTAGAAGAATGGTCTAAGGTTTGGCAATTAAAATTCAATGCGAAGAAATGCAAAGTGATGCACTTAGGGAGTAGAAATCCAAGAGAGGCGTATGTGTTAGGCGGTGAGAGTCTGCTAGGTACGGATGGGGAGAGGGATCTTGGGGTGATAGTATCTGAGGATCTGAAGGCGATGAAACAGTTTGACAAGGCGGTGGCCGTAGCTAGAAGGTTACTAGGCTGTATAGAGAGAGGTGTGACCAGCAGAAGAAAAGAGGTGTTGATGCCCTGTATAAGTCGTTGGTGAGGCCCCACCTGGAGTATTGTGTTCAGTTTTGGAGGCCGTATCTTGCTAAGGATGTAAAAAGAATTGAAGCGGTGCAAAGAAAAGCTACGAGAATGTTATGGGATTTGCGTTACAAGACGTATGAGGAGAGACTTGCGGACCTGAACATGTATACCCTGGAGGAAAGAAGAAACAGGGGTGATATGATACAGACGTTCAAATATTTGAAAGGTATTAATCCGCAAACGAACGTTTTCCGGAGATGGGAAGGCGGTAGAACTAGAGGACATGAAATGAGATTGAAGGGGGGCAGACTCAAGAAGAATGTCAGGAAGTATTTTTTCACGGAGAGGGTGGTGGATGCTTGGAATGCCCTCCCACGGGAGGTGGTGGAGATGAAAACGGTAACGGAATTCAAACATGCGTGGGATAAACATAAAGGAATCCTGTGCAGAAGGAAGGGATTCTCAGGATATTAGCCTAGAATGGGTGGCAGAGCTGGTGGTTGGGAGGTGGGGCTAGTGCTGGGCAGACTTATACGGTCTGTGCCGGGGCTGGTGGTTGGGCGGCAGGGATAGTGCTGGGCAGACTTATACAGTCTGTGCCAGAGCCGGTGGTGGGAGGCAGGGATAGTGCTGGGCAGACTTATAGGGTCTGTGCCAGAGCTGGTGGTTGGGAGGCGGGGATAGGGCTGGCCAGACTTATACGGTCTGTGCACTGAAGAGGACAGTACAAATAAAAAAGTAGCACATATGAATTTATCTTCTTGGGCAGACTGGATGGACCGTGCAGGTCTTTTTCTGCCGTCATCTACTATGTTTAAGTGTACAGCGCTGCATACGTCTAGTAGCGCTTTAGAAATGATTTGCCGCCCAGCATTTGCCGCCCAGTATTTGCCGCCCAGCAGCCACTAGCGTGGCTTAGTAAACAGGGTGGTAGGTTTTTTTAAGAACCTTGAAATTAGGAGGGGGGGTGTCCTCTAAAAACATTTGTTTTAAATCTATTTGTGAATCTTCTTTTCCTTTTTCTGGGGCCAGAATATGGAATAAGTTACCTCTGAATCTGAAGTCTGAGCCTTCCTATCTTTCAGGAAATGTTAAAAACATTATTTCTTTGAGCAATAACTCTGACTTGCTTTTAAAGTTTTTATGTTTTTTTAATGCTAATCTTGTGTTATTTTTATGATGTTTTTATAGAATTTGTTAATTCTTCCTTACTATTGGAGCGTCTTTTTTACATTATAAACTGCTGCGAATCCTTTAGGAAAGTTAGCAGTATATATAGTATAGTAAGTCCGAGTTGTTTCAACTGCTCTATGATTATACAGTGCTGTGTACATTGACAGAGATTTATTTATTTATTTCTGCATTTGTATCCCACATTTTACAATTAAGTAGTCAGTTCAATGTGGCTTTATAAATAATGATTACTGTTCTGTGACTGTACAGCACTGTGTACACTGATGGAGCTTGATAAACGATAATCAGTGCTCTGTGAGTGTACAGTGCTGTGTACTCTGATGGAACTCTATAATTAATACTCACTGCTCTGTGATTGTACAGGTCTGTGTACAGTGATGGAGCTTGATAAACGATAATCAGTGCTCTGTGACTGTACAGTGCTGTGTACTCTGATGGAACTCTATAATTAATACTCACTGCTCTGTGATTGTACAGGTCTGTGTACAGTGATGGAGCTTGATAAACAATAATCACTGCTGTGTGACTGTATAGCGCTGTGTACCGAGCAGGGACCGTCCTTAATTGTTAATTTGTACAGCGCTGCGTAACCCTAGTAGCGCTCTAGAAATGTTAAGTAGTAGTAGTAGTAGTAGTATACTGATGGAGCTCAATAATTAACTACTACTACTACTACTTAACATTTCTAGAGCGCTACTAGGGTTACGCAGCGCTGTACAGTTTAACAAAGAAGGACAGTTCCTGCTCAAAGGAGCTTACAATCTAAAGGACGAAATGTCAAGTTGGGGCAGTCGAGATTTCCTGAATAGAGATGTAGTGGTTAGGTGCCGAAGGCAACATTGAAGAGGTGGGCTTTGAGCAAGGATTTGAAGATGGGCAGGGAGGGGGCCTGGCGTATGGGCTCAGGGAGTTTATTCCAAACATGGGGTGAGGAGAGGCAGAAAGGGCGGAGCCTGGAGTTGGCGGTGGTGGAGAAGGGTATTGAAAGGAGGGATTTGTCTTGAGGGCGGAGGTTGCACTGTGTACACTGAAGGAGCTTGATAAACGATAATCAGTGCTCTGATGGAATGCTATAATTAATACTGCTCTGTGACTGTACAGCGCTGTGTACACTGATGGAGCTCAATAATTAATACTCCTTCTCTGTGATTGTACAGCACTGTGTACACTGAAGGAGCTTGATAAACGATAATCAGTGCTCTGTGAGTGTACAGTGCTGTGTACTCTGATGGAACTCTATAATTAATACTCACTGCTCTGTGATTGTACAGGTCTGTGTACAGTGATGGAGCTTGATAAACAATAATCACTGCTCTGTGACTGTACAGCACTGTGTACACTGAAGGAGCTTGATAAACGATAATCAGTGCTCTGTGAGTGTACAGTGCTGTGTACTCTGATGGAACTCTATAATTAATACTCACTGCTCTGTGGTTGTACAGGTCTGTGTACAGTGATGGAGCTTGATAAACAATAATCACTGCTCTGTGACTGTACAGCACTGTGTACACTGAAGGAGCTTGATAAACGATAATCAGTGCTCTGTGAGTGTACAGTGCTGTGTACTCTGATGGAACTCTATAATTAATACTCACTGCTCTGTGGTTGTACAGGTCTGTGTACAGTGATGGAGCTTGATAAACAATAATCACTGCTCTGTGACTGTACAGCACTGTGTACACTGAAGGAGCTTGATAAACGATAATCAGTGCTCTGTGAGTGTACAGTGCTGTGTACTCTGATGGAGCTCAATAATTAATACTCCCTCTCTGTGATTGTACAGCACTGTGTACAGTGATGGAGCTTGATAAACAATAATCACTGCTTTGTGACTGTACAGTGCCGTGTAAGAGTTTTTACTGGCGATAGACCTAAGTCATTTAGGATTTAGAGACGGCCATACGCAGCTTTGCGGGAAATCCCATGAGGCATTCCTTTTTATGAGGAAAATGATTTTGTTCAGCCAATACCTGGTTTGTATGTCATGTTAGGTCCATATGTAATAAGAAAGATGTTATTAAGGATGCAATAAGGGATAATGATGCTGGGCTGACATTTATCACAGAGACCTGGCTGACGGATCCAGATAACCCAATTATTTTAGATGTATGCCCTCAAGGGTATAAGATCTTACATTGTGTGCATCAGGGGGAAAAGGGGGGTGGGATTGGCATTATATATAAATGGGGTTGTTTTTTTTTCATTTGAAATTAGTAGGTAATATTATTATCCCAGGTTTGGAAGTGTTGCTTTTTGCCAGCTAAGTAATGATCTTATATCAGGTTCTTTGGGTTTGTTACTGATTTATGGATCTCCAGGCAACTGGGCAGTAATTGAAGCCCAGCTTGTTGATTTTATTTCTCAATATTCAGCCAATTTCTCTCATCTTCTGTTGCTGGGTGATTTAAATTTGCATTTAGATAACAATCTGGATCTTCCGGTTGGTTGATTGTTTGCTTTCTTCTTTGGGCTTATTAGGGTTTTCTATCAGCAAGGTTGAACCAACGCATGAAAAGGGTCATGCACTTGACATTACTGCTTTAATATCTAAGCTGGATCGGAGATGTTTAATTTCTGACCTAGAATGGATAGTAATTCCTTGGTCTGATCATTTCCAGGCAAACTTTAACACTTTATATTTTCTAGTTTAGCGAAGAGTTCAGGGGAAAGTTCAGACTACTGAAGTTTCCCACATAACTGAAGCTGAACAATTTTACATAGTAACATAGTAAATGACGGCAGAAAAAGACCTGCACGGTCCATCCAGTCTGCCCAACAACACAAACTCATATGTGCTACTTTTTGTGTATACCCTACTTTGATTTGTACCTGTGCTCTTCAGGGCACAGACCGTATAAGTCTGTCCAGCACTATCCCCGCCTCCCATCCACCAGCCCCGCCTCCCACCACCAGCTCTGGCACAGACCATATAAGTCTGCCCAGCACTATCCCCGCCTCCCAATCACCAGTCCCGCCTCCCACCACCGGCTCTGGCACAGACCGTATAAGTCTACCCAGCACTATCCCTGCCTCCCACCACCGGCTCAGGCACAGACCATATAAGTCTGCCCAGCACTATCCCCGCCTCCAAACCACCAGCCCCGCCTCCCACCACCGGTTCTGGCACAGACCGTATAAGTCTGCCCAGCACCATCCCCGCCTCCCGCCACCGGCTCTGCCACCCAATCTCGGCTAAGCTCCTTAGGATCCATTCCTTCTGAATAGGATTCCTTTATGTTTAACCCACGCGTGTTTGAATTCTGTTACCATTTTCATTTTCACCACCTCCCATGGGAGGGCATTCCAAGCATCCACTACTCTCTCTGTGAAAAAATACTTCCTGACATTTTTCTTGAGTCTGCCCCCCTTCAATTTTAGTCTCAGATTAAATCACAATTGACCAGTATTTGTTCTAGTGCAAGTTCAAAGCAAATTGTTAAATCACAAGAGGATTGTGAAAAATTACAAGAGGACCTTACGAGACTGGGAGACCCGGCATCCGAATGGCCAATGACATTTAATGTGAGCAACTGCAAAGGGATGCATGTGGAACCTGAATTATAGCTACGTAATGCAAGGTTAACATAGTAAATGACGGCAGATAAAGACCTGTATGGTCCATCCAGTCTGCCCAACAAGTTAAACTCATTTTAGATGGTATGTGATACTTTATATGTATCCCCGAGTTTGATTTGTCCTTGCCTTTCTCAGGGCACAGACCGTAAAAGTCTACCCAGCACTGTTCTTGTACTAAGTTCTGGAGCTAACGGTGAAGCCTCTGAAAAATTTACACTCCAGCTCATCCCTATCTATTCAGTCACAATCAGGGCATAGACCGTAGGAGTCTGCCCAGCACCGGTTTTGTTTCCCAATTACCAGCGTTGCCATCTAATCTCTGCTAAGATTCCATGGATCCATTCCTTCTAAACAGGATTCTTTTGTTTTTATCCCATGCATGTTTGAATTCCATTACTATTTTCATCTCCACCACCTCCCGCAGGAGGGCATTCCACATATCCCCCACCCTATGTATGAAAAAAATACTTCCTGGCATTACTCCTGAGTCTGCCTCCCTTCAACCTCAATTCATGTCTTCTAGTTCTACTGCCTTCCTGTCTCCGGAAAAGGTTCCACATTAGGAGTCACCGACCAGGAAAGGGATCTAGGCATCACTGCTGATGATACATTGAAACCCTCTGCTCAGTGTCCGGCGGCAGCAAAGAAAGCAAATAGAATGTTAGGTATTATTAGGAAAGGAATGGAAAACAAAAAGGAGGACGTTATAATGCCTTTGTATCGCTCCATGGTGTGACAGAGGCAATACAACAATATTCATCAAACAAATCTAAAGGAAAGGGAAATTTGAAGTCTTCACCTTGGTATT
Organism: Microcaecilia unicolor; assembly: GCF_901765095.1. Taxonomy (NCBI): domain Eukaryota; kingdom Metazoa; phylum Chordata; class Amphibia; order Gymnophiona; family Siphonopidae; genus Microcaecilia; species Microcaecilia unicolor. The sequence continues at coordinate 19,999,442 of NC_044032.1, read as the reverse complement.
ACAAAGATCTGTGGGTATTGAAATGTCAATGTTGAAAAATATGAATGACTAGTGGAACCATGTCCCGTTTCCTCAACAATGAAACAGGCCCTAGGAAGGCTGTCGTGTAAGCTTTTTTTTCCCTCTCCCCTGCCCTCCCCTCCATGTCCAGCGATTCTTCCCTCCCCTCCATGTCCAGCGATTCTCCTCTGCCCTGCCCTCCCCTCCATGTCCAGCGATTCTTCCCTCCCCTCCATGTCCAGCGATTCTTCCCTCCCATCCGTGTCCATCAATTCTCCTCTGCCCTGCCCTCCCCTCCATGTCCAGCGATTCTTCCCTCCCCTCCATGTCCAGTGATTCTCCTCTGCCCTGCCCTCCCCTCCATGTCCAGCGATTCTTCCCTCCCCTCCATGTCCAGCGATTCTCCTCTGCCCTGCCCTTCCCTCCATGTCCAGCGATTCTTCCCTCCCCTCCATGTCCAGTGATTCTCCTCTGCCCTGCCCTCCCCTCCATGTCCAGCGATTCTTCCCTCCCCTCCATGTCCAGCGATTCTCCTCTGCCCTGCCCTTCCCTCCATGTCCAGCGATTCTTCCCTCCCCTCCATGTCCCGTGATTCTCCTCTGCCCTGCCCTCCCCTCCATGTCCAACGATTCTTCCCTCCCCTCCATGTCCAGTGATTCTTCCATCCCCTCCCCTCCATGTCCATCAATTCTCCTCTGCCCTGCCCTCCCTCCCTCCCCTCGATGTCCCACGATTCTCTCCTCTACTGTCCTCCCATCCCATCCATGTCCATCAATTCTCCTCTGCCCTGCCCTCCCCTCCATGTCCAGCGATTCTTCCCTCCCCTCCATGTCCAGCGATTCTCCTCTGCCCTGCCCTGCCCTCCCCTCCATGTCCAGTGATTCTTCCCTCCCGTCCATGTCCAGCAATTCTCCTCTGCCCTGCCCTTCCCTCCATGTCCAGCGATTCTTCCCTCCCCTCCATGTCCCGTGATTCTCCTCTGCCCTGCCCTCCCCTCCATGTCCAGCGATTCTTCCCTCCCCTCCATGTCCAGTGATTCTTCCATCCCCTCCCCTCCATGTCCATCAATTCTCCTCTGCCCTGCCCTCCCTCCCCTCGATGTCCCACGATTCTCTCCTCTACTGTCCTCCCATCCCATCCATGTCCATCAATTCTCCTCTGCCCTGCCCTCCCCTCCATGTCCAGCGATTCTTCCCTCCCCTCCATGTCCAGCGATTCTCCTCTGCCCTGCCCTCCCCTCCATGTCCAGCGATTCTTCCCTCCCCTCCATGTCCAGCAATTCTCCTCTGCCCTGCCCTTCCCTCCATGTCCAGCGATTCTTCCCTCCCCTCCATGTCCCGTGATTCTCCTCTGCCCTGCCCTCCCCTCCATGTCCAGCGATTCTTCCCTCCCCTCCATGTCCAGTGATTCTTCCATCCCCTCCCCTCCATATCCATCAATTCTCCTCTGCCCTGCCCTCCCTCCCTCCCCTCGATGTCCCACGATTCTCTCCTCTACTGTCCTCCCATCCCATCCATGTCCATCAATTCTCCTCTGCCCTGCCCTCCCCTCCATGTCCAGCGATTCTTCCCTCCCCTCCATGTCCAGCGATTCTCCTCTGCCCTGCCCTCCCCTCCATGTCCAGCGATTCTTCCCTCCCCTCCATGTCCAGCGATTCTCCTCTGCCCTGCCCTTCCCTCCATGTCCAGCGATTCTTTCCTCCCCTCCATGTCCAGTGATTCTCCTCTGCCCTGCCCTCCCCTCCATGTCCAGCGATTCTTCCCTCCCCTCCATGTCCAGTGATTCTCCTCTGCCCTGCCCTCCCCTCCATGTCCAGCGATTCTTTCCTCCCCTCCATGTCCAGTGATTCTTCCATCCCCTCCCCTCCATGTCCATCAATTCTCCTCTGCCCTGCCCTCCCTCCCTCCCCTCGATGTCCCACGATTATCTCCTCTACTGTCCTCCCATCCCATCCATGTCCATCAATTCTCCTCTGCCCTGCCCTCCCCTTCCTCCCTCCCCTTGATGTCCTGTGATTCTCTCCTCTACTGTCCTCCCATCCAATCTCTTCTGCCCTCCCCTTCCCTTCTTCCCTCCCTCCCCTCGCGATTCTCTCCTCCCCTCGATTTGTACCTGAACGTTCTCTGGTTGGCTGGCGCTGGCTTCCCTTCCCTCTCACTGCTCCGCCCTCTGACGTCATTACGTTTTGACACGAGGGCGGGGCAATGAGTGGTTATGGATGTTACGAACCCAGGCATCCAGACGTAGAACGTTGGAGGTGTAAATTATTATACGGGATTGTGGCTAAAAACCAAGGATCCAGTAGATAAATTCAATTGGAAAAAGCAAGTTGGAGTCTATAAAAATGCTATTGCAATGGGAATTTGAAAGGGGCAGGAATGGTAAATCAAAAATTTTTGTTTAATATCTTTAATAAGCTTACACAGGTATCATCAGTTGTCCAGAATCTTTACAACCATCCCCAATTGAATTGGCAAATTACTTTATAGGTAAGGTAAAGCTTATTAGACAATCATTTAAAAATATCATGCCTGAAATTGGCAATTCAATAAGTGGCCCTTCTAGGTTCAAGACTTTTTGCAATTGGGCAGATCCCACCTTTAACCCAAGGAGGTGACAGGAAGGAGATTTTATTACAAGAACAATGCTGGTTTTTTTCTTTTAAATTTAGTGGATCCTATCGGTTTAAATGTGAATATTAAATGGCAAATTGTTTTTTTAAGATGAATGAAAGTATTAAGATTTTTTGAATGAGTAGAGGAGGGGACTTTAAGCTTAAATGTGTAGCCAATAGATTTCATCTACATGTATTAATTTGATTGGGTGCTCCAGTGGGTTAGTGTTTTTTAAATTCTGCCACCGTGTTTTCTGAATTGAGCTGTTCGAAATTGAGCATTGCCAAAAGAGCTGAAGAAGATCCTTAAAAATGTAAGTGAGCATGAACTGAGAAGAAGGTGTTTAAGGCTGGGGCGTAGTCAGACTTCGGAGGGAGGGGGGTCCAGAGCCCGAGGTGAGGGGGCACATTTTAGCCCCCCCTGCCACCACCAACTTTGACCTCCCCCCACTGACGACCCTATTGACCCCCCTCCCGCCACCAACCCTCCCCCGCCGCTGCCGCCGTCGCCTACCTTTGCTGGCAGGGGACCCCAACCCCCGCCAGCCGAGGTCCTCTTCTTCCTTCATTCTGTTTCTGAGTCTGACGAGAAGAGGACCTCGGCTGGCGGGGGTTGTGGTCCCCCGCCAGCAAAGGTAGGCGATGGCGACGGAGGGTTGGCGGCAGGAGGGGGGGGGTCGAGAGGGCCTTTTTTTAAAATAGGGCAGTAGATGACCCTTTAGAAGGCAGTAAGGGCTCACACGCTACTTGTACGGCAATTAGGCAGCGAGCGGCAATGTGGCCACGGTGACAATTACCATTGGGAACACCCCGTGGCCATAAGGATGTTAGGCTGCGTAGAGAGGGGCATAACCAGCAGAAGACAGGAGATGTTGATGCTCCTCTACAAGTCGTTGGTGAGGCCCCACTTGAGTTCAGTTTTGGAGACCGTATCTTGCTAAAGATGTAAAAAGACTGGAAGCGGTGCAAAGAAAAGCTACGAAAATGGTATGGGATTTGCGTTGCAAACCATACGAGGAGAGACTTGCCGACCAGAACATGTATACCTTGGAGGAAAGGAGAAACAGGGGTGACATGATACAGACGTTCAAATATTTGAAAGGTATTAATCCGCAAACGAACCTTTTCCAGAGACGGGAAGGCGGTAGAACTAGAGGACATGAATTGAGGTTGAAGGGGGGCAGACTTGGGAGTAATGTCAGGAAGTATTTTTTCACAGAGAGGGTGGTGGATATGTGGAATGCCCTCCCGGCAGGAGGTGGTGGAGATGAAAACGGTAACGGAATTCAAAAATGCTTGGGATAAAGGAATCCTGTTCAGAAGGAATGGTTCCGTGGAATCTTAGCGGAGATTGGGTGGCGACGCTATTAACTGGAAACAAAATGGGAGCTGGGCAGACTTCTACAGTCTACGCCCTGATCGTGACTGAATAGATAGGGATGGGCTGGAGTGTAAATTTTAGGGGGCTTCGACGTTAGCTCCAGAACTTAGTACAAGAATAGTACTGGGCAGACTTCTACAGTCTGTGCCCTGAGAAAGGCAAGGACAAATCAAACTCGGGTATACATATAAAGTATCACATACCATGTAAAATGAGTTTATCTTGTTGGGCAGACTGGATAGACCATACAGGTCTTTATCTGCCATCATTTACTATGTTACTATGTTACTCTTTGGGATTCTTCCTGGAATGTTGCTACTAATTGGGATTCCGGAATCTTGTAACTCTTTAGGATTCCAGAATCTTCAGAACTTTTAGTACAAGAACAGCGCCGGGTTGACTTCTTTCTACGGTCTGTGCCCTGAGAAAGGCCAGGACAAATCAAACTCAGGTATACATATAAAGTATCACATACCATGTAAAATGAGTTTATCTTATTGGGCAGACTGGATGGACCGTAAGGTCTTTATCTGCCGTCATTTACTATGTTACTCTTTGGGGTTCTACATGGAATGTTGCTACTAATTGGGATTCCGGAATCTTGTAACTCTTTAGGATTCCAGAATCTTCATAGCTTTTAGTACAAGAACAATGCTGGGCAGACTTCTACGGTCTGTGCCCTGAGAATGGACAGGACAAATCAAACTCAGGTATACATATAAAGTATCACATACCATGTAAAATGAGTTTATCTTGTTGAGCAGACTGGATGGTCCATTCAGGTCTTTATCTGCTGTCATTCATTTTACTATGTAACCACAGGAAACTGCATGGGCCAACTTTGGATCTACCACCAGGCACCTGCACTACCCCAGCGGTAGGGTCAATTTGGCACATGCTACTCACCCGGTAGCCCTGCCGCAGAGTAGTAAAAGTGCCCCTCAGTGATTTCTGTAAGTAATGTATTTATTATTGGGTTTTAGACTGGACCTAGTCCTTTTTTTCCCTGATGCAGCAGTGTCGGGAACCGTGAAACGCTGGCCACGTCAGAATGGGACCGTTATCTCACAGATAAGTCTATTCAACAATATTTTTTGGAGATGATTTGAAAAAGGTTTTGAAAGGATTTCAAACTCTTGTGGAGTGAAGATGTATTAGAAGTTAATAAAGAAAATAAAGAAAGAAAATGAGAAAAAAATTAGAAAATAAGGGAAGGTTTTTGAGCCACTGATATTTTATTTGTCTTGATATATTGCCAATCGCCAAATGGTAGCTAAGCAGTGTACATTTTTAAAAAGCTAAAATTTAAAAATAAAAATAAAAAAAAGGAAAAGAAATCATTGGAAATCTTAAAACAGGTGGAGTGTATGAACACCCTGGAAAAAGTCAAAGAGGGTTTTTTTTTTTAAGAACTGAGGCTTTTTTTCTACCCACGCTAATGGTTAGTTTGAAATTGAAATAAGAACAATCTCTCTATATAAAACGCACCTCCAACTTTCTAATGAAGCCGGAAGCTGTAGTTGTGTAGATCGCTGTTTGCCCATGAGTGTCTGCCCCGCCCTTGCGTCACAACATGATGACGTCGAGGGCAGAGCACTGACACTCGCCGAATCGCATCGCTCACCCGTTGGTACTCCACGAAACGTTACGTCACACGCATCACGGACCTAAGAGAACGACGGCCATTAAAAAAGTAAGGAGTATCAACAGCTGCTGCAACTCGGAGGGAGGCGGGGAGGACCCTGGAACTCAGAGGGAGGGGGGACCCTGGAACTGGGAGGGAGGGAGGAAGAGGAGGGATCCCGGAACTTGGAGGGAGGGAGGGGGGACCCTGGAACTTGGAGGGAAGGGACGACCCTGGAACTCGGATGGAAGGAAGAAGGGAGGGGGGAGACGGCCCTGCAACTCAGAGAGACAGAAGGAGGGAACAGCCCTGCAACTCGGAGGCAGGGAGGGAGGGTGACAACACATTTAGCCTAACAATCCCTTTCAAAACATTAAATGCAGAAAGGTAATACCTTGCTAGCGCCCGTTTCATTGGTTTCCGAAACGAGCCTTTTATCCTAGTGTTATAATGTTTCAGCCAGAATGAACACTCTTTCAGTGGATTTCATGTAGTTATTATTTTATTCCACTGACCTGATTTATCTTCAAGTGTTTTTCTATTACTTCATAAAATGCCTGGTACTGGACAGGGTTTATGTTGCTGTTACTGATATGAAACCAGAATCAGGCACTGTTTTTTGTATGGTGAATTCTAAGGACAAATGTCCTAGTTCTGTTCTGCACCCATTGCTGGACAAGGGAAACTTCTTTGTACACAGAACCTATGTTTACAATTAATACTGTGACGGTCCAATATGCAGGGTAAGGGACAATATTTTTTTATGCTAGACTACATAATTTACCTGCTATTATTGTTGCTGAGTACAGCCAGTGATAGCAAAATTTTCATTTCTTTATTGTTTAGCCAGGGAATATAAGTTGCATTCTTTTATCTTGGAGCAACCACCTAGCCAGTGTTCAGAGTAGGGGTGGGGGGCTCTCCCTTTTAGGGGGTGTTATTTCAACCCTTGTCTCAGGCACCCAATTATTTTGAGAGGCTCTGGGGGGGAGGGGAGGGAGATGGGAGTTAATGCACAGCTGAAGATTCACCTAGAGCAATGTTTCCAAAGTCCAGTCAGGTTTTCAGGATATTCACAATGAATATGCATGAACTTGATTTGCATACACTGCCTCCGTTATATGCAAATCTCTTTCATGCATGTTCATTGTGGATATCCTGAAAACCTGACTGGCAAAGGGGTATTCCAGGAACGGACTTGGGAAACACGGGTGTCAGATAGCTTAGCAGCATTCCTTATTACATTGGTCTCTGAAAACAAGAAATACAGATTCACTGAGCAGGTAGTAGTATCTCGACAACTTACTACCTTTTTTACAAGGGTCCAAATGTCTTACGTCAGTGTCATACAGGCTTTTGTAGCCATTTCTCTATAGAACATTCACTGTTAGGCTTCTAGAATTTGTTTGTCAAAGGCACGACAAAAGGAAGGGAATTTCTTTTAGTTCCACTTGACCTTAGTGCTGCGTTCGATCTGGTTGAACACGGAGCTCATTTTCGAAAGGAAAAAAAAATATCTAAAGAGTGGCATAAAGCAGCATTTGGGCGTTTTTCTCACAAAAACATCCAAATCAGTATTTTTGAAACCTATTTTTCAGACGTTTTTCTATGCTGTTCGTCTGCAATGCATCCAAATCTCAAGGGGGCCTGTCAGGGGCGTATTAAGGGTGGGATTTAGGCATTCCTAAGACTTAGACATTTTTTAGCCATAATGGAACAAAAAAAAACAAAACTAAGGTGTTTTGAGCTAGACCTGTTTTTATAATGAATAATGCACAGAAAAATGACCACTGGAGGGAATCAGGGATGGCCCTCCCACCCTCCACCCCAGTGGCATTCCTTGGTCGGCTGCTACCCGATGTGGTCACTGCTGCGCACCCCCCCCCCCCCCCCCGAGTGCAGCATCATCCCCCCCAGGGTGCAGCACGACACCCCCGGCACATCACCTCCAAGCTGCTCCCCCACGGGTGTATTCTTCTTGCCTGCTGGGGTGCAGGGAGCAGCCACACGGCTGTCGGCTCCGCCGGTTCCCTGCTCCCTCTGCTGATACTTCCTGGTCAGGGGCAGAGGGAGCAGGGAACCGGCAGAGCTGACAGTCGTGCAGCTGCTCCCTGCACCTCTCCTGCAGCGCGCACCCCGGGCGGACCGCCCCCACCACCCCTCCCTCGGTATGCCACTGCTCCACCCCCAAAATGTGAATTAATATATGACTTACCAGCCTCTATGACAGCCTTAGATGTTATAGCCAGGTCTATTAGAGCAGCATGCAGGTCCCTGCAGTAGTGTAGTGGTCAGTGCACTATAGAGTGGAGGACCCAGGTTTCTATCTCCCTCTACCTTTCACACTTGTGGTGGAAACTCTGACCCCTCCCAAAGTCACCAAAACCCTACTGTATTTTTCAGATGTTTTTCTATGCTGTACATTATAGACAAAGCGATGGGGCCTGATGGGATACATCCAAGGGTGCTCAAGGAACTCGGAGAAGTTCTGGTGGCTCCGCTGATGAACCTCTTCAATGCTTCCTTAGAGTCTAGAGTGGGCCTGGAGGACTAGAGAAGGGCGGACGTGGTCCTCTTGCACAAGAGTGGAAGTAAGGAGAAGGTTGGGAATTACTGACCAGCCAGTCTGACCTCGATGTTGAGTAAACTAATGGAAACGCTTTTAAAGCAGAGGATAGTGAGGTTCCTCAAATTGAATGGACTGCAGGACCTGAAGCAGCATGGCTTCACTAGAAGCAGCTCGTGTCAGACGAATCTGAATGACTTCTTTGACTGGGTCCTTCCCTACACCCCTTCCCGTGCACTCCGCTCCATGGATAAATCCTTCTTATCTGTTCCCTTCTCCACTACTGCCAACTCCAGACTTTGCGCCTTCTGTCTCACTGCACCCTACGCCTGGAATAAACTTCCTGAGCCCCTATGTCTTGCCCCATCCTTGGTCACCTTTAAATCTAGACCGAAAGCCCACCTCTTTAACATTGCTTTTGACTTGTAACCACTCGCCTCCACCTACTCTCCTCTCCTCCTTCCTGTACACATTAATTGATTTGATTTGCTTACTTTATTTTTTGTCTATTAGATTGTAAGCTCTTTGAGCATGGACTGTCTTTCTTCGTTTGTGCAGCGCTGCGTACGCCTTGTAGCGCTATAGAAATGCTAAATAGTAGTAGTAGTGGGTGACCAAACAATTGGACATGGGAGGGGAGCTAGATGTGGTGTGGTCTTGCAATCCAGAGGTGGCCGGTTCAAATCCCACTGCTGCTCCTTGTGATCTTGGGCAAGTCACTTAACCCTCCATTGCCTCAGGAACAAACTTAGATTGTGAGCCCTCCTGGGACAGAGAAATATCCACAGTACCTGAATGTAACTCACCTTGAGCTACTACTGAAAAAGGTGTGAGCAAAATATAAATAAGTACCCTTGGTATGGGACCTAGACTAACTGGCTGGGTTAAACATTGGTTGAACAGAAGGAGACAAAGGGTAGTGGTAAATGGAACTTGCTCTGAAGATAGGGATGTTATCAGTGGAGTACCACAGGGACCAGTCCTAGGGCTGACCTTTTTTTTTAACATCTTTGTGAGTGATATTGCAGAAGGGCTGTCTGGTAAGGTTTGTCTCTTTGTGGATGATGCCAAACTCTGCAACAGGGTAGACACCCCGGAAGGTGTAGATGGCATGATGAAGGACCTAGCGAAGCTTGAGGAATGGTCCAATATTTGGCCACTAAGATTTAATGTTTAAAAATGCAGGGTCATGCACTTAGGTCACAAGAATCCAAGGGAATACCTCTATTCAGGAAATCTAGACTGCCCCAACTTGACATTTCACCCATTAGATTGTAAGCTCCTTTGAGCAGGGACTGTCCTTTTTTGTTAAACTGTACAGCGCTGCGTAATCCTGGTAGCGCTTTAGAAATGTTAAGTAGTAGTAGTAGTGAAGTTCTTTTGTGTACAAAGAAAGAGCGGGACTTGGGGGTTATTGTGTCTGATGACCTTAAAGTTTCTAAACAGGTAGAAAAAGTGACAGTCATAGCCAGAAGGATGATTGGGTGCATAAGGTCTGCAACTTGGTTCATAAAGTCATTTACAGAGATGCCCCGGTCTACATGTTAGACCTCATAGACCTGCCACACAGGAACACTAAAAGATCAGCACGCACATTCCTGAATCTACACTTCCCCAGCTGCAAAGGACTAAAATACAAATTAACACATGCATCTAGCTTTTCCTACATAAGCATGCAGCTATGGAATGCATTACCACCTGACGTGAAAAAAATGGGCGACTTTCTGAAATTGCTGAAGACTTACCTTTTCAACAAGCCATACCGCATCGACCCATTTTTTGAACTTTAACGTATTATATGAACTGTAACACGTTACCACTGTATCTATTATTCCAAATTTGATCTCTTTATACCTGTTTGCTTAATTCTACTATATCACTTATGTTCTTTATGTAATACCGCTTGTATCTTTTAAGGTATTTATCCGCAAAACAATCTTTTCCAGAGATGGGAAGGCGGTAGAACGAGAGGACATGAAATGAGATTGAAGGGGGGCAGACTCAAAAAAGATGTCAGGAAGTATTTTTTCACGGAGAGGGTGGTGGATGCTTGGAATTCCCTCCTGCGGGAGGTGGTGGAGATGAAAACGGTAACGGAATTCAAACATGCGTGGGATATGCATAAAGGAATCCTGTGCAGCAGGAATGGATCCTCAGAAGCTTAGCTGAAATTGGGTGGCGGAGTAGGTGGGGGGAAGAGGGGTTGGTGGTTGGGAGGCTAGGATAGGGGAGGGCAGACTTATACGGTCTGTACCAGAGCCGGTGATGGGAGACGGGACTGGTGGTTGGGAGGCGGGAAATACTGCTGGGCAGACTTATACGGTCTGTGCCCTGAAAAGGACAGGTACAAATTCAAGATATGAGTTTATCTTGGGCAGACTAGATGGACCATGCAGGTCTTTTTCTGCCGTCATCTACTATGTTACTAAGTTACTATGTTACTCTGGAATGGCGATCGCCATGATGGATCAATGTAAGCCACATTGAGCCTGCAAATAGGTGGGAAAATGTGGGATACAAATGCAACAAATAAATAAATAAATAAGGAAAGGGATGACCAGCAGGAACAAAGAGGTGATGGTGTCCTTGTATAAGTCTCTGGTGAGGCCCCATTTAGAGTACTGTGCGCAATTCTGGAGACTGCACCTACGGAAGGATATAAACAGGATGGAGTCGGTCCAGAGGGTGGTTACGAAACTGGTAAGTGGTCTTGGACATAAAACATATAGGGACAGGCTTATGAACCTCAACATGCATACGCTGGAAGAGAGGAAGGAGAGACGAGATATAATAGAGACATTTAAATATCTCATGGGCATTAATGTACAGGAAGTGAGCCTTTTTCAAATGAAGGAAAACTCTGGAATGAGGGGGCATACAATAATGAAGCTAAGAGGAAATAGGTTTAGGAGGAATCTAAGAAAGTATTCATTTATGGAAAGGGTGGTGGAAGCATGGAATGGCCTCCTGGTGGAGGTCATAGAGACAAGGACTGTGTCAGAATTTAAAAGAGCGTGGGACAGGCATGTGGGATCCCTTAGGAAAAGGAAGAGTTAGTGGTTATGGAGGATGGGCCATTTGGCCTCTATCTGCCGTCATGTTTCTATATAGGTGCCCCCTTCATCCATAAGGTCTACTGTAGTGGTGTACAGTGGGGGGGGGGGGCAGTAGGTTTTGGGCAGGTTGTGGAGAGCTCAGGGGACAAGATAAGGGAGCAACGGTGAGATGTGTACCTGGAAGTCCACTGCAGTGCCCTCTAGGGTGCCCCCTTGCTCTCCTGGGATGTCTGGGGGACCAGTCTGCTAAAAATACTGGCTCCTCCTACATCCCAAATGGCTTGATTTTCTACATTTTGCACTTATTCTTTTCTTTTCGAAAATGGACCAAAAAAAAACAAAATGTGCAAAGCACAAAACCTTGTTCGAAAACAGAACTTTTGAAGAAAAAAAAAAAAGATAGACAATTCTCTTTTTTGAAAATGACCTTCTTTTAATCATAAATTCCCACCAAAACAGAAGTGAAAACATCTCTCAATTGGGGGAGCTGTGTGGTTCTGTATGCCCCCCCCCCCCACTGAAAGAGAATTAAAAGAATGGATTACGATGCTGTCTTTACTTCAAAGTCAGGTCCCCTATAAGTTACAGGGTCATATAAAATACCTATTACAGTCATACAGGACTCTGCTAACCATGGACAGCCCTGTGGCATATTTCCAGCGTTATTTCAGACTACTTTACAATAGCTGTCTGGAAAAGCCAGAGACTCATAAGAAAACTGCAAGAGTTCCCAGTGATCAGGTTTAATCTAGAGCAGGGGCGTAGCCAGACAACAGATTTTGGGTGGGCCTAGGCAAGAATTGGGTGGGCACCAAGTGTTCTGCCCCCCCCCCCCCCCCCCCACAAAAAAAGTATCTCAGCTGGTGGGAAAATGCTTCTTTCCACCTTGGCAGCAGGCATGCACTGAAAACTGAGCATGCGCAGGTGCCGGTGTCATGGAGAGTAGCGTTTTCGTTACCATCAGGGGAAAATCTTCAGCTGGCGGAGCTTGGGATTCCCACCAGTTACCACTAAACATGTGCTACTGTTGGGTGGGCCTGAGCCATAAATGGGTGGGCCCTGGCCCACCCAAGCCCACCTGTGGCTACGCCACTGATCTAGAGACAAGCGGGTTTGAAGGATTTACTTTAAACACTTCTTCTCCAGAAAGGGAAACTTGAAGAGATAGGATGGACAGAGAGGGTGACCCCTTGAGACACAAGGAGCTAGTCAGAAGTGCACCTTTTGGTGCTAGGTCATCTGGCAGCAGTACTAGTCTGTTTTCCAACGCGTATCAAGAACACAGGAAAAAGCGTCACCCAAAGACAAAAGCTATAGCAAAAAAAAGCTAGGGTTCCAGAGACAGAGTAAAATATACAGACTTTTACCTCACCTCCCACTTAATTAAGCTGTTATCTCACTTCTTCTATTTCTCTAGAAGAAAGTTATGCACGCTTTTAAATGTAAAGATTCCTTGATATTGCTATGTTAAATCCTTTCTAAAATGAAAAAGGGTGGGGTGTTCCAGTAAAGGGTTAAATTAAAGTGCAGTTGCCTCTAGAATCCATTAGAGGGCAGCAGAGCTTTGTTTTAGGCATTTAGTTTCCTCTATGTCAAGTATTAAGTTAGTCCAATAAAAAAAAAGGTATCATCTTATTTTCTTTTCTCTGTTTTCTTTTCTTTTATTTTAGTACATAATTAAGGCCACACTGGGAAAAGACCAAGGGTCCATCGAGCCCAGCATCGTGTCCACGACAGCGGCCAATCCAGGCCAAGGGCACCTGGCTGCTTCCCAAACGTACAAACATTCTATACAATCAAGCCATTGTGACATCACTAATGAGGTTGGCTCTTATTGGTGGAATGAGCCACTATGACATCACAATAGGTTAAATCACTGCTCTATGTAATAAAAGTGAGCCAAGTAGAGGACATAAGTACATAAGTAATGCCACACTGGGAAAAGACCAAGGGTCCATCGAGCCCAGCATCCTGTCCACGACAGCGGCCAATCCAGGCCAAGGGCACCTGGCGAGCTTCCCAAACGTACAAACATTCTATACATGTTATTCCTGGAATTCTGGATTTTTGCCAAGTCCATTTAGTAGCGGTTTATGGACTTGTCCTTTAGGAAACCGTCTAACCCCTTTTTAAACTCTGCTAAGCTAAACGCCTTCACCACGTTCTCCGGCAACGAATTCTAGAGTTTAATAACGCGTTGGGTGAAGAAACATTTTCTCCGATTTGTTTTTTTATTTTAAATTTGTTTATTAAATTTATTTTACAAGTTAACATCCACTTGCAAAGGAAAAACAGATCCAACCGTGCTAAAATTACATAGCAGTAATATACATCACTATCCTTTCAAAGAAACACTTTATATCTTCCTTAGAACTCAATTATGTGGTAAGAGGGGGGCGACATGTATTTAAATGGAGAAATTAACCTCAATATTTAAAATAAATCGGCTTAACCTGGAACCATAACTATTATTCTTTAGTTGGTAAAGTTGTTTCTATATTGCGTTTACTTAGGTTCTTCAAGTCCAAGAATGTCCGTAGCTGTGATGGGTCATAAAACACATATTTAGTTCCTTGAAAATTGATCCTACACTTACATGGATATGCTAACATATATGCCGCCCCTAAGGCTCTAGTCTCATTTCTTAAGTCCAAAAATTGTTTCCTCCTCTCTTGTGTTGCTTTCGCAACATCAGGATAAACCCAGACTTTTTGTCCATGAAACAATTTTGATGAATTTTTAAAATAAAGCTTCAAAACCTGATTTAAATCTTGTTCAAAAACAAATTGAACAATTAAAGTACCACGATTAGTTATTTCAACATCCGATTCTTCTAAGAATGCAGTTAAATTCTGAGGCTCCTGCTTTTCTCCTTTTACCTTCTTTACAGAATCTTTTAAAGGTAAATAATACATCTTATTACATGGGGGCATATTAGAAGAATCTATCTGTAAAATTTCCTGAAGATACATTCTACATAAATCGCTTGATTTTAATAATGATGAAATAGGAAAATTCAGGAGCCTCAAGTTTAAACGACGATTATAGTTCTCCATGTGTTCAATTTTTCGCTGAGTTATTTGTTTATCTTTTATCAATGCGTCCACTGAAGATTTTAATTCATTAGCCACAATTTGGTTTTGCTGAGCCTGTTCAGACGCATCTTTTTTAACTTTTTCAAGTGAGGCATCAATTTTTTCTAACTTACTTACAACCGTTGTAATCTCATTAATAGACTTAGTCACTGCTACGGTCAAACCTTGAACCGCTTTCCAAACCTCCGTAAGAGTCACCTCTCCTGGATCTTCCCTCGATATCAAATCTTCCCCGCTTAGGTCTTGAGGTGATCCGCCGATCGAAACGCCGCTAGCAGCGCCTTCCGCATCAAGCGGGGTTTCCTCACCTCTGACCTTCGCTGGGCAGGGAGGCGGTACCAACTCCGGCGGCGTGAGGGAAACCTCTCGTCCTAGAAGCTCTGACGCTCCCTCGTCTCGGCTCAACAGCGGACTCGCCAAACCGGACTCCTGCATGGTTCGCTGTATAAAACGGTCGAGAGTCTGCTGGTCTGGAGTTGAAGTAAGTGCCCTCGGCAGCTGGGTCCTCACCGCTCCTTTACGTTTAGTATGTGGCATTGTAGGAAATCTTTTTTTTTTCTTCCAGCGCTTCTCGAACCGCTCTCAACAGCAGCGTTCAGGTCGCCATCTTGGAACGCCCCCTCTTTTCCGTCCTTCTCCGATTTGTTTTAAATTTACTACACTGTAGTTTCATCGCATGCCCCCTAGTCCTAGTATTTTTGGAAAGTGTGAACAGACGCTTCACATCCACCTGTTCCACTCCACTCATTATTTTATATACCTCTATCATGTCTCCCCTCAGCCGTCTCTTCTCCAAGCTGAAAAGCCCTAGCCTCCTTAGTCTTTCTTCATAGGGAAGTCGTCCCATCCCCGCTATCATTTTAGTCGCCCTTCGCTGCACCTTTCCCAATTCCACTATATCTTTCTTGAGATGCGGCGACCAGAATTGAACACAATATTCAAGGTGCGGTCACACCATGGAGCGATACAACGGCATTATAACATCCTCACACCTGTTTTCCATACCTTTCCTAATAATACCCAACATTCTATTCACTTTCCTAGCCGCAGCAGCACACTGAGCAGAAGGTTTCAGTGTGTTATCGACGACACCCAGATCCCTTTCTTGGTCCGTAACTCCTAACGTGGAATCTTGCATGACATAGCTATAATTCGGGTTCTTTTTTCCCACGTGCATCACCTTGCACTTGCTCACATTAAACGTCATCTGCCATTTAGCCGCCCAGTCTCCCAGTCTCGTAAGGTCCTCTTGTAATTTTTCACAATTCTGTCGCGATTTAACGACTTTGAATAACTTTGTGTCATCAGCAAATGTAATTACCTCGCTAGTTACTCCCATCTCTAAATCATTTATAAATATATTAAAAAGCAGCGGTCCTAGCACAGACCCCTGAGGAACCCCACTAACTACCCTTCTCCATTGTGAATACTGCCCATTTAACCCCACTCTCTGTTTCCTATCCTTCAACCAGTTTTTAATCCACAATAGGACATTTCCTCCTATCCCATGACCCTCCAATTTCCTCTGTAGCCTTTCATGAGGTACCTTGTCAAACGCCTTTTGAAAATCCAGATACACAATATCAACCGGCTCCCCTTTGTCCACATGTTTGTTTACTCCTTCAAAGAATTGAAGTAAATTGGTCAGGCAATTGATTACCAAGTTTTAAGTGGGCAGAAAACAAAGATTTTTCTTACATAGCGTAATAAAATTCAGAATTGTTTGAATTAAGAATGATTGTTAAGAGATTCCTTGTTATCTCTCAGAGATTGATTACATCTCTTAGGTCAAATAAAATTGGGTGTTTCTGGGAGGGCAAACACTAAAAGATTCGGTACAGAGGAACTACTGTTCCTCACAGCTTAAACAGTCTGTCGTCCTTTTTAGGAAATAATACAGGACTCATGGAGGCCGTATCTTGCTAAGGATGTAAAAAGAATTGAAGCGGTGCAAAGAAAAGCTACTAGAATGGTATGGGATTTGCATTACAAGACGTATGAGGAGAGACTTGCTGACCTGAACATGTATACCCTGGAGGAAAGGAGAAACAGGGGTGATATGATACAGATTTGATACAGATTTGATACAGATTTGAAAGGTATTAATCCGCAAACAAACTTTTTCCGGAGATGGGAAGACGGTAGAACGAGAGGGCATGAAATGAGATTGAAGGGGGGCAGACTCAAGAAAAATGTCAGGAAGTATTTTTTCACGGAGAGAGTGGTGGATGCTTAGAATGCTCTCCCACGGGAGGTGGTGGAGAGGAAAACGGTAACGGGATTCAAACATGCGTGGGATAAACATAAAGGAATCCTGTTCAGAAGGAAGGGATCCTCAGAAGCTTAGCGGAGATTGGGTGGTTGGGAGGCGGGGCAAGTACTGGGCAGACTTCTACGGTCTATGCCCCGAAAATGGCAAGGATAAATGAAGGTCAGGTATACATATAAAGTAACACATATGAGATTATCTTGTTGGGCAGACTGGATGGATCGTACAGGCCTTTATCTGTCATCATCTACTATGTTACTATGATGTTACTCTATTTCGGGTTCTGGGTCTGGAAAATCCAGATGGGTCAGAAGACTCCCCAGGTTATTGAATGATTGCATGTTGTCCCCGTGGCTACATCATCAAGAGATGAAATGCTTGCTGACGTTTAGCATTACAACACTTACCAAAACATTTTTAATGCACCGAGATTTGTATGAATACATAAGATCATATGTTTACGTCTTTTCTTTGTCCCTCTTTTCAGTACGAGTGTATTACTACTACTACTACTACTACTACTATTTAGCATTTCTATAGCGCTACAAGGCATACGCAGCGCTGCACAAACATAGAAGAAAGACAGTCCCTGCTCAAAGAGCTTACAATCCTCCTACAATTCTCCACAGGTGGACTCAAGTTTTCAGCTAAGAACCTGGTGGATTTCCTTGCATTGTATGGCGGGGGGACCCGGGGGGGCTATTTATACTCTGGTTGTTCTATACTTAGATATTAGGGAACTGTGACAGAGTTTCAGGTATTAGTATGTGTGGCTACTTTTCAGTTTGGAGTGAGTGTTGGTGATTGGGGGATTATCAGGTGGACATGGGTTTTTCATATTCATTCGGTTTTCTCATTTTTGATGAGTTTTTACGGTGGATGTTTTTTTCCCTTTTCCTCCTGACTGGAACCGATGATAATAACGGACTCCAAAAAGTATAAGGATTGAATTTGATTTCTGTTTCCCTATTTGGAGATTTGAGGTTTCCAATTTGAGTAATTTGAATATTTTGATTCCCGTGTTGGAGTCTTTAAATATATCCCTAGACAAACCACTCGCAAACTGAAGTAAGGTATTTTCAGACTTCTTAGAGGTGTCTTATAATTATTTAGCAAGTTTGAATTTCCCTGAATTATTTAGAAATGGTATACTACTTGCAATGACAACACAATAATGTACTAGAACATTATAATTGGCAGTGAAGGGTAAGGCAAAGTTGTAACATATAGATGAGTAAGAAAGTAGAAAGAATTAGAAAGTAAGGTGATTGATTTGAAGAAAGTTGCACGTGAGGTCAGAGAGATGGCTAAATATTATCTCAGCTAGGGTAGGAGTGGTTAAACATGTCCCGCTGCAGTATGTCCAGCCGAGACGCCTCCAAAGTTTATTTTTACTTAAAGCATGTAATGAATAAAGAGATACACTGAGCACAATATCGCACATGACAGTGAAAAATTAACATCCAGCTCGTTAAGAACTGCTGTATCCTTTGATAAGACGGTGCCCTGTCTTATAAATTCAAAGGATCCTAGATGGAATACAATTAACTTATATAACCAGTCTTAAGAATCTAGCAAGATTCTTCATTCCAACTTGGAAATGGGGTAAACAAAAGCCCATGGATCATTCCAGGAATTATAGAGTGATAAAGCAGTTAAGGGTGTCAGATAAAGCTTTATCCGTTTCATAGCCAGATCTGCTAAAGAATGAGTCCCGTATTCTGTGCTGTCGAGAACACGCTGTCAAGAACACAATATGCTTTCGTAACATCTTTGTGTTTCATCAAATGCAACAAGATGTTCTGCTCTCCCTTTAACACCCGGCCGCAAGTTCGAGTCATTTTGTGCTACATCCCTAGGAACAGAAGAAAATCATCACATTCCTGGACACCAGGCAACTATCATAGCAAGTAGGGCAATAATAACAAACAATGTACCTTTTTGTTTCCTTAAGCAGGTTTTCTGGAGACTCTCAGAACAGCCAAAATAACTTACAGGAGTTGGGGGGGGGGGGAGAGAAAATTCTCCCGTGATGTTTTGCTATCTTTTATTATGTTTGTCTCATATATTCTCACGTTTGTCCTGTCTGCAGTTCAGTGCAAAGAAGTGCAAAGTGATGCACTTAGGGAGTAGAAATCCACGGGAGACATATGTGCTAGGCGGTTAGAGGCTGATATGCACAGATAGGGAGAGGGATCTTGGGGTGATAGTATCTGACGATCTGAAGGTGACAAAACAGTGTGGCAAGGCGGTGGCCGTAGCCAGAAGGTTGCTAGGCTGTATAGAGAGAGGTGTGACCAGCAGAAGAAAGGAGGTGTTGATGCCCCTGTACAAGTCATTGGTGAGGCCCCACTTGGGAGTATTGTGTTCAGTTTTGGAGGCTGTATATTGCTAAGGATGTAAAAAGGCTTAAAGTGGTCCAGAGGAAGGCAACAAGAATGATATGGGGCTTGTGCCAAAGGACATATGAGAAGCGACTGGAAGACCTGAATATGTATACCCTAGAGGAGAGGAGGGACAGGAGAGATGTGATACAGACGTTTAAATACTTGAAAGGTATTAATATAGAAACAAATACTTTCCAGAGAAGGGAAAGTGGTAAAACTAGAGGACATGAATTGAGATTGCGGGGTGGAAGACTTAGGAGTAATGTCAGAAAATTTATTTTTTCATGGAAAGGGTGGTTGTTCAAGACTCTTGAGGCTTGTTAACTTAAAGTCTCAATATCTTGGAGTATAACCTTGGCACACCAATCACACCTGAAGTCTCTATTATTTAAGTCTCTTTTATTTTAATAAATCACAGATAATTTACTCACAGTCAGATGTTCAGAAGTGCTGCCCCAGGGCACAGAGACTCCGTAATTCTGAGAGCTGTTTCAATGGCTGGAGGTGAGAAATAGTTGAGCAGATAGAAGTATCTCAGAGCTGGGTGACTGGAATGTGCGATATCTCATTAGGGAGGAGATAATTTCAAAGTAAAAAACCAAGTTCATTTCAGGGAGTTTCAGCAGGACAGTGCTGTCTGAAGCAAGATGGTGAATGCCTCATGGCTGAAGGGACAAAGAGGTCTTGAAGCCTCACACAGGCTCAGGGAGGAGCAGGTAAAGACCAATGGGGACAGAGCCTGCCATCAGGTAGCAAGGGGTGGTCCTAGAGGACGGCTCTCAATTGGAGGGAAAGGTCATACCTGGCTGACCTCTCAGGACAGAGATAGTAAGACTGACCAGGAAATGATAGCAGGTAGACACAGGAGCCAAGTTTGGCTGAGAGAGAAAAGAGGTCTAGGCAGTAGCACAACCAATGATACCAGTTCTTGTACAGATAAGCACGTGTGGCTGCATTGTCTGTGAACTACATTACACACAATGCATTGCTCCCGTATCTTTGCAGTGGAAACTGCAGCAGTGAAAGTCCTTAGAAATGAGAATAACAGTAAAAGCATTACACACATTTTAGAATCATGTTATAAACTAGTGCAAGGCTGTCGGAGGACAGAACACTGGTTGATGCCTGGGATGAAAACAGAGGATCTCTAACTAGAAAATGAATGATATAAAAAGCAAACTTAAGGGTTGCATATGTGTTTGCATGTCAAGTAGTACTTAAATGGCAACTCTGGCTGCATCAACTAAGGCCATTGCTGCGCTGGTTTGTACGGTCTGAGTCCCGCATATATCAAGGGACAGTCAGCTTTTACTTCCTGGGATGAGCGAGAAGCATCCCAGGAAGTAAAAGCTGACTGTCCCTTGATAAAGCGATAGCGCGAAACAGACCCTGTCGGGACATTAAAGGCGCTCTACAATATACAAGCTGATAAGTGTTGGAATTCCCAAATAACGGGTTACAACAAATGTTTTAATAAGAAATAGAAATCTTCCACTTACTTTTTTTTTTGTTACATTTGTACCCTGTGCTTTCCCACTCATGGCAGGCTCAATGCAGCAATGGAGGGTTAAGTGACTTGCCCAGAGTCACAAGGAGCTGCCTGTGCCTGAAGTGGGAATCGAAGTCAGTTCCTCAGTTCCCCAGGACCAAAGTCCACCACCCTAACCACTAGGCCACTCCTCCACTGTTGCTACTATTTGAGATTTTACATGGAATGTTGCTATTCCAACATTCCATGTAGAAGTTGGCCCTTACAGATCACCAATGTGGCCGCGCAGGCTTCTGCTTCTGTGAGTCTGACGTCCGGATGTCAGACTCACAGAAGCAGAAGCCTGCGCGGCCTTCTACATGGAATGTTGCTAGTGGAATAGCAACATTCCATGTAGAATCTCAAATAGTAGCAACATTCCATGTAGAACCTCCAATAGTATCTATTTTATTTTTGTTACATTTGTACCCCGCGCTTTCCCACTCATGGCAGGCTCAATGCAGCTTACATGGGGCAATGGAGGGTTAAGTGACTTGCCCAGAGTCACATGGAGCTGCCTGTGCCTGAAGTGGGAATCGAAGTCAGTTCCTCAGTTCCCCAGGACCAAACTCCACCACCCTAACCACTAGGCCACTCCTCCACTGTTGCTACTATTTGAGATTCTACATGGAATGTTGCTATTCCACTAGCAACATTCCATGTAGAAGTCGGCCTTTGCAGATCACCAATGTGGCCGCGCAGGCTTCTGCGAGTCTGACGTCCTGCACGTACATGCAGGATGTCAGACTCACAGAAACAGAAGCCTGCGCAGCCTTCTACATGGAATGTTGCTAGTGGAATAGTAGCAGCATTCCATGTAGAATCTCAAAGAGTAGCAACAGAACCTCAAATAGTAGCAACATTCCATGTAGAATCTCCAATAGTATCTATTTTATTTTTGTTACATTTGTACCCTGCGCTTTCCCACTCATGGCAGGCTCAATGCGGCTTACATGGGGCAATGGAGGGTTAAGTGACTTGCCCAGAGTCACAAGGAGCTGCCTGTGCCTGAAGTGGGAATCAAACTCAGTTCCTCAGGACCAAAGTCCACCACCCTAACCACTAGGCCACTCCTCCACTGTTGCTACTATTTAAGATTCTACATGGAATGTTGCTATTCCACTAGCAACATTCCATGTAGAAGTCGGCGCTTGCAGATCACCAATGTGGCCATCCAGGCTTCTACATTCGCTAGTGGAATAGCAACATTCCATGTAGAATCTCCAATAGTAGCAACATTCCATGTAGAATCTCCAATAGTATCTATTTTATTTTTGTTACATTTGTACCCTGCGCTTTCCCACTCATGGCAGGCTCAATGCGGCTTACATATTATACTTATTTGTACCTGGGGCAATGGAGGGTTAAGTGACTTGCCCAGAGTCACAAGGAGCTGCCTGTGCCTGAAGTGGGAATCGAACTCAGTTCCCCAGGACCAGAGTCCACCACCCTAACCACTAGGCCACTCCTCCACTGTTGCTACTATTTGAAGTCGGCCCTTGCAGATCACCAATGTGGCCGCGCAGGCTTCTGCTTCCGTGAGTCTGACGTCCTGCACATACATGCAGGACGTCAGACTCACGGAAACAGAAGCCTGCGCAGCCTTCTACATGGAATGTTGCTAGTGGAATAGCAACATTCCATGTAGAATCTCCAATAGTAGCAACATTCCATGTAGAATCTCCAATAGTATCTATTTTATTTTTGTTACATTTGTACCCTGCACTTTCCCACTCATGGCAGGCTCAATGCGGCTTACATGGGGCAATGGAGGGTTAAGTGACTTGCCCAGAGTCACAAGGAGCTGCCTGTGCCTGAAGTGGGAATCGAACTCAGTTCCTAGCTCCCCAGGACCAAAGTCCACCACCCTATCCACTAGGCCACTCCTCCACTTCACGTGTGGCACCTAATCACTTAGTTATCGATAGTAAAATTAATTTAAAAAATGGTATGGATGGTAGGGGGTCGTCAATGATTAAACATTGTCACTGCAATTAGGCAAAAGAGATATGCCTGCATGTGCAGCCTAATGTGACTATATGAGACTTCCCCAATATTAACATTAAGAATTATTTGGGTGCACCATTCTCTACTTTTAATATTTGAATTGTATCCTAGAAATAAGCAGTGGATTTTCCCCAGGTCCATTTTAATAATGGTCTATGGACTTTTCCTTTAGGAAGCCATCCAAACCTTTCTTAAACCCCGCTAAGCTAACTGCTTTTACTACATTCTCTGGCAACAAATTCCAGAGTTTAATTACACATTGAGTGAAGAAACGTTTTCTCCGATTCGTTTAAAATTCACTACTTTGTAGCTTCATTGTGTGCTCCCTAGTCCTAGTATATTTGGAAAGAGTAAATAAGTGATTCACGTCTACCCGTTCCACTCTGCTCATTATTTTTATAAACGTCTATCATATCTCCCCTCAGCCATCTTTTCTCCAAGCTGAAGAGCCCTAGTCACTTTAGCCTTTCCTCCTAGGGAAGTCATCCCATCCCCTTTATCATTTTCATCGCCCTTCTCTGTACCTTTTCTAATTCCACTATATCTTTTTTAAGATGCTGTGATTTATTTATTTATTTATTTATTTATTTATTTATTGCATTTGTACCCCACATTTTCCCACCTATTTGCAGGCTCAATGTGGCTTACATAGTACTGTCAAAGGCGTTTGCCCAGTCGGTGGATAACAAATACAAAGTTGTATAGTGATCGTATGAGGTATAAGGGGAGGAATGGATGAAGATTGCGTGATGTCCTGTTCGATCATAGTCATGCTGTGTTGCTGGGTGAAGAGGGTTACGTGGGGTCGTTGGGGTAGGCCTTTTTGAAGAGGTTGGTTTTTAGAGATTTCCTGAAGTTCAAGTGGTCGTGGATTGTTTTCACAGCTTTTGGGAGCCCATTCCATAGTTGTGATCAGAATTGAGGTGTGGTCTCGCGGTGGGAAGGGGCCAGAGCCTAAGGTGGGGGGGGGGCACATTTTGGTCTGCTGCCCCGCCGCTGCCCTAGCCTCCATCACCACCACCCCCTACCCACTGCCACAGCAAATATCTTGGCTGGTGGGGGTCCCCGACCCCCGCCAGATGACGCCCTCTCCAGTGCCGGTCTCCGTTTTACTAAAAGGAGCGTGCCGGACGTGAGGGGAAGGCAAAGCAGGGCAGGCAATGTGGCAGCGCCGGAGACCGGCACTGGACAAGGCTTCATCTGGTGGGGGCCGGGGACCACCACCAGAGGAAATTTGGGGGGGCAGGCCCCCATGGCCCCACGTAGCTATGCCACTGAAGATAGTATTCTGTAGAGGGTGCTCTGCACAGAGTACTAGCTTGGTGTGTTTCTGATGCAAAACAGTTACACCTACCAAAGGCTAGGCACGCAAAGGCGGGTGTTCTATGACATCACACCTAATTTCTGGGAATGCCCCTCCCATGGCCACACCCTTTTTTTCAGCTGCACGCTTTGAAATTTAGGTGCGCATGTTATAGAATAGGGCGTAGAAGAAGATTATTATTATTATTACTACAGTATTTATAACAGGCAAAATACCACAAAGCTCACTGCTTGACTAAATCCTGCTCACCAACAGAAAAAAAGCAATGTGGTGTCAAAAGTGCAAGTAAACAGGGCCGCCAAGAGGGAGTTGGAGGGGCAAGATTCCCCCGGGCCCAGCCTCCAAGGGGGGGGGCCTGGCGCCGGGGTCTGTCTCTACTGCTCCTGATGGGACTCGGGTGATTGCGTCCTGACAGGAGCAGGAGAGAGACAGACCCCTTAGAGGCCGGGGAGGAGTAGACACAGGGCTTTGGGGCCTCTGGTTTGGCTGGCGGGGGTCCCCAAGCCCCACCACCAGAAGCCTTGCTCCAGCGCAGGTCCACTGCTGCAACTCCACATGGCTTGGGGACCCCCGCCAGCCAAGGCATGTGGAGTTGCAGCAGGGGGCAAGGAGGTGAGACAAAATGTGCCCCCCCACACACACACTTTGGGCTCCACCCCCCTCCCAATTTTGTAGTCTGGCTACGAGGCGGTCGGGTAGGGGGGCGGCAGCGGCAGTCCTGCCCCAGGCCCGGCTCAGTCTCTCGGTGGCCCTGCGTGTAAATGACCAGAATACCAGTACGTAAGCAGGGATAGTGCTGGGCAGACTTATACGGTCTGTGCCAGAACTGGTGGTTGGGAGGTGGGGTTGGTGGTTGGGAGGCGGGGATAGTGCTGGGCAGACTTATACGATCTGTGCCAGAACTGGTGGTTGGGAGGTGGGGTTGGTGGTTGGGAGGCGGGGATAGGGCTGGGCAGACTTATAGGGTCTGTGCCAGAGCTGGTGGTGGGAGGCGGGGTTGGTGGTTGGGAGGCGGGGATAGGGCTGGGCAGACTTATAGGGTCTGTGCCAGAGCTGGTGGTGGGAGGCAGGACTGGAGGTTGGGAGGCGGGGATAGTGCTGGGCAGACTTATACGGTCTGCGCACTGAAGAGGACAGTACAAATAAAAAAGTAGCACATATGAATTTATCTTCTTGGGCAGACTGGATGGACCGTGCAGGTCTTTTTCTGCCGTCATCTACTATGTTACTATGTTACCAGTACGTAAGTGTATAAATGCCAATATCCTGGCATTTATAATATGGCTATCCTCAGGGAGGAGTAGACTAATGATTAGTGTAGCAGGCTTTGATCCTGGCAACCTGGGTTTGATTCCCACTGCAGCTTCTTGTGACCTTGCGTAAGTCACTTAGGGTTCCTTTTACTAAGGTGTGCTGAAAAATGGCCTGCGATGGTGTAGACACGTGAATTGGACGCACACCTGAAAAAAAGGCCTTTTTTTTTTCCAAAAATAGACGTGTGGCGAAATAAAAATCAGCGTGCGTCCATTTTGGGCCTGAGACCTTACTGCCACCCATCGACTTAGAGGTAAGGTCTCACGCGTTAACTGGGCAGTAATCATCAGCGGTTAGAGCCACGCGGTAGAAAATAGAAATTATTTTATGCCATGAGTTTTGGATGTACATATCAATAGAAATCAAACAAAATAAAACATGGAAAAGAAAATAAGATGATACCTTTTTGATTGGACATAACTTAGTACATTTCTTGATTAGCTTTCGAAGGTTGCCCTTCTTCTACATGGAATCTTGCTAGTCTTTGAGATTCTACTTGGAATGTTGCTACTCTTTGGGGTTCTACATGGAATCTTGCTACTCTTTGGGATTCTACATGGAATGTTGCTACTCTTTGGGGTTCTACTTGTTAAATAGAGAGGTGTGGTAGCCGTGTTAGTCCACTCTTAAAGGTTATCAATAGAAATCAAACAAAATAAAACATGGAAAAGAAAATAAGATGATACCTTTTGATTGGACATAACTTAGTACATTTCTTGATTAGCTTTCGAAGGTTGCCCTTCTTCTACATGGAATCTTGCTAGTCTTTGAGATTCTACTTGGAATGTTGCTACTCTTTGGGGTTCTACATGGAATCTTGCTACTCTTTGGGATTCTACATGGAATGTTGCTACTCTTTGGGGTTCTACTTGTTAAATAGAGAGGTGTGGTAGCCGTGTTAGTCCACTCTTAAAGGTTATCAATAGAAATCAAACAAAATAAAACATGGAAAAGAAAATAAGATGATACCTTTTTTATTGGACATAACTTAATACATTTCTTGATTAGCTTTCGAAGGTTGCCCTTCTTCGTCAGATCGGAAATAAGCAAATGTGCTAGCTGACAGTGTATATAAGTGAAAACATTCAAGCATTACTATGACAGTAAAATAGATACTATTGGAGATTCTACATGGAATGTTGCTACTATTGGAGATTCTACATGGAATGTTGCTATTCCACTAGCAACATTCCATGTAGAAGGCTGCGCAGGCTTCTATTTCTGTGAGTCTGACGTCCTGCACGTACGTGCAGGACGTCAGACTCACAGAAGCAGAAGCCTGCGCGGCCACGTTGGTAATCTACAAGGGCCGACTTCTACATGGAATGTTGCTAGTGGAATAGCAACATTCCATGTAGAATCTATAGAAATCAAACAAAATAAAACATGGAAAAGAAAATAAGATGATACCTTTTTTATTGGACATAACTTAATACATTTCTTGATTAGCTTTCGAAGGTTGCCCTTCTTCGTCAGATCGGAAATAAGCAAATGTGCTAGCTGACAGTGTATATAAGTGAAAACATTCAAGCATTACTATGACAGTAAAATAGATACTATTGGAGATTCTACATGGAATGTTGCTACTATTGGAGATTCTACATGGAATGTTGCTATTCCACTAGCAACATTCCATGTAGAAGGCTGCGCAGGCTTCTATTTCTGTGAGTCTGACGTCCTGCACGTACGTGCAGGACGTCAGACTCACAGAAGCAGAAGCCTGCGCGGCCACGTTGGTAATCTACAAGGGCCGACTTCTACATGGAATGTTGCTAGTGGAATAGCAACATTCCATGTAGAATCTATAGAAATCAAACAAAATAAAACATGGAAAAGAAAATAAGATGATACCTTTTTTATTGGACATAACTTAATACATTTCTTGATTAGCTTTCGAAGGTTGCCCTTCTTCGTCAGATCGGAAATAAGCAAATGTGCTAGCTGACAGTGTATATAAGTGAAAACATTCAAGCATTGCTATGACAGTCTGACAGGGTGGGAGGATGGGGGTGGGTAGGAAGTATGCATGGGGACATCAAAGCATATCATTGATATTCTAACAGGATGGGTGTGGATAGGTGAGGGGTGGGGTGATCAACAGAGAAATACAGCTTTATGGTTTATAATGGGCTAGGAACCCCAGATCCTTGTTAAGTCCTTTCTGTTGGGTGTTAAAATATTCAATCATTCTGACTTCAAAGGTCTTATGTTCTTGTATGGTTTTAAAGTTACCTTTCAGTATTCTCACTGTGAAATCACTGATACAGTGTCCTGGTTCTGTGAAGTGCTGTCCCACCGGGGTGGGGGCCCTACTGTCAGATCGGAAATAAGCAAATGTGCTAGCTGACTGTCAGACTGTCATAGTAATGCTTGAATGTTTTCACTTATATACACTGTCAGCTAGCACATTTGCTTATTTCCGATCTGAGGAAGAAGGGCAACCTTCGAAAGCTAATCAAGAAATGTATTAAGTTATGTCCAATAAAAAAGGTATCATCTTATTTTCTTTTCCATGTTTTATTTTGTTTGATTTCTATTGATAACCTTAAGAGTGGACTAACATGGCTACCACACTCCTCTACTTAAGATGGACGTACATAGAAATTAGAATTTGGGTGGTACTTCTAATTTGACGCGTGTTGTACACTCGTAGGTGCCTACGCGTCTTAGTAAAAGGGCCCCTTAACCCTCCATTGCCCCAGGAACAAAAACTTAGATTGTGAGCCCTCTAGGGACAGAGAAAGTACTTGCGTGTACAGCACTATTGTACATCTTGTAGCACTATAGAAATGATTAGTAGTAGTAAAGAAGCAAAACAGCAACTTAAACACACAGGGGATGGGACGACTTTTCTATGAGGAAAGGCTAAAGCGGCTGGGGCTCTTCAGCTTGGAGAAAAGGCGGCTGAGGGGTGATTTGATAGAGGTATATAAAATAGTGAGTGGAGTGGAAAAGATAGATATGGAGCATCTGTTTACGCTTTCCCAAAATACTAGGACAAGGGGGCATGCGATGAAGCTGGAGTGCAGTAAGTTTAAAACAAATAAGGGAAAATTTTTCTTTACTCAGCGCGTAATTCGACTCTGGAATTCGTTGCCGGAGAATGTGGCTAAGGCGGTTAGCTTAGCAGAGTTTAAGAAAGGTTTGGACGGCTTCCTGAAGGAAAAGGCCATCGAATGTTATTAAATGGACGTAAGGAAAAATCCACTATTCCTGGGACAAGCAGTACAAAATGCTCCGTGGATCTTGTCGGGTGATTGTGACCTGGTGTCGGAGACAGGGTGCTGGGCTAGATGGACCTTTGGTCTGTCCCAGTGTGGCAATGCTTATGTCTAGGTCAGGAAGAACAAAAGCCTCAAAGAGCTTTTAGGGATAAAACCCTTAAAAAGCTATAACACCAAATTTTAGGCTACATTTATCATCGGCACAAAAAAACCTTCCTGCTCCCTTTTATCAAAATAAACATCTTGCAGTGTCTCGTGTAAAAACAAAAATTCTATAATGGAGCAACCTCTAGGGTAAACTTTTACTTAGCTTTGAAAATGTCGTGTTGCTCATCGATTGGAGTCAGTTTCAAAGCTAAGTAAAAGTTTACACTACAGATTCAATGAAGAAAGAAAAAAAAGCAAGATCGTGAACTTGGGGTGAAGAATCCTAAGGGTCTGGTACATAACGAGATGCTGACGTCAATCTACTATGAGGAGCTTCAGTCTCGGCCCCGTCTCTGTGCAGTTCTGCACTCCCCCACACCCCCGTCTTTCTTTCCCTTCACCTGTGTTATCCTCCCCTCCCTTCTATGCTCTTCCCACAGACTCTTCACAGTCTGCCTTTGGGAAGTCTCTGTTGCTAGGTGACGTTCCACCCTTTCAATGTTTCTTGTTACCATGGTATCCGAAGCTGGATCATGAACAGAAGCTAATTACTGCTCTGGAACCAACGTACTCCTTCCTCTTTTCTTTTCTTTCCTTCCCTCCTCCATTCTGTGGGTTTCGGTGATGGGTGACCTTGGACAGCTCCCTCACTCCAGCACACTAGAGACAATCCCTCTGTCCCCGTGTGATCATTGCTGAACATGGTAGTGATATCATTTATTTATGGCATTTATATCCCACATTATTCCCGCCCATGGACAGGCTCAATGTGGCGTACAATAGTCTATTAAACAACATTAATACAAAATGACGATAATGTCATCACATCCAGTGACGTTATCATGCTTTGTGTGAAACGTCATCGCGTCGTGTCAGTTCCAACCCAGAAATCACCTGTGGGCTTTGGAAATGTAGTAACATAGTAAATGTCGGCAGATTAAAGACCTGCATGGTCCATTCAGCCGGCCCAATAAGTCTCCCACCCTGCAACCTCAACTCATGACCTCTAATTCTACCACTTCCCCATCTCTGAAAAAGATTCATTGCATACGAAAACCTTTTAAGTATTTAAACGTCTGTATCGTATCTCCTCTGTCCACCCTTTCCTCTAGGGTATACATCTCAAGGTCCTCAAGTCTCTTCTCACACATCTTTTGGCACCAACCCTGTACCATTTTTTGTTGCCCTCCCCTGGACCACCTCAAATTCTCTTATGTCTTTAGAGAAATATGGCCTCCAAAATTGGAGCCAATATGAATGAAAAGTAGGCACATGAAGAAAGTGCATCTACTTTTATTATAGGCCAGTGGGTCCCAAACTTTTTTGGTTCACGGCAGCCTTTGTGTCCGAGCAATTTCTCATGGCACCCCCCACCCCCCCAGCCACATAGGTCTCCACCTCTCCTGGCCATACAGGTCTCCACCTCCCCTCCCCGGCCACACAAGTCTCCAACCCCACTCCCCCCCGGCCACACGTCTCTACCCCCCCCAGCCACATAGGTCTCCACCCCCCGGCCACACAGGTCTCCACCCCCCCCCACCCCCCAGCCACACAGGTCTCCACCTCTCAGGAACAATGTAAGCCAGCTCTGGTCCTGCCCTTGCGGAAACAGGAAATGAGGGTGCGACCAGAGCTGAGAGAGAGAGAAGGGAAAGCTTAAGTAAGCGCCGAGCCTGCATGCTTTTTACCGCTGCTGCTGGCCGCCGTAACCCCAACAAGGTAAGTCAAGATGACTTTTAAAATTCGGAGGGAGGGGGCCTGGAACTCGAAGGGAAGGAGGGAGGCAGGGAGGAAGGGAGGGTCGACGACTGTTATGACCCGGTAGTAGTGAGCCCCTGTGCCCTGACTGAGCACGGCAGAGATGGAGTGACACCGCACTCGGTCAGGCAGCCAGACAACCCTTAGCTTCACCTGGGAAGCAACCACCGTTCACCGGGAGTTGAGCTCCCAGCTGCAGGTGGCCACCAGGCATTTTGGAACCGGTGGGGTCGCACAGCCGCTGACCAGGCTGGCAGGGAACAGACACAGTCCAGAACCAGTACACCGACAGGCAAAGAATAGTCAAAACAGTCCAGGGTCAAGGCAGGCAGCAAACAAGCGTGATGCGAGAAAACTAGCCAAGGTCCGGTACACAGGAAAACAGGAACAGAAGAAAGTCGGCAAACAGCACTCCGACAGCAACTCCTCAGAACAATTGAGGCCAAAGCAACGAGGACTGGAGGCAGGGCTTTAAATAGTGTAGGAATCAGTCTCAAGCATGTGCAGCTGATCCAAGATGGCTGCCCCCATCAGCAGAGAAGCACAACGCCCAAAAATGGGCTTTCTTCCTGCAGCCGTCCAACCCCAAGATGGCCGCCATAAGCTGAGATGCCCATCCCAAGATGGCCGACCTATCCTGGACAAACACCACCAAGATAGCCGGCTATCTCTGCCGGATCACACTTCGCTGGCGACTCGGCCGTGCTGGCCTGGAACCAGGTGAGGAACGTAACAGTATCCCCCCTGAAAGCCTCCCCCTTCTCCCTGGTCCGGGCCGAGTAGGATGGAGGGAATGGTACTCACGGACCAGGTCTGGAGCATGGACGTTGGTTGCTGGCTCCCAGGAGTTGTCCTCTGGTCCAAAGTGTTTCCAGGACAGCAGGTAGAACAACCTCCCTCCACGCAGCTTAGAGTGCAGAATCCAGTCCACCTCGTACTCGGGGTCTGGATCACTCTCTGGCACGACCACCCTCTTGGGCTCCGAATGCCACTTGGACCTGCGGAAAGGTTTCAAGAGAGACACGTGGAAGGCATTGTGCACTCTGAGTTGACCAGGTAGGTGCAACCGGTAAGTCACTGCTCCTATCATGGAGCACACCACAAACGGCCCGATGAAACGGGGGGCAAACTTGAGCGATGGGAGCCGCAGCTTCAGGTACCGGGTGCTTAGCCATACATTCTCTCCTGGCTGGAACGTGGGAGCTGCTTGCCTCTTGCGGTCGTATGTTTCCTTGGCCTTGACCGCTGCCCGGTGCAGCTCCTGAACCTTCTTCCATGCTTCCTGAAGCGTTCGGACTGTGGGCTGAACCTGAGGTGGGACCTCAGCGGGGGAAACTGGTGGAGATAGACGAAGATGACGCCCATAGATGGTGCTGAAGGGTGTAGTCCGGGAGGCTGAATGCAGGCTGTTGTTGTAAACGAACTCCGCCCAGGGTAGCAGGATGGACCAGTCATCCTGGCGCTGGTTCGAGTAGGCCCGGAGGAACGACTTCACGGTTTGGTTGACCCATTCCACCATCCCGTTAGTCTGTGGGTGGTACGCTGAGGAAAAGAGAGTGGTTACCCCAAAAGCTGAACATAGCGCTCTCCAAAAGCGGGAGGTGAACTGTCAGCCGCGATCACTGATGATCCTTTGGGGTAATCCATGGAGCCTGAATATGTGGGTGATGAAGCTGGCGGCAAGGCTGGCTGCAGTTGTCTAGGTCTTCCATGGAAGAAAGTGGGCCATCTTGGGAAACCGGTCTATCACCACCCAGATGACGGTGCTGCCCTGGGAGGCCAGCAGTTCAGTGATAAAGTCCATGGACAGATCCTCCCAGGGCTGCTGTGGTACCGGCATGGGCTGCATCAAGCCCCATTGCCTCTGATGGGAACTCTTAGTTCGAGCGCATACCGGGCAGGTGGTCACATACTGCCGCACATCCTGCACCATCCGCGGCCACCAGTACGACCGGGAGATCAGATGGAGGGTCTTGTGGAACCCGAAGTGTCCGGCGAATTCAGAAGCGTGTCCCCAGCGCAGCACCTTCCTACGGAGACCCACTGGTACTGCCATCTGGCACACGGAACTCGCCCTGGATATGGAGGGAATACAGGCCGGGTTCAACATGGGGTAGAGCTCCTCCTGGTCCCCGGGAGCCTCAAAACTGCGGGACAGGGCATCAGTCTGGAAGTTCTTCTCCCCCGGCCTGAAAATCAGGCGGAAGTTGAATCTAGCACAAAACAAAGACCATCGGGCCTGGCGCGGGTTCAGTCTGGTGGCATTTTGGAGGTACAACAGGTTCTTATGGTCGGTGATCACCGTCACTGGGTGTGCTGCTCCCTCCAACAGGTAGCGCCATTCTTCAAAGGCTAACTTGAGCGCCAGAAGCTCTTGATCCCCCACTGTATAGTTTCACTCCGCAGGGGTGAACTTGCGGGAGAAGAAAAAGCAGGGATGCTTCTTCCCGGCAGCCGACGTCTGGGACAGCACGGCCCCTACTCCCAGGGCTGAGGCATCCACCTCCACCAAGAAGGGCTGGGTAGGATCCGGACTGCGGAGGACCGGCACCGACAGGAATGCTTTCTTTAAGGTGGTAAATGCAGCAACCGCCTCCGGCGTCCAGTTTTTTACATCCGCTCCCTTCCTAGTGAGGGCCGTAAGAGGAGCCGTGATGAGGGAGTAGTCCTGGATAAATTGCCAGTAGTAGTTGGCGAACCCCAGGAACCTCTGCAAGGCCCGCAGACCCTGGGGCACCGGCCAGTCCTGGATTGCAGTCAATTTCCCAGGGTCCATTTGTAATCTGGTGGAGGACACGATATACCCCAGGAACGGGTATATGCTGGTGGAACGAGCATTTCTCCAATTTGGCATGTAGCCGATGTTCCCGGAGTCGCTGAAGTACAGTGCGGACATGGGACACATGCTGGGACAGTGAGGGAGAGAAAATCAAAATGTCATCCATATACACGATTACTGATGTGTAAAGGAGATCTTGAAAAATAAAGTTCACAAAGTTCTGAAACACTGCAGGGGCATTGCAGAGGCCAAACGGCATAACCCGGTACTCAAAGCATCCCTCATTTGTGTTAAACGCCGTCTTCCACTCATCCCCCTCCCGGATCCGCACTAGGTTGTAGGCCCCACGTAAATCCAGCTTGGTGAAAATCTGGGCCCCTTGAAGGCGGTCAAATAATTCCAGAATGAGTGGAAGCGGGTACCGGTTCTTCACCATGATCTTGTTCAAACCCCGATAATCAATGCAGGGGTGAAGGGACCCGTCCTTCTTTGACACAAAGAAGAACCCGGCCCCCGCAGGCGAAGTAGAGGCTCGGATAAACCCCTTGAGAAGGTTCTCCCAGATGTATTCCCTCATGGCATGGGACTCCTCATGGGATAGAGTGTAAAGGCGCCCCCGGGGCGGATCGGCCCCTGGCAGGAGGACTATGGCGCAGTTCGAAAGACCAGTGAGGAGGCAGCGTATCAGCCGCCCGGGCACTGAATACGTCCTGAAAGTCCTGATAGTCCTTGGGCAGTCCGGGCATCCCCTCCTGCGGGACCTGGAGAGAAGCAGAGCACAGCGACAGAGGGGGCTTGACCTGCTGAAGGCAGTGCTCGACACACCAGGAACCCCATTGCCTGATCTCTCCAGTGGACCAGTCGATCACAGGAGCGTGTAGCCGGAGCCAGGGTAGTCCCAGAATCACAGGGTGGATGGCCCGGGCGAGAACCAGGAACTGGATCTTCTCCTGATGCAAAGCCCCCACCTGAAGGTGTATAGGCGAGGTGATCTGAGTGATGGTCCGGGGAAGACTGTCCCCTTGGATGGAGGTGACCCGAAGCTCTGGCTGACAGGGTAACATGGGGCTTCCCAACTGTGATAGGAACTCCGTGTCAATGAAGTTCCCTCCGGCCCCGGAATCCAGCAAGGCTCTAGTATGCACCTGGCGTCCCCCGTCTTGGAGCAGGACGGGAACAGAAAGTAAGAAGTCTGGAAGGGAGGCCAACCGGCCCAGAGCCACTCCCTTCATGGGGCTCAGGCCGGAGCATTTCCCGACCTCCCAGGCTTGTTTGGGCTGCTGCCCGCGAAATGGCCGGCCTCCCCACAGTACAGGCAAAGATGTTTTCTGAGTCGATGAGCCCTTTCCTCCTTGGACAGGCGATGACGCCCCATCACCATGGGTTCCTCTTTGGTTCCTTCCGAACCCTCCTTGTGCCCAGGCACCTCTGGGCGACAAGACAAGCCTTTGGAACTCTGCACCACCCGTGGCGTAGCCGTCTCCTGGGCTCGCTCCTGGAACCGGATGTTGATTCTTGTGCAGAGTGCAATAAGGGCATCCAAAGTAGCAGGAATCTCACGGCCGGCCAACTCATCCTTTATTTGGCTGTCCAACCCCTGCCAGAAAATGGCCGTCAACGCCTCCTGGTTTCACTGGAGCTCCGAGGCCAGGGTGCAGAACCGGATGGCATACGTCCCAACCAACCCGGAGCCCTGCCGAATCCGCAGCAGCTCCCCCGAGGCAGATGAAGGCCAGCCGGGCACGTCGAACACCATCCGGAACTGCCGCAAGAACTCCTCCAGGTTAGTCAGCACCGGGCTTCACTGTTCCCACAGTGGAGACGCCCAAGCCAGCGCAGCACCGGACAGCAGGGAAATGATGTAAATCACCTTGATTCTGTCAGATAGGAAGGCCTCTGGTTGCAGCTTGAACAAAGTCCGACATTGATTCAGGAACCCCCGGCACTCTGCAGGGGTACCGTCAAAACGGGGCGGCTCCGGAACCCACAGTCGGGCAGCGGACAACCCCGTCTCAGGGGCCGGAGAAACTGGAACCGCCTGCTGCTGGAGCACTGGAAGTTGATTGCAGACACCCCGCAATGTATCAGACAAGCGAGTGATTTGAGCCTGCTGCTGGTGTAGAACCTGAGCCAGGTTGGAAAGCTCGGTATTGTCTGGCGAGCTCATGGTTTCGGCCTACTGTTTTGACCCGGTAGTAGTGAGCCCCTGTGCCCCGACTGAGCATGGCAGAGATGGAGTGACACCGCACTCGGTCAGGCAGCCAGACAACCCCTAGCTTCACCTGGGAAGCGACCACCGTTCACCGGGAGTTGAGCTCCCAGCTGCAGGTGGCCACCAGGACTTCTGGAACCAGCGGGGTCGCACAGCCGCTGACCAGGCTGGCAGGGAACAGACACAGTCCAGAACCAGTACTCCGACAGGCAAAGAATAGTCAAAACAGTCCAGGGTCAAGGCAGGCAGCAAACAAGCGTGATGCGAGAAAACTAGCCAAGGTCCGGTACACAGGAAAACAGGAACAGAAGAAAGTCGGCGAACAGCACTCCGACAGCAACTCCTCAGAACAATTGAGGCCGAAATAATGAAGGACTGGAGTCAGTGCTTTAAATAGTGTAGGAATCAGTCTCAAGCATGTGCAGCTGATCCAAGATGGCTGCCCCCATCAGCAGAGAAGCACAACGCCCAAAAATGGGCTTCCTTCCTGCAGCTGTCCAACCCCAAGGTGGCCGCCATAAGCTGAGATGGCCATCCCAAGATGGTCGACCTATCCCGGGGAAACACCACCAAGATAGCCGGCTATCTCTGCCGGACCGCGCTTCGCTGGCGACTCGGCCGCGCAGGCGTGGAACCAGGTGAGGAACGTAACAACGACCCTGGAACTCGGAGGGGGAGACGACCGTGGAACTCGGAGGGAGGGAGGGAGAGGGAGGGGGGACCCTGTGGAACTGGGAGGGGAGCCCTGGAACTCGGAGGGAGGGAGGGAGGAGGGGGACCATGGAACTAGGAAGGGGGGACCCTGGAACTCGGAGGGAACGGGGACCCTGGAACTCAGAGGGAGGGAGGGAGGGAGGGAGGGATGACCCTGGAACTCGGAGGGGGGGGACCCTGGAACTCGGAGAGGGGGATGACCCTGAAACTTGGAGGGAGGGAAAGGAGAGAGAGAGAGGGGAGGGAGGGGGGCCTGGAACTTGAAGGGACGGAGGGGGCCTGGAACTGGGAGGGAGGGAGGGGGCCTGGAACTCTGAGGGAGGTGGAGGGGGGACGAGGGAGGGGGACGAGGGAGGGGGACGAGGGGGAGGGGGGAACGCACCACCTGTTAAAAAAAAAATTTCAGCACTACCAATCATTTTGAAAAGTTGGCTCCTATGAACCTAGGTGCCTAGATTTAC
The DNA here is from genome assembly GCF_901765095.1 of Microcaecilia unicolor. NCBI lineage: Eukaryota > Metazoa > Chordata > Amphibia > Gymnophiona > Siphonopidae > Microcaecilia > Microcaecilia unicolor. The sequence continues at coordinate 19,962,982 of NC_044032.1, read as the reverse complement.
TTATAGAACAGGCTCCTCCCACACAGCCTTGGGACACCTACATGGAGTCACCCAATTACAGAATTAATCTAATCTAATCCAGAGAATTACCCCCCTATTTGCTTCCAAAACAAATGCATCATGTGGAACTAACCAATGGGGTTTCTGCCAGGTACTTGTGACCTGGCTTGGCCACTGTCGGGAAATCAGGATACTGGGCTAGATGGACCCTTGGTCTGACCCAGTGTGGCTACTCTCATGTTCAAACTAACTATATCAGTGACATCACAAGTACATCACTGAAAGAACGATCAGAGGCAGCTTCAAGGAGTGAAGCTTCTTCAGAGTCTATGAGAGGGAATTAAGCACTGGGGAAGGACCAAAATGGCACAGCAGGACAGGAAATCCCAAAGATAACTTTTATGTTACTTTAATATCTATTTAACACTACAGAGAGCAAGCAGTACTGCACAGAAGACAGGTTCTGTTCTTTGATACCCATAATCTGAGAGAAAGTAGATTCATTAGAACATGAAGTGAAACAGGGTAAAGATATATAGGTCATATAAGTATTGCCCAGCATCCTGTTTCCAACAGTGGCCAATCCAGGTCACAAATACCCAGCAAGATCCCAAATATGTACAAAACATTTTATACTGCTTATCCCAGAAATAGTGGATTTTCCCCAAGTCCATTTAATAATGGTCTATGGACTTTTCCTTTTTCTAAACCTTTTTAAAACTCCGCTAAGCTAACCGCCTTTACCACATTCTCTGGCAACGAATTCCAGAGTTTGATTACACGTTGAGTGAAGAAAAAGTTTTGTCCAATTCATTTTAAATTTACTACATTATAGCTTCATCGCATGCCCCCTAGTCCTAGTATTTTTGGAAAGCGTAAACAGACGCTTGACATCTACCTGTTCAACTCCACTCATTATTTTATAGACCTCTATCATGTCTCCCCTCAGCCGTCTCTTCTCCAAGCTGAAGAGCCCTAGCCACGTATGGGGGAGGAGGCTATAACTGAAGAAAGGGACCAACACTCAAGTGTACCACTACTAACACTTTTGCCTTAGAAATAATCCACTTAAGAAATCCAGAGTCAGGGATGACTGGACAGTCTCAAACCCAACTCAAAAGGTAGTGCAAAACCCACAGTAACTCCTCATCTACTGATGCTCAGCTGAAATTGCTCTGATTCAGGATCCCTAACTATCTACAAATAGTCAGACAGGCTCAGTTCAATATTAGAGCAGTCTAGCGTAACAGACCCTGAATTTTCAAAGCTAATATATATATATATATATATATATATATATGTATCATTTTGGTTCTGACATAGTATTGCACTTGTTATGAGTTAAAAGATGTTCTACGCCATGTGGAAACTTAAAAGAGTAAAACCTTTCTTCCCGAGATACATCTTCCGTACCCTGGTACAGTCAATGGTAATAAGTCATCTGGACTACTGCAATGCACTATACGCCGGTTGCAAAGAACAGACAATCAAAAAACTCCAAACTGCCCAGAATATGGCTGCCAGACTCATATTTGGAAAAACTAAATATGAAAGCGCAAAACCACTAAGAGAAAAACTTCACTGGCTTCCACTTAAGGAACGCATTGCGTTCAAGATCTGCACGACTGTACACAAAATCATTCATGCAGACGCCCCAATCTACATGCTAAACCTCGTGGACCTACCTCCCAGAAACGCCACAAGATCATCCCGTAAATTTCTCAACCTGCACTACCCCAGCTGCAAAGGACTTAAATACAAGCTGATGCACGCCACTACCTTCTCCTACACGAGCACGCAGCTATGGAATGCACTACCCACAGACCTGAAAGCAATCAAAGAAACAACTATGTTTCGAAAATCTCTGAAAACATTCTTCTTCAACAAGGCCTACAATGAGAACCTATAACCTCACTAAGTCCACTCAATTATGAACGCACACCCTATATAAATACCTCAACAACTCTCTTCCTTCTTCCCTCTCCCCTTCCTTAATCGCTACACATAACTAACTGTATCTGATATCCAGCTATGACAATGTTATCAAATCTGTGTAAGCCACATTGAGCCTGCAAATAGGTGGGGGAATGTGGGATACAAATGCAATAAATAAATAAATAAATGTAAATATGCTCTGCCTGCACAAAAATCCAACCTCTCCCCAACCACAAACAAAGATCAGAACTAGGAATTTTCTCCATGGAAGTCACTGTACAAAAAAATATTCCAATTCTCATGTTATCTGACCTACGTCAGAAGGAGGTGAGCCACAGCGGAGAGAAGACTCCGGGCTCGGCAGCAGACGGCCTGTGCCGGCGAGCGCTCAGAGAAACGCACGTTTTTTTTAGGTAGAAGGGGGAGGGGTTTGGAGACAGGGGGAGATGCCAGACTGTGAGCAGGGAAGGAGGTTAAGAGGAGAGTGCTAGACCCAGGGGTAGCCAGGGGAGGTGAAAGAGAGATATTGGACACATGGGAGGGGGCACTGGGCCCCCAAATGCCTTGGGCCCTTGGACACTGCCCGGTTGCCCAAATGGTCAGTCCGCCTCTGTATCACCACAATGTCCAAAACAAATTATTGTCCACAATATTCAATGGTTCATTGAGCTGTTTGCTTCAGGGTCATTTCAGTGTCATTTTGTGTCTCTCTGAAAAGAAACTTCACCTTCAATTAGGGTTTTCTGGGAGATCTGTTCAGCATGAAGGCCCTGAAGAGAAAACGTCACTCTTTGAAGCGAAAATGTGAAAAGATTTACATTGGGGACATAGAAACACAGTGGATTTGTTATAAAATATGGGATAGATGATGATAAAACCAGCCCTAATTTAGCCCCAAGAAGTGCAATGAATTTAGTATGAGATAAAAAGTATTTTTGGAGGGTTTGGTGTTCTGTTTTGTACTTACATATCTGTCTCTAGCAGTTGAACAATGTCGTATCTTTTTCCTGATGAAAGTTAATGTGAAACCTGCAAAACTCAGAAAAAAAGTTAAACATTTTTGTGAGGTGCGTTATCTTGCGTGTGAGGTGAGGGATTCTGCTAGCATGTAGGTTCTGTATCTAGATCTGTCAGGCCTGGATTTAGGAACAGGGCCCTAATACCTGTTGGGCTAGACAGAAGCCTGATTCCACTTGCTTTGGGACCACAATATATGATCTCTGGGGGACGGGCTTCCCCTCCCCACTTCTCTCCTGACCTGCATATGGGGGTCAATGTCTTGAATTGAGGAGGAGCCCAGTGGTTAGTGCAGTGGACTTTGATCCTGTGGAACTGGATTTCATTTCTGCTGCGGCTCCTTGTGACTCTGGGCAAGTCACTTAACCCTCTATTGCCCCAGGTACAAATAAATACCTGTATGTACTATGTAAACTACTTTGAATGTAGTTGCAAAAAACACAGAAAGGCAGTATATTTATTTGTAACATTTATACCCCGCACTATCCCACTCAATAGCAGGCTCAATGCGGCTTACATGGGGCAATGGAGGGTTAAGTGACTTGCCCAGAGTCACAAGGAGCTGCCTGTGCCTGAAGTGGGAATCGAACTCAGTTCCTCAGTTCCCCAGGACCAACGTCCACCACCCTAACCACTAGGTCACTCCTCCACTGTTGCTACTATTTGAGATTCTACATGGAATGTTGCTATTCCACTAGCAACATTCCATGTAGAAGTCGGCCCTTGCAGATCACCAATGTGGCCGCGCAGGCTTCTGCATGGAATGTTGCTAGTGGAATAGCAACATTCCATGTAGAATCTCCAATAGTAGCAACATTCCATGTAGAATCTCCAATAGTATCTATTTTATTTTTGTTACATTTGAACCCCGCGCTTTCCCACTCATGGCAGGCTCAATGCGGCTTACATGGGGCAATGGAGGGTTAAGTGACTTGCCCAGAGTCACAAGGAGCTGCCTGTGCCTGAAGTGGGAATCGAACTCAGTTCCTCAGTTCCCCAGGACCAAAGTCCACCACCCTATCCACTCCTCCAGGTTAACAAATTGATATATAGTTATTATAATAACATGTAGTTATTATAGGGAAAATGTAGGGGAGGGGTCCCATTCCCCTTTCCCTTAAATCTGGCCGTGAGATCTACAGCAGTCCAGCTTGTTTTGTTTTCCAATTTACTCAATACATTTTCAACTGTAGTTCTTACCAGTCACCCCTAGGGGGATCATTGTACTTCACTTATAAAGAGGACCTGGCTTTTCCAATTCCTCTTAGATGGGAGAAACCACAAAAGAACAATTCTTCTAAACATGTGTTTTTACCCACACAGACACACGATAGAAAGTTTTCAGACCTGTAAGCAAACTGGCTCTCGCCATGGGTAAAGGTTTAAAAAGTGTGTAAAATATCTGAACAAACGGAAAACTAATTTTCTATCTTATCATATTTACATCACAATTTCAAGCACTGGAAGTGAGAAGCAAGCAGTGCTTTAGAAAAAAAGCGAAAACAGGTTAAACACCAGCTGGCCAAACTTTTTCTTTTTTTTTTTTTTTTTTTTTTTAAACCATTTAACCAGCTAGGAATGGCTCCTGGCCAATTAAATGGCACATAACCGGCTATGCATCAATATTCAGTGGGAAATAGCCAGCTATCTCCCACTTAATATTGCCAGTTAGCGCTTAGCAGACAGCCAGTTATATTGCACAATATAACTGGCTATCCACCGATATTCTTAAATCTTTCAAACAGGTAGAAAAAGCGACGGCCAAAGCCAGAAGGATGCTTGGGTGCATAAAGAGAGGCATGACCCAGCAGGAAAAAGGAGGTGATAGTGCCGTTGTATAAGTCTCTGGTGAGGCCCCATTTGGAGTACCGCATGCAGTTCTGGAGACCGCACCTATGGAAAGATATAAATAGGATGGAGTCGGTCTAGAAGGCGGCTATGAAATTAGTAAGCGGTCTTGAATGCAAAAATTATAGGGACAGGCTTATGAACCTTCAACATGCATACGCTGGAAGAGAGGAGGGCGAGAGGAGACATGATAGAAACATTTAAATATCTCAAGGGCATTTATGTACAGGAAGAGAACCTTTTCCAAATGAAGGAGAGCTCTGGAATGAGGGGGCATATGACAAAGTTAAGAGGGAATAGGCTTAGGAGTAACCTAAGGAAGTATTATTTTACAGAAAGGGTGGTGGAGGCGTGGAATGGCCTCCCGATGGAGGTGGTGGAGTCGAGGGCTGTTCCAGAATTTAAAAAGGCATGGGATAAGCATGTGGAATTGCTTAGGAACAGGAAGAATTAGGGGTTACAGAGGATGGGCAGACTGGATGGGTCACATGGCCTTTATCTGCCGTCATGTTTCTATGTTTCTATTCAGCGCATCACCAGCTAAGTTTGACGGCCAAATTAGGCCACCCTTATAGTTGGAATATCTTTGGCCTGTTTAAACTTAACTGGCCAGAGCTGAATATCGGCTTGGCCGATTAAATTTAAACCAGTCAAAATACCCACAGATATTCAGTGTCGGTTACCGGAAATGGCCCGTTGTTGAATTTCCAGGCTCAGCGACGACCGCGGGAGGCAGCCCGGCTACCTTCAGAGGTCTATCGGCCCCCAGGGTATGATCATACTCATATTACAATTTGACATGTCAAGCGCCTTCGACATGGTTGATCATGGAATACTACTTCATATACTAGAATACTTTGGAATCGGAGGCCCAGTCCTCAAGTGGTTCGAGGGATTCCTCACCACCAGATCCTACCAAGTAATAACAGACGCCGAAGGATCACCCCCATGGATACCAGCATGTGGAGTTCCTCAAGGATCCCCCCTCTCACCAACCATCTTCAACCTAATGATGTTACCTTTAGCTGTCACGATCTACATCCCGTTGAAACACAATCTAAACGAAATCATCAACGAGATCAACCAAAGCTTCAGAACCATGCATAGCTGGGCAGATTCATTCCAACTAAAACTCAACGCAGAAAAAACTCAATGCCTAGTACTCACTTCTCAATACAACACAAACAATTACTCCACTATAACCACACCATACTGCACCCTTCCTATAGCAGAAAACCTGAAGATTCTTGGAGTTACCATCGACCAAAACCTCACTCTCGATACCCACGTGAAGAACATAACAAAAAAAAAATGTTCTATTCGATGTGGAAACTCAAAAGAGTTAAGCCTTTCTTCCCGGGAAACATTTTCCGTACCTTGGTACAATCTATGGTAATTAGTCACCTGGATTACTGTAACACTCTGTACGCTGGCTGCAAAGAACAGACTATTAAGAAACTCCAAACAACCGAAAATACCGCAGCCAGACTCATATTTGGAAAGTCCAAATAAGTGCGAAACCCTTAAGAGAGAAACTTCACTGGCTTCCACTCAAGGAACATATCGAATTCAAGATCTGCACGATCGTACCCAAGATCATTCACGCAGATGCCCCACTGTACATGGCTAATCTTGTGGACCTACCGCCCAGAAATGCCAAGAGATCAGCACGTAAATTCCTCAATCTGAACTTCCCCAGCTGCAAAGGACTCAAATATAAGCAGGTATACGCCACTACCTTCTCCTACAGAAGTACACAGTTATGGAATGGGTTACCCCCAGCCCTAAAAACTATAGACAATCTAAGCAACTTTCGCAAATCTCTGAAGACACATCTCTTCAATAGAGCCTACAAAAAGAACCCATAAAGACACAATTCACCTCCTAATCTATCCAATCTAACACCATCTTCTCTAACTCCTCATCCATCTTCTGCTTACTTTTGATTGTATCCAATATCCTGTCATGACTTTGTCATAACAATACTCTGTAAGCCACATTGAGCCTGCAAATAGGTGGGGAAATGTGGGGTACAAATGCAATAAATAATAATAATAATAATAATAATAATAATCAAAGAAAGAAGTATTGATATATCCAAATGCTACAAGTTCAAATTGTAGCAGTGAATTTAAATCAGAATCCAAGGAACTTCAGTGTTGTGCATAGCTGGGGACCATTTTATACATACAGGGGAATTAATGAGCGCAAACGCAGATGGATCCCTCTAATCACTCGCAAACAACAGGTTCAAAGAAAATATTATTTGTATTTGGGTAGCCATTTAGATAGGAATTTTAGAGAAAAGGGTTCGAGATGCTGTGGGTAACCAGGGGATGCACACGTATTCATTCAAGAGATCTTCCTGACGTCTAAAGAAACAGGGTAGGACCCAGTCTCTATCTGGGTGTAAGGGCAAAAGTCACAATTAAGGTGGATGTCACCTCAAAAGTATCCTGTGACCACTGGGACATCTCCAGAAAACAGGACGAAGGAATTGTGAGTGTGTCTATGAAACACATCTTGAAGATTTCAAATGGCAGTTCCAATGTCCGCTTTCCACATAAAAGGTTTTTCTTTAAATGTTTTATGATTTTAAAGAGGGTTTTTTTTTGCATGCATCCCATATATTCAGTTTTCATATTTATTTTGATGGCATTTATTTATTTATTTTTTTATTTGTAGCATTTGTATCCCACATTTTCCCACCTATTTGCAGGCTCAATGTGGCTTACATTTGCCGTTATGGCGATTGCCATTTCCGGACTTTAGATATGCACATGATTTTGCAATCAAGTGCGTACATACATGGTAGAAGAATGCATTCTGTGCTTGCGTACTTGTTAACACGTGGTTTTACAATCAAGTGCGTCTATATGTGGTAGAAGAATACATTGTGGTCTTGTGTAGGTGTCGGCTTTATGTAGTTGCTCAGGTGATGGTATTATGGTGAGAGTAATAGTGTTGGGCAGTGGTTATGTCGTTTCGGTCTTATTCTTCATTGTTGTTGTTTAGAAGTTAGGATGATTGTTTGTTGTATGCTTTTTTGAATAGGTCCGTTTTCAGTAGTTTACGAAAGATGGTTAGATCTTGCGTTGTCTTTATGGTCTTCGGGAGCGCGTTCCATAGCTGTGTGCAAATGTAGGAGAAGCTGGTTGAGTAGGTGGACTTATATTTTAATCCTTTGCAGTTGGGGTAATGGAGGTTGAGGAATGTACGTGCTGACCTTTTAGCATTCCTAGCAGGTAGGTCTATGAGGTCTGACATGTAGGCCGGAGCTTCTCCATGTATAATTTTATGGACTTTGAACGCAATTCGTTCCTTTAGTGGAAGCCAGTGTAGTTTCTCTCTTAGCGGTTTGGCGCTTTCATATTTTGCTTTCCCGAATATAAGTCTGGCTGCCGTATTTTGGGCTGTCTGAAGCTTCTTAATGACTTGTTCTTTACAACCCGCATATATTGCGTTGCAGTAGTCTAGGTGGCTTAACACCATTGACTGTACTAGGCTGCGGAATGTGTCTCTTGGGAAGTAGGGTTTGATTCTTTTAAGTTTCCACATGGCGTAGAACATTTTCTTTGATGTATTTTTCGCATGGTCTTCTAGTGTGAGGTTTCGATCAATCGTTACTCCCAGGATTTTCAAGCTATCGGAGACCATAAGAGTGTAGTCTGGGGTGTATATAGTGTTGTTTTTGTTTGAGTTGTATTGTGAGGATCAAAGAAAGGGGTATTGTACACACAATGTAGTTCATTACGACAATAATTATCTTTCACTGAACTCTTTGACAAGATATACCACAGAGATCAACACATGGGAAACTCCCCACATATATCCAGAAATGTTTTATAATGCCTTTTGTTACATTACTATCATGTATTCTATTACCATGCAACCCCAAATCCTTCTGTTATACCAAATATCTATTCTCTTCTTACTTCCACTATCCATGATGTATTTTAAGCCACATTGAGCCTGCAAAGAGGTGGGAAAACGTGGGATACAAATGCAATAAATAAATAAAATAAAATAAATAATCGGTTTATTTTATTTGATGTTTTGGCTGTCTCAGCATTAGCTCTACACACTACCTGATAGTTTTAAACACATACTCAAAGATACAAAAACAAATAAAACTTTTTATACTCTTTACCACTTACAACATCAGCATCAATCAAAAGGATACTTACTCACGATTATTTATTGATATATGTCCTTTGTTTTAATTAGAATTTATTTATTATTTATATATTTTAGATTGTTTAGTTTTACCATTGGTTTCACATCACACAAATATATATTTTATTTTAAGTATTATGGATGTGTTATTCCTTTTTATATATTTGTGCAATACTTCCTGTTGTTTTAGAACTATCCACGTGACCCCTGATGTAGGCTATACGCCAAAACACGGTCTGTGTCAGGTCCCTTTACAGTTGCATCAATAAAGTTTCTCCATAAACATCTCCAGTGGTGGACTCGTCCTTGAATCAGCCTCTGCTTCTTCCTGTTTAGTTCCAGTGGCAAATCAGGCGACATTAATAAGATGCAGACTGTAACGTCTAGCACTATTTTCCAGATTCTCCACTTTATGAGGGATGTCAACCAGGGGTGTAGCCAGACTTTGGCGGGAGGGGGGTCCAGAGCCCGAGGTGAGGGGGCACATTTTAGCCCACCCCCCCGGCGCCACCAACCCCCCCCCCCTGCCACCACCAACAACAACTTTGCCCCCACTGCCGACGACCCTCTCGACCCCCCTCCCGCCACCAACCCTCCCCCGCCACCGTCATCGTCTACCTTTGCTGGCGGGAGACCCCAACCCCTGCCAGCGACGAAACAGTGAGACAAGGCGGTGGCCGTAGCTAGAAGGTTGTTAGGCTGTATAGAGAGAGGTGTGACCAGCAGAAGAAAGGGGGTGTTGATGCCCCTGTATAAGTCGTTGGTGAGGCCCCACCTGGAGTATTGTGTTCAGTTTTGGAGGCCGTATCTTGTTAAGGATGTAAAAAGAATTGAAGCGGTGCAAAGAAAAGCTACGAGAATGGTATGGGATTTGCGTTACAAGACGTATGAGGAGAGACTTGCTGAACTAAACATGTATACTCTGGAGGAAAGGAGAAACAGGGGTGATATGATACAGATGTTCAAATATTTAAAAGGTATTAATCCGCAAACGAACGTTTTCCGGAGATGGGAAGATGGTAGAACGAGAGGACATGAAATGAGATTGAAGGGGGGCAGACTCAAGAAAAATGTCAGGAAGTATTTTTTCACGGAGAGAGTAGTGGATGCTTGGAATGCCCTCCCGCGGGAGGTGGTGGAAATGAAAACGGTAACGGAATTCAAACATGCGTGGGATAAGCATAAAGGAATCCTGTGCCGAAGGAATGGATCCTCAGGAGCTTAGTCAAGATCGGGAGGCGGGGCTGGTGGTAGGGAGGCGGGGATAGTGCTGGGAAGACTTATACGGTCTGTGCCAGAGCCGGTGGTTGGGAGGCGGGGCTGGTGGTTGGGAGGCGAGGATAGAGCTGGGCAGACTTATACGGTCTGTGCCAGAGCCAGTGGTTGGGAGGCGGGGCTGGTGGTTGGGAGGGGGGGATAGTGCTGGGCAGACTTATATGGTCTGTGCCCTGAAGAGCACAGGTACAAATCAAAGTAGGGTATACACAAAAAGTAGCACATATGAGTTATCTTGTTGGGCAGACTGGATGGACCGTGCAGGTCTTTTTCTGCCGTCATCTACTATGTTACTATGTCCTCTTCTTCCGGCGCAAGGCTTCGTTCTGTTTCTGTGAGTCTGATGTCCTGCACGTATGTGCACGTCAGACTCACAGAAACAGAAACCTGCGCAGCTGCATTGCTGATCTGCAAGGGCAGGTTTCTACATGGAATGTTGCTAGTGGAATAGCAACATTAACATTCCATGTAGAATCTCAAATAGTAGCAACAGAATCTCAATAGTAGCAACATTCCATGTAGAATCTCAAATAGTAGCAAAAGAATCTCAATAGTAGCAACATTCCATCTAGAATCTCAAATAGTAGTAACGTTCCATGTAGAATCTCCAATAGTAGCAACATTCCATGTAGAATCTCAAATAGGGAAAGGGAAATGGGACTTGATATATCGCCTTTCTGAGGTTTTTGCAACTACATTCAAAGCAGTTTACATATATTCAGGTACTTATTTTGTACCAGGGGCAATGGAGGGTTAAGTGACCCTCCATTGCCCAGAGTCACAGCGAAGTTAAAAGCAAAGTGAGTCCAATTGAGGGATTTATCATATTTGGTGCCATAGGCTTGATTAATAGCAGTTTCCAAGCACACCTGGATAGGTTGCCTATACAGGCCACATCTCATAAGCTCTAAAGGAAAAGTCTCTTTGACACAATGCAACTACGGTACTACAGTGAGTATTAGCAGCAGATTAGAGTCTGAGATTATACTCCACATGCCTGTTTCAGGAGTAAGGTTTATGACTATCATAGTATGTACAAAGCAAGCCCGTTTGGAGACATTGCCCCCCCCCCCCCCTCCACACCCATTTTACACTGAGTGTTCATAAATTTTAAACTTCTGCTTTTTCTCCTGTTGATCAGTCAGGAGCAGTGTTGCTAAGACTGCGGGTTTCACGCCCAATTGGGCTCCTTTCCGCGACCCGCTGCGGCTTTTTCACGCCGCGTGCAGGTTGCGGGATTTTGGGCGGCTTTTTCATGCCCCGCCGGTGTTTTTTTCGCCCGCCGCGGTTTTTTCCGGGCTCAGTTTTCCCGCGGCCAGTGGAGGCGGGCTTAATGATGTCATTTGTATGCAAATGACCTCATTAATATTTGTTAATGATGTCATGCATATGCAAATTGACTCATTGACATTTATTTATGATGTCATTTATATGCAAATTGACTTTGTGCGGTTTGGGGCTGGTTTTGGGCGTGAACAATTTTTTCCATCTGGCAACACTGGTCAGGAAATGTAGCTGGACATAGAATTTTTCAAACCTGAAAAGCTTCCCTAATTCCTCACTAGTAAACTTTGCATACCTTCATAGGCCAAATCTTGCATGGCTTGCAAACCATCAAGTCTTCAGCTGGCCAATCCTATTGAACTAGAATAGCTGAAGAAGTCACTATTAACCTTACTGCTTTACTGCTATGTTGCTGTAAGTAATTAGTTGCTAGGAGCCCTGTGTACTTTTCAAAATGAAAAATGCCATTATACTGCAAATTCAGTACAACTCCCTTCCCTCCCCACCCCCTAGTTTATTGCCAGTGCTCCATGCAGGTCAGAGGCTAAATGGTCCTTATCTGCCAACAGCTACTACTACAACATACCGCACAAAAAAAAAACCACAGCGTGCTATAATCAATGAGCATGCAAATAACTACCTCGTTAAAATCGAAGAAGTAATGTGCAGCTCACTGGTTGATTAATGTGACCTTTCCTGTCGTTGCCTGAGTGGTGATTGGCTCAGGCACAGACAGGAAAGGTCACATTTAAAAAATATATGTATACATATACCAGCTTCTCCCTCTCCAACTTGAGCCACCTACTACAATTAAAAGATTTCCCTGATGTCTAGTGGCACCCTCTCACCCCCAATCCTTCCCTGAGCCCACCTGATATACCTCACACAAGAGGCAAGAGCGATGCCCACTTGCTCCTGCCTCCAGCACCGCCATCTTACTACTACTTACTTATAATTTCTAAAGCGCTACTAGACGTACGCAGCGCTGTACACTTGAACATGAAGAGACAGTCCCTGCTCGACAGAGCTTACAATCTAATTAGGACAAACAGGACAAATAAGGGATAAGGACAAAGAGTAGCAAGATTCCGGAATCCCAAAGAGTAGCAAGATTCCGGGCGGAATCCCAAACAGTAGCAAGATTCTATGCAGAATCCTAAAGAGTATCAAGGATCCAGAATCCCAAAGACTACTACTAATCATTTCTAAAGCGCTACTAGATGTACGCAGCGCTGTACGCTTGAACATGAAGAGACAGTCCCTGCTCTACAGAGCTTACAATCTAATTAGGATAGACAAACAGGACAAACAAGAGATAAGGGAATATTAAAGTGAGGATGATAAAATAAGGGTTCTGAACAAAGTGAATAAGGGCAGTGGCGTACCAAGGGGGGGCGGTGAGGGCGATCCGCCCCGGGTGCACGCTGCTGGGGGGGTGCCGCGCGCCGGTCAGCTTCCTTCATTTCCATGCTCCCTCTGCCCCGGAACAGGAAGTAACCTGTTCCAGGGCAGAGGGAGCATGGAAACAAAGGAAGCTGACCGGCGCGTGGCACCCCCCCCCCCCCCCCCAACGGCGTGCACCCGGGGGGGGGCACTGCACCAGGGGGCGGGGCACATCGGCGATTTGCCCCAGGTGTCAGCCCCCCTAGGAACGCCACTAAAAAAGGGTTAAGAGTTAAAAGCAGCATCAAAAAGGTGGGCTTTTAGCTTAGATTTGAAGACGGCCAGAGATGGAGCTTGACGTATCGGCTCAGGAAGTCTATTCCAGGCATATGGTGCAGCAAGATAAAAGGAACGGAGTCTGGAGTTAGCAGTGGAGGAGAAGGGCGCAGATAAGAGAGATTTACCCAGTGAACGGAGTTCCCGGGGAGGAATGTAAGGAGAGATGAGAGTGGAGAGGTACTGAGGAGCTGCAGAGTGAATGCACTTATAAGTCAATAAGAGGAGTTTGAACTGTATGCAGAAACGGATAGGAAGCCAGTGAAGTGACTTGAGGAGAGGGCTAATATGAGCATAACGACACTGGCGGAATATTAGTCGTGCAGCAGAATTTTGAACAGATTGAAGAGGAGAGAGATGGCTAAGTGGGAGACCTGTGAGAAGCAGTCTAAGCGAGAGGTGATAAGAGCGTGGATGAGGGTTCTGGTAGTGTGCACAGAAAGGAAAGGGTGAATTTTGCTGATATTATAGAGAAAGAAACGACAGGTTTCAGCAGTCTGTTTAATATGTGCAGAGAAGGAGAGGGAGGAGTCTAAGATGACCCCCAAGGTTACAAGCTGAAAAATGGTGGCATCTTGCCCTGTGCAGTGCATCCTAAAGATGCACCAGACAGGGCCTGTCTGCCATATAAAAGCTGCAGGAGTCACTGCATAGGGCAAGGCATCGCCATTTTTCAAGATGGCTGTGCCAAAGGCAGGAGTTAGTGGGCGTCGCTCCTCCCTTTCCTGTGAGGTATGTCGTGTGGGTTTTGTTGGGCTGGGGGAGGAACCAGGGGTGGGAGGGTTCCACTAGACCAGGGATTTAATTTTTCATTGGAGGAAAGAGTCCGGGGGTAGGAAGGAGGTGGGCCACTAGACTAGCAGGGAAATGAAAGTGTGGGGGGGGGGGGCGGGGGGGATACTAGACTACCAGGGAAATCTTTTGAACTGTGGGGGGACACTTATCCTATATTTGGAGAGGGTCTATTTGTATCTGCATGTGTGATCAAGGCCAGATATTCTGTTAGTGTTGATTGTTGGAACCTGTAGTAGTAAACCAGCTTGTTCAATTTTCCCAATAAGTGTATTGATGCTCTGGGCTCACCATGATATTTCCGATGTTGCTTTTCCTGGAAATTCTGCTGCACGACTTATATTCCGCCAGTGTCGCTATGCTCATATTAGCCCTCTCCTCAAGTCACTTTACTGGCTTCTTATCCATTTCCGCATACAGTTCAAACTCCTCTTATTGACTTACAAGTGCATTCACTCTGCAGCTCCTCAGTACCTCTCCACTCTCATTTCTCTCTACATTCCTCTCCCCCCCCCCCCCCCCCCCCCCCCCCCCCCCCCCCCGGGAACTCCGTTCACTGGGTAAATCTCTCTTATCTGCACCCTTCTCCTCCACCGCTAACTCCAGACTCTCTGTTCCTTTTATCTTGCTGCACCATATGCCTGGAATAGACTTCCTGAGCCCGTACGTTAAGCTCCATCTCTGGCCGTCTTCAAATCTATGCTAAAAGCCCACCTTTTTGATGCTGCTTTTAACTCCTAACCCTTATTCACTTGTTCAGAACCCTTATTTTATCATCCTCACTTTAATATTCCCTTATCTCTTGTTTGTCTGTTCTGATTAGATTGTAAACTCTGTCGAGCAGGGACTGTCTCTTCATGTTCAAGTGTACAGCGCTGCGTACGTCTAGTAGCGCTATAGAAATAAGTAGTAGTAATAGTCATCGAGATTCCGGAATCTTGCTACTCTTTGGGATTCTACACAGAATCTTGCTACTATGGGATTCTGGAATCTTGCTACTCTTTAGGATTATGCATGGAATCTTGCCACTCTTTGTCCTTATCCCTTATTTGTCCTGTTTGTCTGTCCTAATTAGGTTGTAAGCTCTGTCAAGCAGGGACTGTCTCTTCATGTTCAAGTGTACAGCGCTGCGTACGTCTAGTAGCGCTATAGAAATGGTAAGTAGTAGTAGGAAGGTCCTTGTTGGTGCTGTTATGGAATGGTAGATTTGTTCCTGAGTGACTTTTGTAGAGTTATATATAAATTTATAATATGCCTGCTACCAGAGTGAGGTTATGTTGTTGTTACTGAGATGAAACCAGAATCAGACTGGTGTGGACTACATTTTCTTTGACCTGGCACAATTAGAAAGATTTCTTATTGATAAAGAAGCTAAGTGATATTCCAGTTTTGATAAGAATATTAGTATTATTTTTGATTTCCTTAGATTAATATGATTGACAGACAAACATCACAAAGTCCACATCAATAAGGAGAGGAAGAGAAAAAAAACAATCTCTTTTTAAATTTTGTGTAATACATTTTCAAATTAAAAAAAAAAAAAGAAAATTACCAGACAATAAAGGTAGGAAAAAGTATTATCTATTTATTGATTAGAACATGTCAGTTTTTGGAATCTGCATATGCTACAGCTGGATTAAGACTTGGCAGGGAGGGACCCACAAGAGAAATCTCACTCATTGACCTTAAATCTCCAACACTGCGATGGTAAATCTCCAGCTTTGGGATAGGCCACCCTTGGCGTCTCTGCACACCAGGGGCGTAGCCAGACCGCAGATTTTGGGTGGGCCTAGGCAAGAAGTGGGTGGGCACCAAATGTTCTCTCCCCCACCCCCACACCAAAAAAATATCTCAGATGGTGGGCAAATGCTTGTCTCTAGTCTCTACCTTGGTAGTCTGCAGCAGGCATGCGCTGAAAACTGAGCATGCGAACGTGCCAGTATTGTGGAGAGCAGCATTTTCATTACCATGTGCTACTGTTAGATGGGTCTGAGCCCTAAGTGGGTGGGCCCCGGCCCACCCAGGCCCACCTGTGGCTACGCCACTGCTGCACACATTCGACCAGGGAAATTAGTAGGACGTCCATTGTTTTATACATACAGCAGCACGGTCACTAATGCCCTGCCTAGATTTTAAGTGACTTTATTTCATGGTGGGTCTTTTGATCTGTATGTAATTCCCAAATTGGTCTTCCCCCCCCCCCCCCCCCCCCCAACAAAAAAAAAAAAGAAAAAAATTGGAACCACTGTCCTGGAGTGCTTTCTATAGGCACAGTGCAGTTGTTAAATCGAGGAGGGAAAGCAACGGGGAAAAATGTCATGGCTGGCCAGCAAGCAGCTTCCTGGGCACACAGCAGGTGTAAGACTGTACCGGCAGCTCTGAAAAAGATGTAATACCAGGCTGCATCTGTGTTTCCCACCAGCTGGCTCAGGCTGGCTCACTGCTTTCTCTCCCTTTCCCTGGCTCTGGTTCAGGCCTCCTCCCTGTAATCATCCTGACATTTCACAAAAAAATGTAGCTAACCTCTTACACCACAATCGTGTTGTCTCCTACACACTTGCTGCTGTCCGCAACCCCCTCCCTTTTGCCTCCTCCCACAGTCCTTAGCAGGCACCCCACCCCCACCCCAGCAGCTCCCTCGTAAGAGATGGAAGGAGGAGGGGTAGAAGGAGACTGAGATTTCCCTGATAGCACTGGAAAAATTGCCTTGGAAACAAACTTCTTTGGAGCATTTTGTGAACTGGGAGCAGTTGACGCCTTCACTTCATCTACAGGCCAATGATCAATGCGGGGGAATTAACTCCTCAATGATCAATGCTAACAACATGCAGATTTAAGCATGTTATTAGCGTTGATCATCCGGCGAAAGTGCGAGAGGATTGTGCCTGTATGACAGGAGCTCTGCGGTGTTCCCGCGCTCTCACGCCAAACGCCCCATGGGCACTGGTCTGGTGCTAGTGACTTATAGCACCTGCATTTACTTTTGATCATCTGGGCCCTAGTGATTGCATGCTGGTATTTTCATGCCCCCACCCTCTGGGGTTCACCGTTAGACTGGGGTATAGCTATGGGGGACCTTGGGGGCACAGGCCCCCAATCTTGGCTCAGGCTCCCCTAGTCAACTGCACAGGCTTTCTGTGTGTGATTGTCTGGCATCCCAGCCTCTGGCATGGCCTGGTATCTCTCTCCCTCCCCTCACTGGTCTAGTGTCTGTTCCTTCTCTTCCCTTCCCTCCCCACCACCCCTCCATGGTTCCACTCTCCCTTCTCTCCCTGCCTCCCGGCGCTGCAGTCTTCTGACCTTCCTGCAGTGTCACACATCAAGGTAGCCTCACCTCCTACCAGCGCCGGAAGTCTTCCCTCTACACAACTTCCTGTTCCTGCCTAGGTGGGACTATGCAGAGGGAAAGCTTCCGGACCAACAGGTGACAAGGTTGCATTGATCAGCGATGCTGCTGGAAGGTGGAAGGCTGCAGCGCTGGGGGGTGAGGAGAGAATGGAAAGATGCCAGACCGCAGGCAGGTAGATGGAAGGGAGACAGATACCAGGCTGCACGGGAGGAAAGAGAGAGATGAATGATGCACCCACAGTGGGGAGGGAGGGAAGGGAAGAAAAAAGAAATGCCAGATCGCTGAGGGTTGGGGGAGGAACGAGGAGAGAAGGGAAAGACACCAGACCACAGGCAAGTAGATGGAAGGGGTTCAGATACTGGGCTGCAAGGGGAGGAGGGAGAGAGAAAGAGAACGATGAATGAATGATGCACCCACAGTGAGGGGGAGGGAGGGAAGGGAAGAAAAAAGAAATGGCAAATCATCAGAGAGTGGGGATGAGGTGGAGTGGGAAGAGAGTTCAAATGAGGGGTGGGGAAGAAACGTGGCGAAAGATTCAGAATCCACAGAGGGAGAGAAAAAAAATGGATCCACGGGGAGGGGGGGGGGTGAGAGAGAGAGCGCAAGAGATGTTGGTCTCCATCTCTCTTAGCCATCTCTCTTCTCTTCAATCTGTTCAAAATTCTGTTGCACGACTTTTATTCCACCAGTGTCACTATGCTCATATTAGCCCTCTCCTCAAGTCACTTCATTGGCTTCCTATCTGTTTCCGCATACACAGTTCAAACTCCTCTTATTGACTTCCAAGTGTATTCACTCTTCAGCTCCTCAGTATCTCTCCAATCTCATCTCTCCCTACATTCCTCCCCGGGAACTCCGTTCACTGGGTAAATCTCTCTTATCTGCACCCTTCTCCTCCACCGCTAGCTCCAGACTCTGTTCCTTTTATCTTGCTGCACCATATGCCTGAAATTGACTTCCTAAGCCGGTACGTCAAGCTCCATCTCTGGCTGTCTTCAAATCTAGGCTAAAAGCCCACCTTTTTGATGCTGCTTTTAACTCCTAACCCTTACTCACTTGTTCAGTACCCTTATTTTATCGTCCCCACCACAGTAATTCCCTTATCTCTTATTGGTCCTGTTTGTTTGTCCTAATTAGATTGTAAGCTCTGTCGAGAGGGGGCTGTCTCTTTATTTTCAAGTGTACAGCGCTGTGTACATCTAGTAGCACTATAGAAATGATAAGTAGTAGTAGTAGTGGGATGGGGGGGGAGAGAGAGAGATGCTGGGATGGGGAGGGAGTAAGCAGAGGGAAAAGAGCAAGAGACTGGATGAGGGAGGGAGAGATGCTGGACCTACAGAGGGAGAGCGAGAGATGCTCTACCATGGGGGGGGGGGGCAGGGGAGAGATGCTGGCCCCGAGGTGGGGGAAGCAGAAATAAGAGAAGCGAAGAGGAGAAGCTGAACACTGGGAGGCATGGAGGCATATTTTCAAAGCACTTTGGGAGGCTAAGTTCCATATGTTTCTATGGAACTTTGGGAGGCTAAGTGCTTTGAAAATAAGCCTCATAGGAACACAGGAGGAGGAACAGGGACATAGAGGGATATGGACAGAGAAGAAATATCAAAAACAGTCAGAAGACCCTGGAAAGAGCAGAAGATGGGAAACCCAATAGTATATGTTTCCCCGCCCCTTCGCCGGGACGTCCTGCGAGGACGTCCTCAGGAAACCTTGGGCGCCCCGTTCGATTATGCCCCTCTACATGATCCATGTCCAGCTTGGTTATTAAGAGAATTGCCAGAGCATGTGATTCATGTAGTTGACGTCCCTTTTGAATATGATTTTGGATCAGGGTGTTAACCCAGTGCCCTTGAAGAGATTTTGATTAAGCCATTATCAAACTGTGCAAATGTATTGTTTCTATCAAAAATTTTAGAAGTTAGTTACAACATTTATAGATTTTGTTTTTTTGTTTTGCCTATAACACAGTCGGGGTTTAGGCCAAATTACAGTACTGAATCAGTGCTAGTAACAGTTTTGGTGAATCTAAGGATGACGAGAGAAAAGGGAACTGCAGCTTTGATGGTTCCAGATGATATTTCTGTGGCTTTTAATATCAGGGGTGTCTTCCAACTGGTTTGTGGATTTTCTTTCAAATCATAGTTATTCAGTGAAGAAAGGAATTAATATATCAAAGACTTTGCATTGTGGAATTCCTCAGGTATCTCCCCTCATTCTCTATGCTGTTCAATGTATATTTGCACTGTTTAAAAAGTTTATTAATGGAAATGGGTTTGACTCATTACTCATATGCCGTTAATTTTCAAATAATTATACTGGGGGAGTCTATGCAAGAAAAGGCGTATGGCAAACTTGAGCAATGTATGAAGATGGCATCTGGTTGAATGACAGACAATTTTTTTGATCCTTAATCAGGAGATACAAAACATTTGGTATAGGGAATGGTAAGGATGGATTTCCATCTCAAGGGCTCATTTAGACGCGTTTGTCTGCAGACTGTGAGATGATATAAACATTGATTTGTCTATTGAGAATCAGGTAAGTATGGTGGAAGTCATTCTTGAATTTAACATTGATTAAACAAATTAGACCTTACCTAGGGGAGGGACATTTGTTTCAAGTGGTTCAAACTATCATAATCTCTCAGATTATGTTATGTTTATTGAGTGTATTGATGGTGCCTTATGTGTTTGATTATGTTTGTTTTATTGTACTCCACCTAGATTTTTGGATGGGTGGATTATTCATTTTTGTACAAAAATAAATAGATAGATGGACTACTGTAACCTTGCATATTTGGGT
Source organism: Microcaecilia unicolor (assembly GCF_901765095.1). Classification (NCBI taxonomy): domain Eukaryota; kingdom Metazoa; phylum Chordata; class Amphibia; order Gymnophiona; family Siphonopidae; genus Microcaecilia; species Microcaecilia unicolor. Next base: position 19,942,785 of record NC_044032.1, on the reverse strand, counting down.
CTCTCAAAGAAGAGTTGTGGCACATTGCAGTTGGTTCAAAATACAGCTGCACATGTATACCCCAGAGGAAAGGAGAAACAGGGGTGATATGATACAGACGTTCAAATATTTGAAAGGTATTAATCCGCAAGTGAACCTTTTCCAGAGATAGGAAGGCGGTAGAACTAGAGGACATGAAATGAGATTGAAGGGGGGCAGACTCAAGAAAAATGTCAGGAAGTATTTTTTCACGGAGAGGGTGGTGGATGCTTGGAATGCCCTCCCGCGGGAAATGGTGGAGAGGAAAACGGTAACGGAATTCAAACATGCGTGGGATAAACATAAAGGAATCCTGTGCAGAAGGAAGGGATTCTCAGGAGATTACCCTAGAATGGGTGGCAGAGCTGGTGGTTGGGAGGCAGGGCTAGTGCTGGGCAGACTTATACGGTCTGTGCCAGGGCTGGTGGTTGGGAGGCAGGGATAGTGCTGGGCAGACTTATAGGGTCTGTGCCAAAGCTGGTGGTGGGAGGCGGGGTTGGTGTTTGGGAGGCGGGGATAGAGCTGGCCAGACTTATACGGTCTGTGCCCTGAAGAGGACAGTACAAATAAAAAAGTAGCACATATGAATTTATCTTGTTGGGCAGACTGGATGGACCGTGCAGGTCTTTTTCTGCCGTCATCTACTATGTTACTATGTTACTATGGGTGAAAGGATGTGATAGAGCCACTATTGGTTAAGCTCCACTGGCCCCCGGTGGAGTCAAGAATTAAACTTAAACCCCTTATTTCAATGCATACATGTACTTGAGGATTTGGTAATATGGTTCTTGTTTATAGGCCAAGCGAGACCTTTGAGGTCTGAGGACCAAATGTTGCTCACCGTATAATCAGTTAGAGACTGCAAGTTATCAGACACTAGGCAATGGGACCATGAAAGATCGAGCCCTGTGTAAACAATTTTATTTATTTACTGGGATTTATTTATGAAGCGATTCTCCCAAGGCAGTGTGTGGCAGGTACTTTATGACAGAAATCATATCATCTTTTGAAAGAAATGAAAGACATTGCTGCTTTCACAGATTTGTTACTGACCTTCCTGAGGTGATGGAATGGATCCTCAGAACCTTAGCTAAAATTGGGTGGCGGAGCAGGTGGGGGGAAGAGGGGTTGGTGGTTGGGAGGTGTGGATAGTGGAGGGCAGACTTATACGGTCTGTGCCAGAGCCGGTGATGGGAGACGGGACTGGTGGTTGGGAAGCGGGGAATACTGCTGGGCAGACTTATACGGTCTGTGCCCTGAAAAAGGCAGGTACAAATTCAAGGTAAGGTATACACATATGAGTTTATTTTGGGCAGACTGGATGGACCGTGTAGGTCTTTTTCTGCCGTCATCTACTATGTTACTATGATGGACATGAGATCTGAAGACGGAACAGTTAGTTTGAAATGTTAAGACGGTGATTTTTAATGTTTTGTAACTTGTATGAGTCTCCACTTCAAATACTTTTTTGACAGAAATAGGCTATGAGTTGAATTAAAGAACACAGGGAATGCCGCAGGGGTAGAAAAACGCTATTCTCATTGCTCAGAGACGTCTGATGTAGTAAAGCCAAGAGCAGACTGAGCCAAACTAAAGAATCCAGGCAGTGAGAAGCGGAAACAAGTGACGTGGAAAGTGTCTCATGGGAGAAGGCCAGGCCAGTCCCACTGCTCCGCTGGAAGATTTCTCCTCGCTCCCTTGCCACCCCCCCCCCCCCCTTACTTCCAATTTGGAGGAAATCAAGGCCAGGGAGAATGAAGCTGGCACACACAAGGAAGATTCTTGTCCAAACCGAGCTTCAGAACTGATGTCTTGGCAGCCATCTCTCCACACAATAGGAGTGGGAAGCAGGGCCTTCATTAGGGGGTTCACAAGGGGACTTGGATGCTGGAAGATGCATACTATTTGCACAGAAGGCTCTAGTAGAGACCATGTAGATATAAGATATGAGCAACTGCTCCGATATCTCACAGCTCAGTTGGAATTTTCTTTTAGGGTCACATCACTACAATCATTCACGGTGAAGCCCCAGCCTACATGTCTGATGTAATAGATCTACCACCCAGAAATGCTAAAAGATCATCCCGAACTTTCCTCAACCTCCACTTCCCTAATTGCAAAGGCTTGAAATACAAGGCGCTGCAAGCGTCAACCTTTTCTTACATGAGCACGCAATTCTGGAACTCACTGCGGCGCAACCTGAAAACGACCTATGAGCAAGCCACCTTCCGCAAACTATTGAAGACCCATCTTTTTGAGAATACTTACGGAAAGAACCAAAACACATAAAGCCCGCACCCACGGTTCAACAATGCTTCAATACAGCCACTCTGAATTCTCATCCCCTGTAATCTCACCACACTCATACTTCTACTCACAGAAAATGTATACCATATGCTTTCTTGTTGTTATGCACTGCCCCTTTTAGTTTCCCGCTGTTCCCCCAATGTTTAACTGCTCTTTTCCATTGTTATATTCCTTAATGATTCTCTGAGTTTGTCTCGCTTAACTCCGCACAATGTAATCCATAACCGAGTAGTAACAAACTGTATTTCTATCACTCACAACTTATTGTAAGCCACACTGAGCCCGCAAAAAGGTGGGAAACAAATGCAATAAAATAAATAAATAAATAAATACAAGCCTTCATTCACAACTACCCAGATGTAATCCCCTATCAAATAGTGATTACTCAAAGGTAGAATTTATTTTATTTTTGTCACATTTGTACCCCGCGCTTTCCCACTCATGGCAGGCTCAATGCGGCTTACATATTGTATACAGGTACTTATTTGTAGCTGTTTGAGAATCACGGGGTGGGGGGGAGTGACTGGGAGGTTCTTGGGTGGGAAGATGCCCAGCCCAAGGGAGTGTTTAGGAAATAAACTGCAGAACGATAGTGCCCATGTTCCGTAGAGTGACAGATTGGGAGGAGTTAAGAGGAGATATTGCCGTATCTCAAAAAGGATATAGCGGAATTAGAAAAGGTTCAAAGAAGAGCGACCAAAATGATAAAGGGGATGGAACTCTTCTCGTATGAGGGAAAGGCTAAAGAGGTTAGGGCTTTTCAGCTTGGAAAAGAGACGAATGAGGGGAGATATGATTGAAGTCTACAAATTCCTGAGTGGTGTAGAACGAGTAGAAGTAAATCGATTTTTTTTACTCGTTCCAAATGTACAAAGACTAGGGGACACGCGAGGAAGTTACATGGAAATACTTTTAAAACAAATAGGAGGAAATACTTTTTCACTCAATGAATAGTTAAGCTCTGGAACTCTTTGCCGGAGGATGTGGTAACAGCAGTTAGCATATCTGGGTTTTAAAAATATTTGGACAAACTCCTGGAGGAAAAGTCTATAGTCTGCTACTGAGTCAGACATGGGAAGCAACTGCTTGCCCTGGGATTTGTAGTATGGAGTGTTGCCACGATTCGGGTTTCTGCCAGGTACTTATGACCTGGCTTGGCCACTGTTTGGAAAACATGATACTGGGCTAGATGGACCATTGGCCTGATCCAGTATGGCTACACTTATGTTCTTATGAGCAGGAAGATGCCCTCGGTTTTTCCTCTGAATAAAGGTACCTAGTGATGTCTGGTATCCTGCAAGCCCCTGCCAAGTGATCAGGAAGGAGAAGGGGGATTCTGGAACGCCATTTACAGTTGGGCAGAAATTACAGAACAGTTATTGTTTTCTTACAATAACTGAAGGAGCCGCCAGAGCTTCAGGAGGATTTGGGAGAACTGCCTGTAAGCGGGGTTTAGGATAGGAAGGAGCCTGTCCAAGGTACACCTGTGGAAGGAGGACAGTTATAAGGGTCTGTGCCAGGTGGAAGTGGAGTAATTCGGGTGAGGAGAGAAACTGTCCCTGTGGTAGTATCTGGCTACAGGATAGGCATGGACGGCAGAATTTGTCAATATGTGAATAGCCTTAGAACTACTACTACTACTACTACTACTTAGCATTTCTATAGCGCTGCTAGGGTTACGCAGCGCTGTACAAGTTTAACAAGGAGAAGGACAGTCCCTGCTCAAGAGAGCTTACAATCTAAAGGTAACAAACTATGTAGTCAATGTAGGTATCATGAATGGGGAAGGTGGTTAGGCGCCAAAAGCAAGGGAGAAGAGATGGGCTTTGAGTAAGGACTTGAAAATGGGCAGGGAGGGCGCATGGCGTATGGGCTCGGGAAGTCTGTTCCAGGCATAAGGTGATGCGAGGCAGAACGGGCGGAGTTTGGAGTTAGCGGTTGTGGAGAAGGGTACAGATAGGAGTGATTTGCCCTGAGAGCGGAGGTTACGGGTGGGAACATAGGGGGATAGGAGGGTAGAGAGGTAATGGGGGGCTGCAGATTGAGTGCATTTGAAGGTCAATAAGAGAAGCTTGAACTGTATACGGTAGCGGATCGGGAGCCAGTGAAGCGACTTGAGGAGAGGGGTGATATGAGAGTATCGGTTCACGCGGTAGATAAGACGTGCGGTGGAATTTTGGACAGATTGAAGGGGGGATAGGTGGCTAAGCGGGAGACCAGCGAGGAGAATGTTGCAATAGTCAAGACAAGAGGTAACGAGTGAGTGGACGAGGGTTCGGGTAGTCTGTTCAGAGAGGAATGGGCGAATTTTGCTAATATTATAGAGGAAGAAGCGACAGGTCTTAGCTATCTGCTGGATATGGGCAGAGAAGGAGAGGGAGGAGTTGAAAATGACTCCGAGATTGCGAGCTGAAGAGACGGGGAGGATGAGGGCGTTGTCAACAGAGACGGAGAGTGGGGGAAGAGGAGAGAAGGGTTTGGGTGGAAAGACAAGGAGCTCAGTCTTTGCCATGTTCAGTTTCAGATGCCGGTTGGACATCCAGGCGGCGATGTCTGAGAGGCAGGCCAAAACTTTGGCCTGGGTTTCGACTGTGATGTCGGGAGTGGAGAGGTAGAGCTGGGTGTCATCGGCATAGAGATGGTACTGGAAACCATGTGATGAGATCAGCGAGCCCAGGGAAGAGGTGTATATCGAGAAAAGAAGCGGTCCAAGGACCGATCCTTGAGGAACCCCAACAGAGAGCGGGACAGGGGTGGAAGAAGAGCCATTAGAAAATACTCTGAAAGTGCGTTGGGAAAGATACGAGGAGAACCAGGAGAGAATGGAGCCCTGGAACCCAAATGAGGACAGTGTGTCAAGAAGTAAATTATGATTGACGGTGTCAAAGGCGGCAGATAGGTCGAGGAGGATAAGGATGGAATAGTGACCTTTGGATTTGGCAAGGAACAGGTCATTGCAGACTTTAGAGAGTGCTGTTCCTGTAGAGTGTAGTGGGCGAAAGCCGGATTGAAGCGGATCGAGGACGGCCTGAGAGGAAATCAAGGCAGCGGCTGTGGACAGCGCGTTCAAGTAATTTGGAGAGGAAGGGTAGAAGGGAGATGGGGCGGTAATTGTGTTACAAGAAATTATTTATTTTGGGGAAAATAGCTCTAGAGAGCACTCGCTACTGTTTATAATTTAAGAGCAGGTGCTGTATGTATAAGTTTTAGGATATTAATTTCTCCACCAATCACCAAAGGTGATAATTGCAATAAATTAAATAAATTAAATATATATAGCTTCAATATACTCAGAACACAAAGAGACCGTATTTTTAGCTTCAAAAAGGTTGATTTAATATACAATTGCACACGAGAGGTAGGTTTTAAGAGATCTTTACAGGTAATCTGTGCTTAAGTAAGGTAAGGTAGCAGGTCTAGATCAAAAGTTATGTTACTTACAAGTCCTTTTTACACAGTATGAACAGCATTAGGTAAGCACATGTTTGCAGGACAGGAGAGCTTCTGCAGTGAGTGGATTCCTGAGTTGCTTGCTGTTGAAGAGAATCTGAGTTGCTGGCAGTTGATGAGAATCTGAGTCTTGCTTGCAGTTGATGAGAATCTGACTCTTGGGAAACAGCTTGTCCTTTTATACCTTGCAAGCTGCAGGAGGATATGCCATGTGGATCTTTGCTGGCTTCCTGGTTTTTTGCACACGACCCCTGAGTCCTGGTCTCATGTTTGCACACGACCCCTGAGTCCTGGTCTCATGTCTTATGACATCACAAGACTTGCTGTCTGGATTCCTGCTCAGTCTCTGGGGCAGATACACATTACAAGTCCTTCCTTTCTGCACATGTCTGAAAGCTGATGGGAGGGGCAGGTATACCTTTGACAAGCAAATGTCCTGTTTATGCTTCCTCTGAGTTCTTTGTTTTCAATGGGGTATTCAGGTGCCCACCTTAGTCAATCTTTTGTTAGGTGGGAGGGCAGAGGAAGCTCTTTTGTGTTTGTTAAGTGTTTGTACTTAACTATCCCTGCTATCAGAAGTTCCCGGAAAAAGGGATGGGGAGAGAGGGGCTTGAAATGAAACTATTCTCTAAAAGCTGCACAAATATATTGGTGTATATACAGTATATGTATCTGATCCAACACAACATCATGCTACACATTTAATTCTGATGATTGGCTTATACCATAACAATTGGAGGGACAGGTGGGGTCAAGTGATGGATTTTTGAGAAGTGGTGTGACTACAGTGTGCTTGAAGGTGTCAGGGACAGTAGCAGTGGAGAGAGAGAGGTTGAGGATATGGGTGTGGGTGTGTCCCCTCCCCCCGGACAGTGGAAGACCGAGATCCGCTAACCTTGGGTGATCTGACTTTAAAAATCGGCAAAGAGCTGTTATATCGCCCAATATAACTAACTAGCCGCTAACCAGAAATATTCAGCGGTACATGGCCAGCCATGGCAGATAGCTGGTTATCCTGCATTTAACTGGCCAGGTGCCGATCCTGGTCAGTCAAATGCGGCTGAATATCGTGGGGGGGGGGGGGGGCTATATTTTAAATGCAGATACCCTGTGCCTGTTCTTTATGCATACAGTATGTTTTCCATGCATTTTTTAATGGGGGTTACCATTGTTTTCCGTATCATCCAACTTTTCACTTATCTGACGACGGATCAGTCCCATTTACAGATAATCGAGACTGCGCTGTAAATAGAAAATCCACCATGGTAAAAATTCCCCTGGCGCTGGGGAATTACCAGCATAAGAGAGCGCTAAGGCCGATTATTACTGCAGCTTAGTAAAAGGACACCTAAGTAGCAAGATGTAATAAAAATGACTAGGTATATATTCAGTCAGGACTGTGTCTGAACCCTTTAGTGTCCAATGTTCCCGTAATAAGCCATATGGGAAAAGATTGATGGGATCTAATAAAGGAAGCCACACAAAGTGTGGAGGTGCACTTAATCCCCACGAAACAATACAGGAAGAAAGAAAGAGAAGAGTGGGGGAAGACAGGCTCTTTCCAATCAATAAGGGAGACGTATATTTGAAAAAGGTATCATGTTTATTATAACAGGTCGACTCAACACAGCCGTGTTTCGGCGACGTAGCGCCTTCTTCAGGAGAAGGATCGAAGCCTCAAAACTAACTGAGGCACAGGAGGGTAATTTCTGTAAGGCGGTGCCTAGATTTAGGTACTAAAGAAAGTGCCCGTTTGCAGCCTATGTTTTTAAAGAAAGTGGACACCTACTTTTCTTTATAAAATAGTAGCATAAGCCAACTTACGGGCACCTACTTTACAGACATAGATATCCACAGCTATAGAACCTAGAATGCTGTATACATTTCTGTCACTACTCTTAAGTAGAGGAGTGTGGTAGCCGTGTTAGTCCACTCTTAAGGTTATCAATAGAAATCAAACAAAATAAAACATGGAAAAGAAAATAAGATGATACCTTTTTTATTGGACATAACTTAATACATTTCTTGATTAGCTTTCGAAGGGCAACCTTCGAAAGCTAATCAAGCTAATGTATTAAGTCATGTCCAATAAAAAAGGTATCATCTTATTTTCTTTTCCATGTTTTATTTGTTGATGTCACTACTCTGAAAGAGAAGGAAATGCATGTTCTTCGAAATTGTTTTTCTTGGAGTATTAAACACTCAAGCACTCGATATTCTGTTGGAAGACTCCTGAAGAAGGCGCTACATCGCCGAAACACGGCTGTGTTGAGTCGACCTGTTATAATAAACATGATACCTTTTTCAAATCTACGTCTCCCTTATTGATTGGAAAGAGCCTGTCTTCCCCCACTCTTCTCTTTTTTCTAACAGATTGATGGGAACATTGGACACTAAAGGGTTATTTAAAAAGCGTGGGACCTCTTGGGGAAAGGAGGAGATAGTGGTTGCTCCGGATGGGCAGACTGGATGGGCCGTTTGGCTCTTATCTGCCATCACGTTTCTATGTTTCTGTTTATCCCAATATTCAAAAGTATTCGGGAATTACATTCATTCAGCAATTTTCCACGTAAGTGTAGTTATCAATCCTTCTCATTTTTAATACTAGAGCTCTATGACAAAATCGGTAATTCTGGATCCCTTTCTTTCCCAGGCGTTTGCTCACTTAAGCTCAAGCAGGGTATCTAACAATTTTATCCTCACGGTAGCTGTCTCGGTATCACTTAGAGCAGAATATCTAAAAGAAAATTAATGTTCTTTCTTTTCTTTGCAATAAAATGGTATTTAGATTTCTCTGGGGATTTTTTTAATAGGCTCCCAGAGTATTATATATCAAAATCAGATACACATCTTTATTGTACTTTAATCAATACTTTCTATGTTTACTCAACATCAGGCTTAATTACTTCCTTAAAGTGTCCTCACACAGGGAGTGTTTCAGTTTTCCATAGAACTCGGAACAGTTCAGGATAAGAAAGACACTGGAAAATTTGACGTTCACGTTCATCCAGCCAGTGTAGCAGAGCTCCTGAAGGGAATTTGTTGGGTCCATACTGTAGTTAATTTGGATGTATGTAGGCCAACTCAGAACGTAATGCCGTGCTGTCATTCCATTTACCGGAACCGTGTACAACGTTGGACCAGTCAAGTGAATCATGCTTCCACGCTTCATTTCTTCATGTGACCCAGTTCCGACAGGCCCGAACAAGCTCTTGATTCCCAGCAGAAACCTATTATACTGACTTAACCACATAGGGAAAGAGATTATCTCCTCTAACACAAACTAAGGGACAGATGCAGAAAGGCTCGCAGTAGAGACAGGCATGGATGTTTGAGCACGTGGAAAATATTTCTTCACTCAACGTGTAATCAAACGCTGGAATTTGTTGCCAGAGAATGTGGTAAAAGCAGTTAGCTTAGCGGGGTTTAAACACAGTTTGGATACCTTCCTAAAAGAAAAGTCCATAGACCATTATTAATATGGACTTGGGGAAAATCCACTGCTTATTTCTAGAATAATCAGCATAAAATGTATTGTACTGTTTTGGGATCTTGCCAGGTACTTGTGACCTGGATTGGCCACTGTTGGAAACAGGATGCTGGGCTTGATGGACCTTTCAGTCTGTCCCAGTATGGCAATACTTATGTACTTATGTTCTCATGTTATGCAAACATTAAAAAGTGGACAAAGTACTCTCTGCACACGACGGACCACCTGAATTACCTCATCAGGTTACATTCTAATATAATTTACAACTGTGTTTTCTGCACTAGTGCACAAGTCCTATCTACATAGGCACCCCATATAAGAGGCTTGGGGAGGCTAAGCCTCCCCAGCCCAATTGTAGACTTCCGTTTTGTGACCCCCAGCCCGCCCTCCCACCCTCCGCGGGCGTGTGTTATCTTTTTTACTTCCGTGGCAGCGACGTGACGTCACTTCCATGGAGAGTACGGAGGTAAGCTCCGCCCGTGGCAGTGACGTGACGTCACTTTCACGGAGACAGAGGTAAGCTCCACCCCCTTTAGCCTCCCCAAAACAGTTGGCTACCGACCGTCTATGCCTATCTACATTCCTCGGCAACCCTGCAGCTAAGCCTGTGGTTGCTTCTGCATTGGGCTGTCAGGATGCGTGTTCTTTCTCTCCAGGCTAAGCCTTAAAAAGCAATTCTATAACTGTATGCTGGGGGAGTGGGGGGTCATACATCTGGGCTGCAAAAACCCAAGAGTACGGTAGAAGTTAGGGGGTGAGGAACTTTTGTGTAAGAAAGAGGAGCGGGACTTGGGTGTGATCATATGTGATGATTTTAAGGTGGACAAACAGGTAGAATAAGCGAAGGCGAAAGCTAGAAGGATGCTCGGGTGCATAGGGAGAGGAATGACCAGTAGGAAAACGGAGGTGATGATGCCCCTGTATAAGACTCTGGTGAGACCTCATTTAGAATAGTGTGTACAATTCTGGAGACCGCACCATCAAAAAGATATAAACAGGATGGAGTTAGCCCAGAGGGCGGTTACTAAAATGGTCAGTAGTCTTCGTCATAAGCGTATGGGTTCAGACTTAAAGATCTCAATATGTATACTTTGGAAGAAAGGCGGGAGAGGGGAGATAGAGACATTTAAATACCTATGCGGCATAAATGCACAGGAAACGAGTCTCAGTTGAAAGGAAGCTCTGGAATGAGGAGGCATAGGATGAAGGTGAAAGGGGACACACTCAGAAGTAACCTGAGGAAAGGATGGTGAATTCATGGATAGCTTCCTGTTCAAACTTCTTCTACTAACCTATAAATGTACTCACTCTGCTGCTCCCCAGTATCTCTCCACACTCGTCCTTCCCTACACCCCTTCCCGTGCACTCCGCTCCATGGATAAATCCTTCTTATCTGTTCCCTTCTCCACTACTGCCAACTCCAGACTTCGCGCCTTCTGTCTCGCTGCACCCTACGCCTGGAATAAACTTCCTGAGCCCCTACGTCTTGCCCCATCCTTGGCCACCTTTAAATCTAGACTGAAAGCCCACCTCTTTAACATTGCTTTTGACTCGTAACCACTCGCCTCCACCTACACTCCTCTCTTCCTTCCCGTTCACATTAATTGATTTGATTTGCTTACTTTATTTTTTGTCTATTAGATTGTAAGCTCTCTGAGCAGGGACTGTCTTTCTTCTATGTTTGTGCAGCGCTGCGTACGCCTTGTAGCGTTATAGAAATGCTAAATAGTAGTAGTAGTAGGAAGTTGTGGAGATGAAAACTGTATCCGAATTCAAGCAAGGTTGGGACAAGCACATAGGATCTCAAGGGGAGAGGAAGGGATAGTAGATGGCGTGGGCTGGCAGACTGGATAGGCCATATGGTCTTTATCTTCCTTCATTTTTTTTGTTTCCATAAGGTGTGATTAACGACAAAATGAATCTTTAATTTAATTCTATATTGAATTGGGAGCCACTGTTAATGGTTGAAAGAGGAGTCACATGGTCAAATTCTTTACCGTTGGAGAGGATATGAATAGTGGTATTTTGCACTGATTGGAGGCATTTAATAAGACTGGTGTTGATGGTCAAGTAGTTGACATTACAATAATCTAAGCATGAAAGTACTAGAGCGTATAAGAGAATGAGATGAGCAGTAACATCCAGATATTTATGAACAGAGCAAGAGTGTCAAAGAGCAATAAAACTGGACTTGACAGTAGCTCTAACCTGACAGTAAATGGCTTCAATGAGATAAAAGACCTCAACAAAGGAACAGGCACTCCCCCGATGGAAGGCAAAGCCACAGAGGCAACAAATCAATCAGGTTGCATTGGATTTGGGATTTGGTAGGGTTAGGACCAAATGACTGTCCTTGAGCCAAGTAGTCATGGAATCTAAACGAAGTTGAATTTGAGTAAGGTCCAAACAGTCAGTGTCTTTAAACGAAAGAAGAAGAATGTCATCTGCATAAAACCATAATGTTGTAGTCGTGTGCAGTCCTAGGAAGCAAGATAAATACTCTTACAGCTTCAAGTTCAGTATTCTGCTACGCACCCTCAGAATGAGGTGCTCCAAAAGGGCTCCTATGTCTGCTGGAAATTGACCCCCTTGGTTGGAATCTCCAATCGTTCCATCATTAGAAAATGTAGCATGTGAGATCTCCACTGTGAAATGTGCAGACCCTCTATCTGTAGCCAAATAGTCAACATAGACTTTTTAGACATTAACACAGTTCTCTTCAAGAAACCCTTCATGCCCGGAGGCACTAGAAGAGATATTTTAAAGATGTTAAATAAGACTACAGGCAATACTCTCATGGTCCAAGTCCACATTTTTGCCATACCTGTCAGAATACGTAACCAAAATTGCAATATTACAGGATAAATCCAAAACATGCGAGACGAGGAGGGGCATTTTTGAAAGAAACGTTCAAGTTCCGATTTGGACGTCCTTGCAAAAAAGCTAAACCCGGGGGCGGGGAAACCCGTATTTTCGAAACAAGATGGACGTCCATCTTTCTTTTGAAAATGCCATCAGGGACGTCCAAATCCTTAAATTTGGATGTCCCTAGATTTGGACGTCCCGAGACAATGGACATTTCTGACTTTCGGCGATTTTCGAAACCAAAGACGTCCATGTCAAAAATGTTCTAATGCAAGCCATTTGGGCGTGGGAGGAGCCAGCATTTGTAGTGCCCTGGTCCTCCTGACATGACAGGACACCAACCGGGCACCCTAGAGGGGCACTGCAGTGGACTTCATAAAATGCTCCCAGGTACATAGTTCCCTTACCTTGTGTGCTGAGCCCCCCAACCCCCCCCCCCCCCCACCAAACCCACTAACCACAACTGTACACCACTACCATAGCCCTTACAGGTGAAGGGGGGCACATAGATGTGGGTACAGTGGGTTTTGGAGAGCTTGCTGTTTCCTTCACAAATGTAACAGGTGGAGGGGGGTATGGGCCTGGGTCTGTCTGTCTGTCTGAGGTGCACTGCAGTACCCACTAAAACTGCTCCAGGGACCTGCATGCGATGTCATGGACCTGAGTATGACATCTGAGGCTGGCATAGAAGCTCGCATGAAATATTTTTAAAGATGTTTTTTGAGGGTGGGAGGGGGTTAGTGACCACTGGGGTAGAGTAACGGGAGGTCATCCCCGATTCTCTCCGGTGGTCATCTGGGCATTTCGGGCAACTTTTTGTGCCTTAGTCGTAAGAAAAACAGGTCCGGGTGAAAACGTCCAAGTGTTCGTCAGGGACGTCCTTGTTTTTTTCGATTATGGGTCAAGGACGTCCAAGTGTTAGGCACGTACAAGTCCCGCCTTCGCTACGCCTATGACACGCCCCCTTGAACTTTGGCTGTCCTTGCGACTGAGTGCAGTTGGAGACGTCCTAAATCGGGTTTCGATTATACCGATTTGGACGTCCCTGGGAGAAGGACGTCCATCTTCCGATTTATGTCGAAAGATGGATGTTCTTCTCTTTCGAAAATGAGCCCCATAGTTGCTCGGCTTTGTTGACATTTGGAAAAATGTCTGTAGGTTGCAAAGGTGGCCTTAAAAGCTCATCTTGCAAAAATATATTAGCTCATTATACATTTATATTGCATTTCCCACGGAGTTATGTTACTCATAAATGTCCTGGTTCCCACTATACAAGACTTAAGGGTTTAATTGAGTATCTCACAGTGTAATTCACTCCCATACTAGTGCAAGCGCATCATAGTCTACGGGAAAAGATAAACTGTGCAAATATTTATGGTGGCAATGAAGAGGTTCCCCAAGTGAGCTGAAAGTATAGGCTTCATTTAAAGTTTCCTGTATATCCAAGGTTGTGGCCCTGTATAAGTGAAAATTGGGCTAAGAAATATGTTAGTGGGGACATGCAGTGAGAATTGCACAGGTAGCGGACAGTCTAATACCCCCACAATTCCAGGAATAACATGTATAGACTGTTTGTACGTTTGGGAATCTTGCCAGGTGCCCTTGGCCTGGATTGGCCGCTGTCGTGGACAGGATGCTGGGCTCGATGGACCCTTGGGTCTTTTCCCAGTGTGGCATTACTTATGTACTTATGTACATACATGGAGCACCGTGGCTATGACGCTCAGCTTTTTTCAGCGGGATGTATTAGCAGTGGCGTAGCAAGGGCGGGGCGGTGGGGGCGGTCCGCCCCGGGTGTCCGCGGGCGCTGGCTTCGGGGCTTCCCTCGATGTCCCGCCCTCGAGGAAATAGCAAGTTACCTCACAAGAGGGCGGGACATCGAGGGAAGCCCCGAAGCCAGCGCTGACGATTTACTTCTTTCACAGCAGCACACACAGGGCAGAGCCGAAGAGGGCTCTGTGGCTTCAATGGAGGGGGGACGGGACTAGGTCAGGGGGGGAGTTCAGAGGGGAGAATGGGGATTGGAGAGGGAAGTGCTCATGGGAGAAGGGGTCTGGAACTGGGGGCTGAAAAGGGGCAGGGGCTGAAACTGTGGGGGACTGGGGGCTTTAAAGGGGACAGGGAGAACTGGCTGGGGCTGAAGCTCGGGACTGGTGAGAGAAAAGGGCTGGGGTTGAAACTAGGGGCTGAAAAGGGGACAGGGAGAAGTGGCTGGGGGCTGGGAGAAAAGGGCTGGGGACTGGTGGGATAGTGGGGCTGAAAAGGGTGGCAGGTGGGAGATGTGGGCTGGAACTGGAACTAGGTGCAGGTGGAAAGAGGGGGCTGAAAAGAGGGGGCAGAGAGAGGGGACAGACCCTGGATGGATGGGAGAGGGCGGGCAGACCCTGGATGGATGGGAGAGGGAGGGCAGACGGATCGAAGGGGCAGAGAGAAAGAGGGCAGATGGTGGGTGGAAGGGGGAGAGAGAAAGAGGGCAGATGGTGGATGGAAGGGGCAGAGAGAGAGGGCAGACACTGGATTTCAGAGAAAGAGTGAAGACAGATGCTGGATGGAAGGAAGACAGTGAAAAGAAGATGAGGAAAGGAGAAACCAGAGACAACAAACTGTAAATAAAATATATTTTTTTTATTTTTTTGCTTTAGGGTATAGTATTGTATCTGTGTTTATGTGTTAATAAATGTTTATAAATAGAACATATAAATAAGGTAATCATTTTATTGGACTAATTTTTAATACATTTTGACTTAACTTTCAGAGAACAAACCCCCTTCCTCAGGTCAGGATAGGATATTGTAACAGCACTATACTGTATTGACCTGAGGAAGGAGGTTTTGCCCTCTGAAAGCTAAATGTATTAGTCCAATAAAATGGTATTTTATTTTCTATAATTGTTTTATTTCTATTTGTTAATTTGTAAAGTGATCGGATTTGTTAGTTTTTTCAAATTTTATATTTTGCACAGTACTAGGGGACATTTTCTGTTTCTGTGGTGTTGCATTGTATGCAGAGTCTGGCATTGGGGGTTCAGTTTAATTTTTGTCTAAATAGAAAGTTTATGATTACTTATTCTATAGTGGATTAGGGTGTATCTGTGTTTGTGAAAAAGACATGGCTTTCAGTTGGCATTGACTGTGCAGGATCTACGATCTGTACTATTCTGTCTGGTTTCGTTTTACAATAGGTGAATTGATGTTCTAGTGCTCACTGTAGTGTTTAAGATGCTTTCCTTTCCTTGTGTGACTCGTAGAAATGACTGCTTATGGTATGGTAGAATTGCACTATAGGTCCTGAGTGTTTTGTATTCTCGGTATGCCTAGTACTGGATTTCGGGGGGGGGGGGGGTTGTTAAAAAATGACCGGCCCCGGGTGTCAACTACCCTAGCTACGCCACTGTGTATTAGTATCCTACTTAATAGAATAATGGGTGCTGCTGCCTTTATCCACTGCAACCTTTTGTGACCCTCAGACCTTTGCTATTCCCCTCTCAGAATGCTGCCACTTCAGGCTTAGGCCTAATACCCATGCATAAATCCAGGCCTGCATGGGGCCGAACCAACAACAGAGATGCCAAGGGTGAACTGTCTCAGTGACATTTTTACCACTCCAAAAAGTGAGATTTTTCAACTGCTATATCTGGGGTATAAATATAGAAAGATTTAATTGTACTATTGCTTTGCAAATGAAAACAAGCAACAAAACCTGACAGTTGCTATTCTTTGGTGCCTCTGAAAGGATTTAAGAAATGAACTAAGACATGCCTTCTCAAGAAGCCCAATGACTATTCCATAAACACTAATAGTTATCTTGCCAACCACTGTAAAACACAGCATCACACAACCTTGTACATGTAATTGAATCGATGTAATTTCTAACTGTTAAATGTAAGCCACATTGAACTGAAAACCATTTTTGGATAACTGTGGGATACAACTATGAATAAATAAATATAGACAATGTGGAGGCATTAGGAGAAAACTTTCAAAAGAAATGTACCCAGTGGAAGGTGCAGGGAAAACCATGGGGGCAGGGGGAGGCAAATTATTCAATAAGGTCTGCTCAGATTTCTTTCTACTGATTGGGACACTTGAAGTTTTCTCCTCTTGGGCTTGCCTTTCATGAAAGCAGCAATCAGGATGGGATTACTGGCATCAAGGCTGTAATGAGCGAGAAAGCTTTCAAATGAGTGTAACACACTCCAAATGAGAGAGAGAAGGTGCTCAAGGAGTGAGAGAGTGAGGGAGCCTTGAAGTGAGAGTGACACAATCAGAATGGATATTCAAAGTGCTTTAACCAGCTAGAAATGGCTCCTAGGTTGGCTGCCACCTGGGGTGGATCGCCGATGCGCACCCCCCCCCCCCCCCCCCCCCCAGTACAATGACACCCCCCCGGGTGCATTTTTAGCTGCTGGGAGCAGCCATGTGGCTCTCGGCTCCGCTGGCTCCCTGCTCCCTCTGCCCCGGAACAGGAAGTAACCTGTTCCGGGGCAGAAGGAGCAAGGAACCAGCGGAGCCGACAGGCGCACGGCTGTTCTCTGCACCCCCCCAGCAGCGTGCACCCGGGGCAGACGGCCCCCACAGTCCCGCTCTTGGTACGCCGCTGCCTGGCAGGTTTAAATCACCTGTTTGGGGCTAACCACTAATTTTCAGCTGAAAATAACTGGATTAGGGCAGAACTGAAAACCAGCTATTTTGGGGGTGTTCTGGGGGTGGGGGCAGCACTTGGCTGGTTAAGTGGCGATATCCTGCACTTAACCAGCCAAGGTAACCATGTAAATAGGACCGCATAAAAGTCGGTCCTATCTTTATGTCGTAACACTAGCGGTTAAGTGCTGAATGTCGGACGTCACCTGCTATGCATTAACCGGCTCTGGAAACCCAGAAATTCAAAGCCGGTGCCCCCACATGCCCCAGCATTGAATTTCTGGGCTTAACACCAGCAGCAATCAGCAAAATGTACATAAGTATTGCCATACTGGGAAAGACCAAAGGTCCATCGAGCCCAGCATCCTGTTTCCAACAGTGGCCAATCCAGGTCGCAAATACCTGGAAATATCCCAAAAAAAATAGAAAACATTTTATGCTGCATATTCTAGAAATAATCAGTGGATTTTCCCCATTTAATAATAGTCTATGGACTTTTCCTTTGGGAAGCCGTCCAAACCTTTTTTAAACTCTGCTAAGCTAACCGCCTTTACCACATTCTCCGTCAACGAATTCCAGAGTTTATATAAGTACATAAGTGTTGCCATACTGGGAAAGACCAAAAGTCCATCAAGCCCAGCATCCTGTTTCCAACAGTGGCCAATCCAAGTCACAAATACCTGGCAAGATCCCAAAAAAGCAGTGGCGTTCCGCGGGGCGCTGACACCTGGGGCGGATTACCGATGCACCCCGCCCCCCCCCCCCGGGTGCAGTGCGACCCCCCCCGGCGAAGGGACACCCCCCACCCTGGCGAAAGAATGCCCCCGGGTGCATGCCACTGGGGGGGGGTGCTGCGCGCCGGTCAGCGTCGTTGGTTTCCATGCTCCCTCTGCCCCGGAACAGGTTACTTCCTGTTCCGGGGCAGAGGGAGCATAGAAACCAACGACGCTGACCGGCGCACGGCACCCCCCCAGCGGCGTGCACCCGGGGCGGACCGCCCCCACCCTCCCTTGGTAAGCCACTGCAAAAAAGTACAAAACATTTTATACTGCTTATCCCAGAAATAGTGGATTTTCCTCAAGTTCGTTTAATAACGGTCTATGGACTTTTCCTTTAGGAAGCCGACCAAACCTTTTTTTAATCTCCGCTAAGCTAACCGCCTTTACCACATTCCGATCACCACTGGCTGAATATCAGATCCATTGGGTCGTACCAAAGGCTGTGTGAGCAGTGTGGCCATATATAGCGCAAGGGAGGTGGGGATACCAAATTGCTCCACTTCCATTCTTGACCAGGGTGCAGTGGGCAGGGTGGGGGCATCAGGATT
The DNA here is from genome assembly GCF_901765095.1 of Microcaecilia unicolor. Classification (NCBI taxonomy): domain Eukaryota; kingdom Metazoa; phylum Chordata; class Amphibia; order Gymnophiona; family Siphonopidae; genus Microcaecilia; species Microcaecilia unicolor. The sequence goes on along the minus strand of NC_044032.1, from coordinate 19,924,688 downwards.
TCTCACACGGGGTGCAACGCTGGCTCAGTAAGGTTCTGGTGACACACCCCTAAGGAGAGATACTTGACATTACTTCAACAGGAGGAAAGTTCTTAGCTCAAATGCCTCCTAAATAGACCAGAGATGCTGTGAGAAGCTGCACATATTAAGAAGGGTACCCTGCAGTGGCGTTCCTAGGGGGGCGGACACCCGGGGCGGCGCCCCGCCCCCCCGGGTGCAGCACCCCCCCCCCCCCCCCCCCGATGCAGCGCGGACGCCCCCCCCCCCGCCAAAGCACCCCCCCGGCGAAAGAAACCCCCCGGGTGCACGCCGCTGTGGGGGGTGCCGCAGCGCGCGCCTGCTCAGCGTTGGCTGAGTTGGCGCGTTCGCTGCAGCCTGCAGCTCCCTCTGACTCGGAACAGGAACTGTTCCGGGGCAGAGAGGGAGCTGCAGGCTGCAGCGAACGCGCCAAACTCAGCCAACGCTGAGCAGGCGCGCGCCGTGGCACCCCCCCCAGCGGTGTGCACCCGGGGCAGACCGCCCCCACCGCCCCCCCTTGGTACGCCACTGGTACCCTGTAAGAATGTATGTAACTCCCCTCCCACGGCCAACCACATACAAGTCTTTACGCTCTTCTGTCTCCCTAGAGTGCATCCGACACCCACTCCAATTCCAGACTTCAAATCCCTGACACAAACACAGCTCTGCCAGACACCTCCTTCTGTTCTGTATACTTTGACATAGAGGGAAAAAAGCAGCACGGCATAACTATGTGGTATATTGTTCCGCTTTTCTTTCCCTACAGCTGGTGTTTTCACTACAATGTTCTGGAACAGAAAGTGCTTTGGGGATTCAAGTGGCGGGGGAGAACGATGGGGGTTTCAGGGACGCAAGTGAAAGTGACAGAGACGAGGGACAAGAAACTGATTAGTGCTACAAGCTGTATAATTTTATTTTCTAGGAACAGACTAGGTGACTCAGCTTCGAAAGTGAGACATATAGCCGGGATGCGCTAAGTCATCGCGGTGAACTTTCACCGTCGCAGCACGCTCTGGGAGGCAAGAGACTGCACAGCAGATGGAGAGGTTTCCTCATCGGTGACAATTCGCTTCCTGTAACCCCCTACTGTCCAATCATGGTCACATCAGCCTGTCGACAAAGCTAGGGTTCTGTTTTATTGAGGATCACAGAGACCTCCAGTGGCTCTACTAAGTTACTGGACCTTGAAATGTATACACCCTGGGCTCTCTTTTTTTTCACCCCGTGGCCGCTTACCCCCTGCAGGAGGCAGGCCCCAGAACATCTTCAAGTTTCTGGAGTTTGGTTAGGCAGGACAGAGCTCCCCAGTACCTGCAATCAGAGTTCTGAGACTTGTGCATACTGAAGTATTGATCCCAAAAAACAACAAGGCAAACGATCTGCAAAATCCAATATGGGAAAGAAAGCCAGCAGATCAATGTCACAACAAAAAGATTTTATTGAAGATACCGTGTATGAACAAATCGCCCGACACAGGCCGTGTTTCGCCCACCTAGGTTGTGACATTGATCTACTGAAGTATTGATGGCTGGTATCATAGGAGCCAACTTTTCAAAATGATTGGGGGGTACTGAAATTTTTTTTTTTTACAGGTGGTGCATTCCCCCCTCCCCCGTCATCCCCCGTCCCTCATCCCCCCCCTCCACCTCCCTCTGAGTTCCAGGCCCCCCTCCCTCCCTCCCCTCTCTCTCTCCTTTCCCTCCTCCCTCCCCCCCTCCCTCTGAGTTCCAGGGTCCCCCTCCCTCCCAGTTCCAGGGTCCCCCCTCCCAGGGTCCCTTCTCCCTCTGTTCCAGGGTCCCCCCTCCCAGGGTCCCCCCTCCCTCTGAGTTCCAGGATCCCGCCTCCCAGGGTCCCCACTCCCTCCCATTTCCAGGGTCCCCCCTCCCAGTTCCAGGCCCCCTCCCTCCCCTCTCTCTCTCCTTTCCCTCCTCCCTCCCTCCCTCCCAGTTCCAGGGTCATCCCTCCCTCCCGGTCCCAGGGTCCCCCCTCCCAGGGTCCCCCTCCCTCCCATTTCCAGGGTCCCCCCTCCCAGTTCCAGGGTCCCCCCTCCCTCCCAGTTCCAGGGAAACAAGTGCATATAGTAACCCTAACCAAGCCTATATTTTGCAAAGGTCTCCTCAGCATATGCAGTGTTCTGCCTATCTCTCTCAGCGGCAGTTGAAGGTTTCTGGGTCCTTGCAAGCTTCTCAGCCTCTGCAATTGGATTCTGTGAGTGAAGGAAGTTGTTTTGAACCTGTCTCTGAGGCAGATTCTTGGGCTCCTCCATCTTCCCCTCAGTGTGCATCAGGCTTGGCAGCAGCTACACTACCTTTTGCAGATCTGCCAAGTCTCCCGCTTTCGCAGGCCATTTCCCACCAAGAAATCGAAATCTCCCGCTGAGTGGCCTCCCATCCAGCGACAGCAGGAAGCGCCTTCATAAAGCACCATCTCCTGCTATCATTGATCCCACGTCTCACGGCAGCAGGAGATGACATTTTATGAAGGCGTTTCCTGCTTCCACTGGACGGGGAGACTATTCCTGTAACAGCTGGCCGTGAATCAGCTATGCTGGAGCACAGAAATGGGCGGAATGGGGACCCTAAATCTCCCACTGAGTGGCAGCTCTACTTCTGTTTCTCTGTGGGAGTTGAGAAGGGTGAGATTCTAGCTAATAGAGGAGGCCATTCCTACAGCTGTTAAAATTCTTTTCCCCCAAGTGGATTTAACTTCCTTTATGGCTAAGGCTCTGGAGATTCTTTTACAGCTCGCAGTCACTAAATCCCTCATTCTCTATTCCTGGGATGGTTAGCACACTGGAAACCGCCTAAAGCAGTGTTTCCCAAATTGTGCACCGTGACACCCTGGTGCACTGCAGCGAACTCTCTGTGGTAGGGTTACCACATGTCCGGATTTACCCGGACATGTCCTCTTTTTGAGGACATGTCCGGGCGTCCGGACGGGTTTTGCCAGTCCGCCCGTTTGTCCAGATTTGTGGACAAACGGGCGGGCGGCGGGCCTATCCTAACCTCCCCTTCCCTACTATCTATTGCCCTGGTGGTCTAGTGACCTCTTCGGGGCAGGAAAGAGCCCCCTCTTTCCTGCCCGGAGCGCTGCCCTTGCCCTGCATTCTTCCTGTTGCTGTGACGGGCTCGGGATTCAAAATGGCCGCCGAGAGTTGAAGCGGCCTCGCGAGTCTTCAACTCTTGGCGGCCATTTTGAATCCCGAGACCATCATAGCAACAGGAAGGATGCAGGGCAAGGGCAGCGCTCTGGGCAGGAAAGAGGGGGCTCTTTCCTGCCCTGAAGGGGTCACTAGACCACCAGGGCAATAGATAGTAAGTAGGGGGAGGGGAGGTGACGGGGGGCAGGGGAGGGGAATTTGTGACCCGGGGGGAGGGGAATATGTAACAGGGGGCGGGGTGAGGATGCAAAAAGATGGGGAGTGGGCGGGGCATGTGTCCTCTTTTTGAGAGGACAAAATATGGTAACCCTACTCTGTGGTGCCGCAGCAAATCCTGACCTCCCTCCTGCCCGAACCGCTACTGCAGATAGCAGCAGCAGAAAAACAAACAAGCAAGCGCAGGGCTGCAGCAGCCTTCACGCATGTGCTGTCAGTTCTGCCGGTCCTCTGCCCCCGGAACTGGAAGTTGACATCAGCAGGGGCAGAGGACCAGCCGAGCCGACAGCACATGCTTGAAGGCTGCTGCGGCCCAGCGCTTCTTTTTTTGTTTTTTTTTTGGGTGTGCCAACTGGGGACAGGGAGCAGACGGCCTTCGGGACTCGTAGATGCGACTACCAAGGAGGTTGGATGAAAACAAGAGATGGGATGAAGTCAAAAAGTTGAAGCCAATAGGTCAGTCTCCTGTTTCCTTTCCCATTCAAAACAGCAAGCAAACCTATGAGACGCTGCATCCAAGTTGTCATTCTTCACTGTTAGTAGCAATTTTTCTTTAATCTCACGTATACTAGCCGTTGAGCCCGTAAAAACGGGCTAGTATAGGACGGGGGGGGAGGGTTTGAAAGGCCCCTTCTCCTCACCGCTGCAAGGCCCCCCCGCCGCCGAGCTCGCCGCTGCCCCTCCGAGGTCACCGCTACGCCCCTCCACCCGGGCCAGGCCCCTCGCTTCGCTATTGAAACAGCGCGGGAACGCAGCACACAGCTCAGATGAGCTGCCGTCCTTCTTCTCTGCCTGTGTCCCGCCCTCGTGGGCGAGGGTGGGACACAGGCAGGGAAGGAAGGCCGATGGCAGCTCAGCTGAGCTGTGTGCTGCGTTGACGCTGTTTCTATAGCGGAGTGAGGGCCCGGCCCGGGTGGAGGGTGGGTGGCGGCGGCGGCGACTCCGGGTGGGGGGAGTGGTGGCGGCGACCTTGGGGGAGGGGAAGCGGTAGCGACGGCGGTTTCGTCCCTCCCCTTGCGCAGTAGAGACCCTCTCTGTCCCGCCCCCGCGTCAATACGTGATGATGGGGGCGGGACAGAGAGGGTCTTTACTGCGCATTTGCAAGTGAGTTCGGTCACTCGCCGTTTATATGTTTGATTTTAAGCTTGTGCAGCATACAGATGTACAATGAGGAAATATAATATCGGAATAACTTTTCATAGGTAGAGCAGGAGCATAGCCAGACTTCGGCGGGAGGGGGGTCCAGAGCCCGAGGTGAGGGGGCACATTTTAGCCCCCCCCCCAGCGCCGCTGACCCCCCCCCCTCCCGCCCCCCCATTGCCGCCTACACTGCCCGCCAGCCATTGTCGACTCCCCTCTCCCATGACCCGCTCGACCCCCCCCCCCTCCCGCCGCCAACCCACCTACCTTTGCTGGCAGGGGACCCCAACCCCCCCGTCAGCCGAGGTCCTCCTTGCAAAAGGCTTCCTATTCCTTCTGTTTCTGACGTCCTGCACGTTTGTACGTACAGGACGTCAGACTCACAGAACAAAGCCTTGCAGATCATCTGCAAGGCTTTGTTCTGTGAGTCTGATGCAGTGGCGTAGCCAGTATGGGGCCACGGGGGCCCAGGCCCCGTAGATTTGTCCCTGGATCCCCCTGCTGATGACCCTCTCGAGCCCCCCCTCCCGCCGCCAACCCGCCGTCGCCTACCTTTGCTGGTGGGGGACCCCAACCCCGCCAGCCAAGCCGAGGTCCTCTTCTTCCCAATCCCGCGCAAGGCTTCGTTCTAGTCTGACATCCTGCAAGTACACGCAGGACGTCAGACTCACAGAAACAGAACGAAGCCTTGCAAGATGGCTTTGTTCTGTTTCTGTGAGTCTAACGTGCAGGACGTCAGACTAGAACGAAGCCTTGCATGGGATTGGGAAGAAGAGGACCTCGGCTGGGTCGAGAGGGTCGTCGTCGGGGGTTGGGGTCCCCCGCCAGCAAAGGTAGACAACGGTGGGTTGGCAGCGGGAAGGGGGGTCGAGAGAGTTGTTGGCGGGGGGTGTCGGCAATGGCAGGGGGATCAAAGTTGGTGGCGGGGGGGGGGGGGTTCAGCAATGGCAGGGGGGGTCAGTGGCACCAGGGGGGGGCTAAAATGTGCCCCCTCACCTCAGGTTCTGGACCCCCCCCCCCTCCCGCCGAAGTCTGGCTACGTCCCTGGTCTGACGTCGTGCAGGACATCAGAAACAGAAGAAATAGGACTGGCGGGGGGGTTGGGGTCTCCTGCTAGCAAAGGTAGGCGGGTTGGCGGCGGGAGGGGGGTCGAGCGGGTCGTCGGCAGGGGGGTCCAGGGCCCAATCAATGGGGGCCCAGGCCCACCCAGGCCACACGTAGCTACGCCACTAAGGTAGAGTAACAATTTGTTATAAATCGTAATCAGTATATCATTTGGAGGGGCCTGGTTATAGGGACACCACTAGCACTGTTATATTTGTGCAGAGAAAAAGATGAAGACCTGTGTGGCCTGGGGGTGGAGACCTGTGTGGCTGATGGGGGGGGGGGGGGTGCTGCGAAAAATTGCTTGGACATTAAAGGTGTTGTGAACTGAAAAGGTTTGGGAACCACTGGCCTAAAGCATTCCCTATATATGAGGCTATGCATATACATTTCAAGTAAGTGGATCACCCCAAATTCTAGTCTCACAGTGGCCTGGGCCACAACTCGCCTTTTTTCTATTGCTCAAGACAAGCTTGGGAGGCTTACATTATATTAAGTTGATCCTTTGGTGGCTGCAGGCACAAAAAAGAAAAAAAAACACACCTTGCCAGGGGAGGGTAGAATGGCCTTAAGGGATGTGCAGGATGGGACACCGGGGTCTTCCTGACCTGCTCCTGTCCCTCGCCTAGTTCCCTGCTCTGCTGGACAAGGCCGCACAATGTGGTCGATCCTGCTCCCAGGTCACAGTCTAAGCACCATATGAGGAAAGGCTAAAGAGGTTAGGGCTTTTCAGCTTGGAAAAGAGATGGCTGAGGGGAGAGATGATTGAGGCCTACAAAATCCTGAGTGGTGTAGAACGGGTAAAAGTGAATCGATTTTTCACTCTTTCAAAAAAGAAAGAAGGGTTGGGATGCTGGATAGAAGAGGGATACAGAGAGAAAGATGAATGGAAAGATGGTGGGAGAAAGAGGGGACATGGAAAAGGGCAGGAGAGAGACAAGCTGTTGGGGAGAAGGAAGGGGAGCAAGGGGGAGACCCTGGATGGTCAGACGGAGAGAGAAACAGGAGAAATGCTGGATGAAAGGAGGGAGGAAAAATGCTAGAAGTAGAGCACACTACTTATGCATATATATAGTGCCCACCCATATTAGCTCTGGGCCCAGCCAAAATGTCAGGTCTGGCTACACCACTGAGCTGCAGCAATAAAAGAAGCATGTAAGAAGCTGCACTTCCCTTTCAACCTAAATAGGAGGATTTTAACTGGGATGACAAGACATTTTTGGGGGTGGTACTTACTACCCTTTGCACCTGTAGCGATGCCTAAGCAAAAGTATCTTTAAGTAAAACACCTTTATTGGTGGCCCCTAGGGTTTCTAACTAGATCCAGATTTCCCTAACAGGGTTGATCCAGTCCAGGGTTTACCCCACTGGATTCAGGGACTTGTAGTTCTGATTTCCCCACTGCATTTCCTAAGAAAAGAAAGGCGACAAGTCCCTGCATGCAATGGAGTAAACTCCGGACTGGATCAATCCTGTCAGGCAAATCTGGATCCAGTTGGCAACCTTAGTGGCCCCCCCCCCAAATTAAGCTTATGCTATATGAAATACAGTGAAAGCATTAGGAAAATCAAAAAGTAAAATCAGTCAAAGACCTCAAGTAGTTCCTCTGAATTTCTCCTCTTCTCTCTTTTTCTCTCCTTCTAGGTCTCGGTCTGAGCACATCAAACTTCTTCAGATGTAGCTGCAAAATACTTGCCCAAAAGTGATCAAACCTCCTAAACTTTTGTAACTAAAACAGTTATTCAAAATCCCCCTCAAATCACAAGTCAGGAACCTTGGAATACAGTTAGATTTAACACTTACTCTGATTCCCAAAATCTAAGCAACCTTCAAGAGTTGCTTCTACTATTTGTGACAGCTATGCTGCCTCTCTCCTTACATTGAGAAGGTAAATCTTATCCCAGTTGTGAATGCCATGGTAACATCAAGACTGGATTACTGCAATGCACTATACAACGGTCTGACTTCAAAGGGCCTGCACCAGCTCCAGTTGATTCAGAATGCAGCAGCAAGACTCATAGAAGGTTGCAAGCGACGTGACCACATCACACCATTTTTGCAAAAACTTCATTGGCTACCAGTACAATACAGGGCTAAATTTAAAACTCTATGTCTGATCTTCAAGGCCCTGAAAGGAATTGGCCCAGAGTATCTGAAGAATAGGATGATCCTCCACACACCACCAAGGACACTAAGGTCCTCCCAAGGACTTTCACTAACTACACCCTCTCCAAAAGACATTACACGATGTGATACCCACAAGCGAGCCTTCTCCGGAGTAGCCCCCACACTCTGGAATGCATTGCCTGAAAGGCTCTGTTTAACACAAGACTATCTCTACTTCAGGAAGCAGGTGAAAGCTTGGATCTTCAACCAAGCCTTTAACGGAAGAAGTAACTAACTTGTTAGTCTCACACACACAAGAATTGACTCGGGCTGCACATACTTCAGCGGGACATGTTTATCCACTCCTACCCTAGCTGAGATAATATTTAACCATCTCTCTGACCTCACGTGCAACTTTCTTCAAATCAATCACCTTACTTTCTAATTCTTCCTACTTTCTTACTCATCTATATGCTACAACTTTGCCTTACCCTTCACTACCACCAATTATAATGTTCTAGTACATATTGTGTTGTCATTGCAAGTAGTATACCATGCCATACTTTGTATTGTTGTTCGAATATTTTTACTGTTCTAATTGCCTCCTGCTCATGTTTGATCTAGTCTTACTGTACACCGCCTTGAGTGAATTCTTTCAAAATGACGGTAAATAAATCCTAATAAATAAATTAATAAAATCCAAAAAACTCCTCCAGCACTTGCTCCCATAACTGGGGGAACTATACTCTCCTCCCTAAGAGAGTAAACAATCTCAAAACAATCTGTAAACATGGGGCTTGGGATGCACTGGAGTTACCAGTCCTGGCACCTCAGCTCTGGGTGTCTCAGTGGTGGGGATGGGACGCACCTTCCTGGTCTTACTCACCTGGCTCCAACTCAGAACTCCAATTTTGGAGCCAGTGGACTCTCCGGCAGTCGTAAATTGAGGTCCTGTTATCTCTTTCTCCTGGACTCTTTTAAGCTGCTCCTCCAGCCCAAACTGACCCTCGAATCTCTTCCACATCTCCCCTCTCCAATCTTGTTTTCATCCACCTTAACACTGTCATGCCAGATGTGCACCATGCTGCCTTACAGTGCCACCAAGACTTCCTGCTTATGTCACCATGACTTGGCTTTCTTGCATTACCCATCTATAGGGAAGCTTGGATTGGATGCTTTGGCCATAGCAAAGGGTCCCTCAAAGTCAAGACTACTCATTGGCCACTCAGCTCACTAGACAAATATTAAGACATCTGCGCCTCTCACCAGAAATGAAAACTTCTGAAGCACATATTCATTAAGTAAACTGATGAAAGAATGAGGCTGGAAGCCAGTTCTCTAAGCCAGCTTTTACTAAAGCCTCACTCTTTAACAGGCTTCACTACAGCTGCCGTCTGTGCAGACAGATTTCCCTTGCTGTATCAGCGCTCCGAACAGTTGGCTTTTCAACAGACATACTGGATTTTTGTGTCTGTTTTGTGTTGGATTATACACAATGTGGGCTCCGCTAGCACAGAAATAACACATGGAAAAAAAATGGAGCAGATTTCCAGGACCAGCAATCAGGTATGTCCTTAGTACAAGGTCCCTCTCACTACACAGTTACTTGTTTTATCCATCCTGTTCCTCAGTTTTCACTTCATGGCTGAAGAGAAATAATTATCACATATTCTTGAAAAATCCTTCTTGGTAGCCTTTTAAATATTATGCAGGGGTTGACATTCAAAGCAATTTAACCAGCCAGAAATGGCTGCTTGCCTGTTAAATTGGGTTTGGGGGGTAACTGCTCATATTTAGCAGCAGTTAACCGGATTGTGCTGACATCGTCATCAACACAAATGTCCTGTGAACGCCCAATTATGAAACCGGCTATTTTGGGCCATTCTGGGGGGCAGAGTTAGTACTGGGCTATTCAGCGCTTAGGGGACCTTTTACAAAGGCGCAATAGGCTCTATGCGCGTACAGCGTGCGCCAAAATGAGACTACTGCCAGGCTACCGTGCTCACTGGCGATTAATTTCAGATTTGTCGCAAGCCCCTAACACCTGGATGATTTATTTATTTATTTCCTCCCATGCGCGGCATTTCCAGCACTAAATCGGCATTTCGTGCAGGCTGACTGGTCACCGCACATGTAGCATGTAAGCCCTTACCGCTAGATCAATGGGTAGCATTACAGGCTGTATTGCTTGAGTATTGCAGCCTGCTCACTTGATCACCACAGACTGTTCACCGAATAAAATACTACAGATTCTTTTTGGATTTGTATTGGGTAAATGAAACTCTTTATTCAAATTGAGAGTGTATAAATCATTATTGCTTCAGTCCATACAATGATTAAGAAACATACACGCTGACTGAGTCAAATTAGGAGATATGCACACTAATTAAACTATCTAACTAAAAGAAAGCTATAAAACAGATACATGTATATACAGTATATATATATATATATATATATATATATATATATATATATATATATATATATATATACATACATCACTGGTCGGGAAGCTCAAGTCCTTATCTCATCAGCCGGGAGGTCCGTTGCAGCGAAAACTCAGTCTCCTCATTGACCAGGAACAAACCTTCTGCACGACACGTCTGCCCACAGATGAACCTCGACTCTGCTGTGACAAGCCCTCCATTTTTATTAGGCTCTGAGCTCATGTTCAGAGCTATGGAAAATTACAGAATGCTCACTATGGGAATGTGGTCACATGCTTTCCAAAGTCCAGGTGGCCAAGCTAGGCCCGGAAAAACAAGTGCCATCCTCCCCTTCACATACCAAATTAGTTAGAGCTGTGTCTTATCTTCTGCATCCCAACTTGTTTTTCATATTTACAAGAAAAGTTACTTTCGGTCAAAGACAAGATTTCAGAGTGTATTATCGGACAAAAGCAGGCTTGAAAAGCAATCCTTTAAGGTAACACTTAAACAATCATTTTTAAACAGAATTACTTCTAATCAACAATACAGACCCCGAGTGCACTGGCCGTTCAAGACAGGGATGAAAAACAATCTTTAAAATTCACTTCCATTACACAGGCTCAGGCCAATTTTAGGCGCGTGCTGGTTTCAGTTTTACCGCATTCCCTTTTCCCATTCCATTAAAAAAAAGTTCTTTTTGCAGACATGGTAAAAACTGGCCCGGCGCGTGCCAAAAACATACACCTACACTACCGCAGGTCGCTTTTAATGTGGCTTAGTAAAAGGACCCCTTAACCAGTCAAGATAACTCTATAAATAGGACCATGTAAAAATTAGTCCTGTCTTTATGCAGCTCGCCATAGCCAGTTAAGTGCTGAATATCGCACAACTGGCTTTGTTTTCGTCAGTTCCGTATACCCAGAAATTCTGTGCCGGAGCCTGGATATGGTCATCCAGCGGCGTACTGAGGGCGGGGTGGTGGGGGCAGTCCACCCTGGGTGCACGCTGCAGGAGTGGTGCAGGGAGCAGCCACGCAGCTGTCGGCTCTGCCGGTTCCCTGTTCCCTCTGCTGTAACTTCCTGTTCCAGGGCAGAGGGAGCAGGGAATCAGCGGAGCTGACAGCTGCTCCCAGCAGGTAAGAAGAATGCACCTGGGGGGGGGCTTAGAGGTGATGCGCAGGGGGGATGACGCTGCACCCTGGGGGGGGGGGGGGGTGCCAGCAGCGATCTGTCCCAGGTGGCAGCCAACCAAGGAACACCACAGTGGCCGGCCATTGAATTTCCAGGCATAACACTGGCAGAGGTCAGCAAAACGCTAATTTCCACCGGCTGAATATCAGGCCCTCTGACTTTTAAATCACTCTCTCTATAACTACTACTACTACTATTTAGCATTTCTATAGCGCTACAAGGCATACGCAGCGCTGTACAAACATAGAAGAAAGACAGTCCCTGCTCAAGAGCTTACAATCTAATAGACAAAAAATAAATAAAGTAAGCAAATCAAATCAATTAATGTGAACGGGAAGGAAGAGAGGAGGGTAGGTGGAGGCGAGTGGTTACAAGTGGTTACGAGTCAAAAGCAATGTTAAAGAGGTGGGTTTTCAGTCTAGATTTAAAGGTGGCCAAGGATGGGGCAAGACGTAGGGGCTCAGGAAGTTTATTCCAGGCGTAGGGTGCAGCGAGATAGAAGGCGCGAAGTCTGGAGTTGGCAGTAGTGGAGAAGGGAACAGATAAGAAGGATTTATCCATGGAGCGGAGTGCACGGGAAGGGGTGTAGGGAAGGACGAGTGTGGAGAGATACTGGGGAGCAGCAGAGTGAATACATTTATAGGTTAGTAGAAGAAGTTTGAACAGGATGCGAAAATGGATAGGGAGCCAGTGAAGGGTCTTGAGGAGAGGGGTAGTATGAGTAAAGCGACCCTGGCGGAAGATGAGACGGGCAGCAGAGTTTTGAACCGACTGGAGAGGGGAGAGGTGACTAAGTGGGAGGCCAGCAAGAAGCAGATTGCAGTAGTCTAAACGAGAGGTGACAAGGGTGTGGATGAGGGTTTTGGTAGAGTGCTCGGAAAGAAAGGGGCGGATTTTACGGATGTTGTAAAGAAAGAAACGACAGGTCTTGGCGGTCTGCTGGATATGAGCAGAGAAGGAGAGAGAAGAGTCAAAGATGACCCCAAGGTTCGAGCTGAGGAGACAGGGAGAATGAGAGAGCCATCAACAGAAATAGAAAACGGGGGGAGCGGGGAGGTGGGTTTGGGGGGGAAAATGAGAAGCTCGGTTTTGGTCATATTTAATTTCAGGTGGCGTTGAGACATCCAGGCAGCAATGTCAGACAAGCACGCTGAAACTTTGGTTTGGATGCAAGGTGAGATATCAGGGGTAGAAAGGTAGATTTGGGAGTCATCAGCATAGAGGTGGTAGGAAAAGCCATGGGATGAGATTAATGAACCAAGGGAAGAAGTGTAGATAGAAAAGAGGAGGGGACCAAGAACAGAACCCTGAGGTACACCGACAGGCAGAGGGATAGAAGTAGAAGAGGATCCACCAGAGTGAACACTAAAGGTGCGGAGGGAGAGGTAGGAAGAGAACCAGGAAAGGACAGAGCCCTGGAATCCAAGTGAGGACAGGATATCGAGAAGTATGCTGTGATCGACAGTGTCAAAAGCAGCGGAAAGATCAAGAAGAATGAGGATGGAATATTGACCTCTGGATTTAGCCAGTAATAGGTCATTGGAGACTTTAGTAAGCGCAGTTTCAGTTGAGTGGAGAGGGCGAAAACCAGATTGTAATGGGTCAAGAATAGCATGTGAGGAGAGAAAATCAAGGCAGCGGCGGTGAACAGCACGCTCAAGTAATTTGGAGAGAAAAGGAAGGAGGGAGATGGGTCGGTAATTAGAGGGACAAGTAGGGTCAAGTGAAGGCTTCTTAAGGAGAGGTGTGACCACAGCATGTTTAAAGGAAGCAGGGACAGTCGCAGTGGAAAGTGAGAGGTTGAGAATGTGACAGATAAAAGGAATAAGAGTAGGAGAGATGGCATTAAGAAGGTGGGTGGGAATGGGATCAGAGGAACAGGTGGTACATTTTGAGGAAGAAAGGAGAAGTGTAGTTTCCTCAATAGTAACAGGCTTAAACTACATGTATGCATGAATCAATAAGTAAAATAATGAGGCAGTAAAAAGCCTCAGAACCAAACCCCAGCTATAATCCTATAATATATAGTGCCATTGGGGATTTAGAGGTGATAACTTCATTGGCATAAAAGAACCCTGCTCTCAACCTTTACAAAAGTGCTCTGTGCAATGCAATTTTATCCTAAATACTCAAAAAAGGAAAATTAATATTTCAAAGAGACTTATCTGTTTGTGAGTAGATTCTTGTCCAACCAATGATGGCCGGTCAGGACTAAATGAATCATGCACGCTGTCTCAATCGAATGCAAAAACACTTCACTGTGAACCGCATCCGCAAAGACGGCCACCTCTGATTTTTAAGCCAGTCAAGTGAGAGTTGTCCAAGGTATAATTTAACAGTCATAAAAAATACAGAGCAAATTGATTTTTCTCACCTAGATAAAGAGCCACAAAAACATTAGCAACAACGAACAAAACGTACAAGAAATTGTGGCAATGGTTTGTGAATCCTCTAGCACCACCTTTCATCTGCCCTTAGTTCCACGTCACCTTTCATCACTTGTCTCCTCACCCAACATCGCCTTTTGGGTAACACTCCATTTGAAAAGTTTACCAGACGCTATCTGTGAAGCGCTTGTCGGGGATAATTTTATAAAGCTTTTTCCATGTGTAAGACCTGTATAAAGATGAAAAATCACATGCACAGAAAGTGAGGAAGCGGGCACCTACCTTTGCGGATCTGCACTGTGGCCAGCACAGTGGAGTAAAAGTTTAGAAAACGAGAGGGCTAAAGATTAGCAAGAAGGAGCTCTGGGAAGAGGACAGAATCTTCTGGAAGTTGTAGTGCTGGGCCCAGCTGTCTGGCAGGTGTTGGGCAGCAATCGTCAGCTGCCCCAGTCACAAAGGAGAACAAGGTGTGGGTGAAAAAGAAAAACCCTTTCACGAAAACATATTCCAGAGGAAAGAAGAGACTAATCATACAATGTCACTATTCCTCTCCTTATCACGGACAACTTTAAAGCATCTCCTGATTAAATATAAACAAACTGCAGCACCAGGTTATGATCACAGAGGGGGGAAAAGCCTTCGCGCTTTATACTTTTGTAGTAATAGGATTTTAAGGGTATTCACGTCACTGGCATTTAAAAAAAAAGAACACCCCGCTTTGAATCATTAAAACTCTGTGCTGCATTGATTTACAGGTCAACCCTTTTCATTTGTGACAATTAAATACCAAAATAACTTGGCTTTTTCAAAGAAAGTGCTTCAGATATCATGCTGTGGATGAAAAGGATTAACCAGTAAATCAATACACCATAGAGTTTTAATGATTCAAAGCGGGGCGAATTTTTTAAGCCAGCGATGTGAATACTTTCCCCCCCTGCCTGTATGACATTGCTGCCTGGATGTCTCAGCGCCATCTGAAACTAAACATGACCAAGACTGACCTTCTTATCTTTCCCCCTAAACCAACCTCTCCTCCTCCCCCATTCTCTATTTCTGTGGTTAACACTCTCGTCCTTCCTGTCTCATCAGCTCCTAACCTTGGGGTCATCTTCGACTCCTCCCTCTCCTTCTCTGCACATATTCAACAGACTGCTAAAACCTGTCGTTTCTTTCTCTATAGTAACAGCAAAATTTGCCCTTTCCTTTCTGAGCACACTACCAGAACCCTCATCCACGCTCTTATCACCTCTCACTTAGACTATTGCAACTTGCTTCTCACAGGTCTCCCACTTAGCCATCTCTCTCCTCTTCAATCTGTTCAAAATTCTGCTGCACGACTAATATTCCGCCAGGGTCGTTATGCTCATATTAGCCCTCTCCCTCAAGTCACTTCACTGGCTTTCTATCCATTTCCGCATACAGTTCAAACTCCTCTTATTGACCTATAAGTGCATTCACTCTGCAGCTCCTCAGTACCTCTCCACTCTCATCTCTCCCTACATTCCTCCCCGGGAACTCCGTTCACTGGGTAAATCTCTCTTATCTGCACCCTTCTCCTCCACCGCTAACTCCAGACTCCGTTCCTTTTATCTTGCTGCACCATATGCCTGCAATAGACTTCCTGAGCCGGTACGTCAAGCTCCATCTCTGGCCGTCTTCAAATCTAAGCTAAAAGCCCACCTTTTTGATGCTGCTTTTAACTCCTAACCCTTATTCACTTGTTCAGAACCCTTATTTTATCATCTTCACTTTAATATTCCCTTATCTCTTGTTTGTCCTGTTTGTCTGTCCTAATTAGATTGTAAGCTCTGTCGAGCAGGAACTGTCTCTTCATGTTCAAGAGTACAGCGCTGCATACGTCTAGTAGTGCTATAGAAATGATCAGTAGTAGTAGTCTTTGGGATTCCAGAAACTTCATACTCTTTGGGATTCTGCACGGAATCTTGCTACTCTTTGTGGGATTCCGCCCGGAATCTTGCTACTCTTTGAGATTCCAGAATCTTGCTACTCTGGGATTCCGGAATCTTGCTACTCTTTATCCTTATCCCTTATTTGTCCTGTTTTTCTGCCCTGATTAGATTGTAAGCTCTGTTGAGCAGGGACTGTCTCTTCATGTTCAAGTGTACAGCGCTGCATACGTCTAGAAGCGCTTTAGAAATGATAAGCAGTAGTAGTAGTAGTCCCCCCCCCTATGATTATAACTCTGGTGCCTGCAGATTGTTTATATTCAATCAGGAGATGCTTTAAAGCTGTCAGTAATAAGGAGAGGAATAGTGATATCTTATGAAAACCCTTTCACACCAAGGGCCCTGTTTACTAGGGTACACTAGCGTTTTTTAGCACATCCTAAAAATTAGCGCACGCTGAATGCTAGAGACACCCATATATTCCTATAGGTGTCTCTAGCGTTTAGTGCGTGCTAAAAAAAAAGCAAACACACCTCTAACGCAGCTTAGTAAACAGGGCCCCCCCGAGTAAGAAGGCTGGCAGCACTGGACAGTTTTGGAGTTTTCTCTGTCGTTTATCTAGCAAAAAGACTGATTGTTTTGATATACTTTCTAAAATGATTTTTTGTTCATATGCAAACTAATATGGGTAAAATATAGCCCTATGAATGAGATAGGACCGCAGACCATATAATCTCTTGTAGATATTAAAGTCTTGCAGGTCAGACCTCGGTCAATCCTTGGTCTCTGAGGGCTTTACCTATATCCATTAAGAATTGCAAATCATCTTACTCTTTGGGTTTTATTTTTTTGCTGTTCTCTAGCATTGTAGCACTGGACAGTTCCCTTATTAAGAAACAGGGGGAGCAGATGTTACCCTGAGCCAAAAGCACCTCTGTAGGGAAAGGGGGAGGAAAGAAATGGGCAGACAACTAAAGCTGAAGTTTTTGTCTTGTAACCTGAGTCCTCAGCAATCCTCTTCTGGGGTTAAAGAGTAATCAATCGAAATAAAATAAACATGGAAAAGAAAATAAGATGATACCTTTTTTTTATTGGACATAACTTAATACATTTCTTGATTAGCTTTCGAAGGTTGCCCTTCTTCCTCAGATCAGAAATAAGCAAATGTTGGTAGATGACAGTATATATAAGTGAAACATCAAAGCATTTCAGTGATAGTCTAACAGGATGGGGGTGGATGGGTGAGATGGGGGTGGGGTTAAAGAGGAAAGTTCCTGATAGTAAGGTGGGGAAATAGGCAAGAAGGGTAGATGTGCCCCATGTTAATGACATTCCAGAATATTTAGGTATATCATTTGCGAGTCCTTTGATGGCTGGGGTGCTGATACAGAAAGCATTACTGTGGGTTTAATGTGGTTTTACCATGGAGGGAGGAGTGGCCTAGTGGTTAGTGCAGCAGACTTTGATCCTGGTGACCTGGGTTCAATTCCCACTGCAGCTCTGTGTGACCCTGGGCAAGTCACTTAACCCTCCATTGCCACAGGCATTGCATACATCTAGTAGAGCTATAGAAATGATTAGTAGTAGTAGTAGTAGGTTATTCTGACTGAGCAATGCAGAAGGGGTTTCAGCGCAGGTGTTAACTTGCACAGAAACCATTACTGCATACCACATTAAAATGCATGGTAACGCAGTCATTATCAATTCCTTAACCATTCAATAAAAACAAAAGGTTTTATCATGCATGGGAAACTTTTCACCAGGTCCAGGGCAGCGTAGAAGGGTTGCTTGAGAGGAATGGGTGTCTAGCAGCACACCCTCTTTCCCTCCAACCCAACCACCCTATCCCAGATTGTTTTCTGCAATGGTCCCTGGTAGTCTAGTGTCCCCCCTGACCCAACCCCCTTCCCCTAATTTTTTTTTTAAACTTGTCTAGTGGTTCTCTTCCCTCCCAACTCCCACTTCCAAAAAACTCCCACCCCACAACCCCCTCACCCTGTGACCCCCTGTCCAGCCCCCCCCCCCCCAGCCCCCTGTACCTCAAATGAGGCAGAGGTGATGCCAACTCTCTCCTGCCTCTGGAGCCACCATCTTCAAAAATGGCAGTACCTGGCCCCTTGTGGTGCATCATGGCATGCATTGGGTGAGATCAGTCTGCCATATAAGGGAAGGGCGCGTTCAGGGGAAGGCTAATGGTCGTATATTTAGCCTTTGAATACGGCGAGGCATTGAAGAGACAACACAAAAGAAAAAAAGAAAAGAAAAAACAAGATAAGTGCCAATTGATTTTTTGGGGGCTTTTATGAATATTGATGTTAGCTTACACAATTCTATAAACCAAAAAAGTTGGCTTTTTACACAGGAGTTGGAGTTGGTTTAGAAGCCACACCATTTAGAGAGTTGGGTGAGGATACCAGCTTGTTAGCACGTACTTGGTGTCTCGAATACTTCGGAATCGGAGGCAACGTTCTCAATTGGTTTAAGGGGTTCCTAACTACTTACTCATACCAAGTGACATCAAATTCAACTACATCAGCTACATGGACACCTGAATGCGGAGTTCCACAGGGATCCCCCCTCTCACCAACCATATTCAACCTAATGATGACACCCTTGGCAAAACTACTATCGAATCAGAATCTAAACCCATATATATACGCTGATGATGTAACGATTTTTATCCCATTCAAACAAGATCCAAGAGAAATCACCAATGAAATCAACCAAAGCCTACATATTATGAACTCCTGGGCAGATGCATTTCAACTGAAACTTAATGCAGAAAAAACCCAATGCCTAGTACTCACCTTGCAATACAACAAGAATGAATTTACCACCATCAACACACCTAAACTAAGTCTACCAGTTTCGGATATCCTAAAAATTCTTGGAGTCACCATCGACCGACACCTAACACTTGACAATCATGCGAAAAACATAACTAAAAAGATGTTTCATTCAATGTGGAAACTAAAAAGAGTCAGACCATTTTTTCCAAGGAGTGTCTTCCGCAACCTGGTACAATCATTGGTACTTAGTCATCTGGACTATTGTAACTCACTCTACGCCGGCTACAAAGAGCAAATACTTAAAAAAACTCCAGACAGCCCAGAACATGGCAGCCAGACTAATATTCGGCAAATCAAAATACGAAAGCGCAAAACCCCTACATGAAAAACTACACTGGCTCCCACTCAAAGAACGCATCACATTCAAAATTTGTACCTTAGTCCATAAAATCATCCATGGTGATGCCCCAGCATATATGTCAGACCTAATAGAACTACCACCCAGAAACGCAAAAAAATCTTCTCGCACATTCCTCAATCTTCATCCTCCCAAGTATAAAGGCTTGAAATACAAATTAATGCATGCATCAACCTTTTCCTATACAAGCACACAACTCTGGAACGCGTTGCCACGCAACCTGAAAACGGTCTATGAATTGACCAACTTCCGCAAACTATTGAAAACTTATCTCTTTGACAAAATAGATCATAAAGATCAACCCGTGTAATTGCACTATCTTTAATATATCCAGAAATGTTCTTTAATGTCTTTTGCTTTAAAACTATCATGTATTTCACCACCATGTAACCCAAAACTCTCTGTAAAACCAATTGTGTATTCTCTTCTACCTCCAGCATCCATGATGAATTGTAAGCCACATTGAGCCTGCAAAGAGGTGGGATAATGTGGGATACAAATGCAATAAATAAATATATAAATAATATGAGTAACCCGATGAAAGAAGTGCTGCACCACTAGGCAACAGTGTTTCTGTGTGCCCGAGATAGTGGGATTATCTGAGGGTACTCTAAAAATATAAAAATATGTACACCAACACTTTGGCAATATTTTGAAAGATAAATTAGCATTTGCTTTTGTTAGGTATTAGAAATCCTGGTTCTAGCAGAGGGTTATATTTCTATTATCTACCAGAGATTTGGGATATTTTTCATTTCGTTATATAAGGGAAGGGTGACATTTATCAATGAATTGTGTATTCCTGTCTCGATTTTAACATGGCAGCAATTTTGCTGCAGAATTTTTGAAGCACTAATTTTGCAGTAGAGAGCTGGCTCTACTGTGAGGCTTTCTGCATCAGGGGTGAAGGAGCTTGACCTAAACCTAGCAAATCTGCCCTGAAGACTCTAGTGCAAGGCTCTGCTATCCCTGGGCAGCAGAACCAGGTTGTAGACAGCAGAAACTTTGGGGAGTGCAGGTGTAACCTAGAGAGGACCTGTGTGGAAAAGGGGTGAAACGAGAGAGAACTTGGAATGTATGGGGTCTAGGACTCAGTAAGTAGGGTTACCATATGGCTCAAGAAAAAGGAGAAAAAAAGGGGGGGTCCACTCCTTCCACGATAACGCAAGCAAAAGAAACACAGGGTGGAAGAAAGCCAAGTCCAAGTGACCAGTCCAAACACAGAAGTAAGAGCTCCAAACAAAGTTTATTGGGACCCTACACGGTCTCTGTTTTGGCGGAAAGCCTTCTTCAGGGGTCTAAAAACATAAAGTTTAAATCAATATACAAATAAAAATAAATAAATATACAGCAATAAAAGCTACAAAAATATACAGAAAATAAAATAAAAGCTACAAAAATTATACAGAAAATAAAATATGGAAATAAAACACACACAATTAGAATCAAAACCATATATAAAGATCAAAATACAAATATAATATTATATTTAAACTATAAAATATAATGGTGATATTAATGACACACATAATTTTAATTTTAAAAAATATTGTATGCATGATAAACTGTCACAATTGTATATTTTTGTAGCTTTTATTGCTGTATATTTATTTATTTTTATTTGTATATTGATTTTAAACTTTATGTTTTTAGACCCCTGAAGAAGGCTTTCCACTGAAACACGGACCATGTAGGGTCCCAATAAACTTTGTTTGGAGCTCTTACTTCTGTGTTTGGAAACAGGGGTGATATGATACAGACGTTCAAATATTTGAAAGGTATTAATCTGCAAACGAACCTTTTCCGGAGAGGTGAAGGCGGTAGAACTAGAGGACATGAAATGAGATTGAAGGGGGGCAGACTCAAGAAAAATGTCAGGAAGTATTTTTTCACGGATTAAGTGGTGGATGCTTGGAATGCCCTCCCGCGGGAGGTGGTGGAGAGGAAAACGGTAACGGAATTCAAACTACCTCAACAAGTTCTCCATACTACATGATTCCCAATCAGGATTCCGGTCAAATCACAGCACAGAAACAGTGTTAATTACCCTAATGACCAAATTCAAACAAATGATTGCAACCGGCACCAATATACTCCTGCTACAATTTGACATGTCAAGTGCCTTTGATATGGTAGACCACGAAATCCTATTACACATTCTCGAATACTTTGGCATCGGAGGCAATGTTCTAAACTGATTCAAGGGGTTCTTAACCTCACACTCATATCAAGTCACATCAAACTCAACTACGTCTGCTGCATGGACACCTGATTGTGGAGTACCGCAAGGATCCCCCCTATCACCAACTATTTTCAATCTAATAATGACCCCCCTGGCACATGCTAATAATGCTAGACACACCCATAGGAATATATGGGTGTCTCTGTCGTTAGCGTGCGCTAAAAACCCTAGCGTGCCAACAGGGTGGCTTAGTACATAAGTACATAAGTACATAAGTATTGCCATACTGGGAAAGACCAAAGGTCCATCGAGCCCAGCATCCTGTTTCCAACAGTAGCCAATCCAGGTCACAAATACCCGGCCAGATCCCAAAAAAGTACAAAACATTTTATACTGCTTATCCCAGAAATAGTGGATTTTCCCCAAGTCCATTTAATAACGGTCTATGGACTTTTCCATTAGGAAGCCATCCAAACCTTTTTTAAACTCTACTAAGCTAACTGCCTTTACCACATTCTCTGGCAACAAATTCCAGAGTTTAATTACACGTTGAGTGAAGAAACATTTTCTCCGATTCGTTTTAAATTTACTACATTGTAGCTTCATCGCATGCCCCATAAGTACATAAGCAAAAGCACCGCCATACTGGGAAAAGACCAAGGGTCCATCAAGCCCAGTATCCTGTCTCCGACAGTGGCCAATCCAGGCTTCAAGAACCCGGCAACCCCCCCCCCCCCCCCCTAAAAAAATTTAATAATGTCCTAGTATTTTTGGAAAGCGTGAACAGACGCTTCACATCTACCCGTTCAACTCCACTCATTATTTTATAGACCTCTATCATGTCTCCCCTCAGCCGTCTTTTCTCCAAGCTGAAAAGCCCTAGCCTCCTTAGTTTTTCTTCATAGGGAAGTCATCCCATCCCCGCTATCATTTTAGTCGCCCTTCGCTGCACCTTTTCCAATTCTACTATATCTTTCTTGAGATGCAGCGACCAGAATTGAACACAATACTCAAGGTGCGGTTACACCATGGAGCGATACAACAGCATTATAACATCCTCACACCTGTTTTCCATACCTTTCCTAATAATACCTAACATTCTATTCGCTTTCCTAGACACAGCAGCACACTGAGCAGAAGGTTTCAGTGTATTATTTGTCATTTGTGCTGTTTGAAAAGATTGTTTCTTCGGATTTTCAGGATATCCACAATGAGTATGTATGAGATAAATTTGGGCAACGTAGGCAAATTTATCTGACGTGTGTTCATTGTGGATATCTTTAAAACCTGACTAACTGTTGGGTCCCCAAGACATGTTTAGAAAGCCATAATCTGTGCTGTCTTAAAATGAATCCATGCAGGATAAAATACTTGAATAGTACAGTGTCACTTATACAAAATCATTTTTTAACTTTTATGTATTAAAATGATTGGTATTGTTTTTTCCATGCTTGCCTTTTTTCGTTGCAAGCATGTCTGAAACGTGAAATATTGTTTAGTAAAAGTTATATTTTTTGTACCTGTCAAATGATCAGTGGCATAAATTCAAATTTCAGGCACCCAAGCAAGCATTTCAGACAGGCCCTCTCCTGAAGTGGGAAAAACCCGGTAGTAGACTCCCCCTCTGAGGATCCAGAAATCCTCAAGGAGCAGGAGGGGAGATGTAGTCTACTCTTTTCTTAAATCCTGTAGTCCTTCCCATAGGAGCCGACTCTGTGGGTGCTGTGGGTGCTTGAGCACCCCCAGTATTGAGAAAATTCCTTGTATGTGCCCAAGGAAGGGTTATTTCCACTGGGCTTAGCACCCCCAATAATTTTGAAAAGTTGGCTCCTATGGTCCTTCCTGTTTCCTTCTCCCACACCATCTCATGCTTCTCTAGCCCTCCCTTTACTGCATCCTGGGCCACGCGCAAAGGGAAGGGCCCCCACCCTGAAGCTGCAACAAGGACCGGCATCCCCGCATTCCAGAACCATCTATGAGTTACTATTATGTGACAGAGCCGGTTTGGAACCTGTGTGCCTGGCCTCAGTCTGCTCACCTTTTTGGAAACTGGAAGTCCACAAAGGAGGTATGGAGGGGCATAATCGAACGCGAACGCCCATCTCCATGGGCGTCTATGTCCGAGAACAGGTACGTGAAGGGGCGGGACAGACCGTATTTTCGAAAGAAATGGGCGCCCATCTTTTTTTTCAATAATACGATTTGTGCCGGGCAAATGCATCGGATGTGTGTGGATTTGAGCTAGGCGGTTTCGTTTTTCAGCGATAATGGAAACCGAAGGCGCCCAGCTCAAAAACGAACAAATCCAAGGCATTGGGTCATGGGAGGGGCCAGGATTTGTAGTGCACTGGTCCCCCTCACATGCCAGGACACCAACTGGGCACCCTAGGGGGCACTTGTAACATTTTAAAATAAAAAGTAAAATACCTCCCAAGTCCATAGCTCCCATCCTTTGGGTGCTGAGCCCCTCAAATCCCCCCCAAAACCCACTGCCCACAAATCTACACCATTACCATAGCCCTTATGGCTGAAGGGGGGCACCTACATGTGGGTACAGTGGGTTGTGGGGCGGTTTGGAGGGCTCCCATTTACCACCACAAGTGGAACAGGTTGGGGGGGGGGGAGATGGGCCTGGGTCCACCTAGGTGAAGTCCACTGCACCCACTAACAACTGCTCCAGGGACCTGCATACTGCTGTGATGGAGCTGGGTGTGACATATGAGGCTGGCAAAAAAAAGTTTTTAAAGTTCTTTTTTTTTTGTGGGAGGGGGTTAGTGACCACTGGGGAAGTCAGGGGAGGTCATCCTCGATTCCCTGCGGTGGTCATCTGGGCAGTTGGGGCACTTTTGGGGGGCTTGTTCATGAGAAAAAAGGGTCCAGAAAAAGTGACCCAACTTCTCGCTAAAAACGCTTTTCTTTTTTCCATTATTGGCCGAGGGCGCCCATCTCTGCTTGGCCGATAAACATGCCCCAGTCCCGCCTTCACCACGCCTCCAACACGCCCCCATCAACTTTGTTCATTCCCGCGACAGATTGCAGTTGAAGGCGCCCAACATCGGCTTTCAATTATACCGATTTGGGCGCCCACCGGAGAAAGGCGCCCATCTCCCGATTTGGGTCGAAATATGGGCGCCCATCACTTTCGAAAATAAGGCTGAGAGTGATGTAATGTATGATGTATTTTCCGGGGTGTACCCAGCTTCTTAGATGTTGCAATCTGCATTGAACCAGCTTTGGTATAGGCGGAATAGAAGAATGAATATCATTATTATTACAAGTGCAGAACGGCTCAAGCCATGCACCGGATCTCTCTCATTATTGCAGCTCAGTGATAAACGTGGGATGCCAGCCCTATTTCAGTACTTCTGGAGAAGGGACAGTTAGACCCCTTTGTGCTTGGGCCCTCCTTTTTGCAGTGATGACTATCCTGCTTATAATCGAACGAGAAAAACGTCCAAGTTCCGACCTAAATCGGGAGATGGACGTTTATCTCACAAAAACGAATAACGCGGTATAATCGAAAGCCGAACTTGGACGTTTTCAACTGCACTCCATCGCGGAAGCATACAAAGTTGACGGGGGCGTGTCGGAGGCGTGGTGAAGGCGGGACTGGGGCATGGTTATCACCCGAACAGAGATGGGCGCCTTTCGCCAATAATGGAAAAAAAAGTATGCGTTTGTAGCTAGAATTTAGGGCACTTTTCCTTGGCCCTGTTTTTTCACGAATAAGACCCCCAAAAGTGCCCTAAATGACCAGATTACCCCCAGAGGGAATCGGGGATGACCTCCCCTGACTCCCCCAGTGGTCACTAACCCCCTCCCACCACAAAAAAATGATGTTTCACAACTTTTTATTTTCACCCTCAAATGTCATACCCACCTCCCTGGCAGCAGTATGCAGGTCCCTGGAGCAGTTGTTAGGGGGTGCAGTGGACTTCAGGCAGGTGGACCCAGGCCCATCCCCCCTACCTGTTACAATTGTGCTGCTTAATGCTTAGTCGTCCAACCCCCCCAAACCCACTGTACCCACATGTAGGAGCCCCCCTTCACCCCTTAGGGCTATAGTAATGGTGTAGATTTGTGGGCAGTGGGTTTTGAGGGGGATTTGGGGGGTTCAACACACAATGGAAGGGTGCTATGCACCTGGGAGCTCTTTTACCTTTTTTTTTTTTTTTTGTAAAAGTGCCCCCTAGGGTGCCCGGTTGGTGTCCTGGCATGTGAGGGGGACCAGTGCACTACGAATCCTGGCCCCTCCCACGAACAAATGCCTTGGATTTATTCGTTTTTGAGCTGGGCGCTTTCATTTTCCATTATCGCTGAAAAACAAAAACGCCCAGCTCACAAATTGTCGACTAAAACATGGACATCTATTTTTTGCGAAAATACAGTTCGGTCCGCCCCTTCACGGACCCGTTCTCGGAGATAAACGCCCATGGAGATAGACGTTTTCGTTCGATTATGCCCCTCCACGTCTATGATAATCAACTACTATAATAAAACACCCTCAACGTTCTGAAGACAACGTTCTGAAGTCACTCAGTCACTCCCTGAAGGGTTCATGGATTCTTGGTGGTGAAGCCACAACACTGACCATGTCTCTCTGCCCCGCCCTCGCATGACGGACCAATCAGAAAAAACACCCTCAACATTCTGAAACACAAAGGACCATCACAACACCGTTCCCAGGCAACACTAGGCAACGTAAGACGGACCAATCAGAGGAAACTACGTGACAATAAGGGAGGAGCATTTACCAGCAGAATGGCTCATTATCTGAGCAGCACGGAGAGCACAGAACCACCGCTGGAATGAGAGAAGAATATTCCTGCTGTGGGTATGTGCAAAAATAGACCGGGGGGGGGGGGGAATTTTTAAATGCCTAATGCCAGTACTGAAGAGTGCCAGAGGGCCTATAGCACAGACTATATTTGGGATCGCTTGACATGGAGTCAGAGGAGCCGGAAAACAACGTGCCCGTCACCATCTGGGACGTGGGCGAACAGGACAAGCTGAGGCCCAGCTGGAAGGATTACCCGCGACCCAGCCAGCAGCAAACAGCGACCAAGGACAGCACAGCACATCCCCCAACCCCCAAGCAAAAAACAAAACAAAAAAAGACACACATCAACAACCTGCACACACACCGCACCCTCACACACTCACACACACACACACAAAATAATTCTGTGACACATACACACACACACAAAAAGCAACATGCTAGCGCCTGTTTCATTGGTTTCGGAAATGGGCCTTTTTTTACTAGTTTAAAATAAGAAATGTACCAGAAAAGGTCCATAGAAATGTTTAGACCTTACTGCATTCCTAGCTGGGCTGCTTCAGAAAAGCATGAATCTCCTGTATGTGTCACTGTTGGCACATTCATGATTGTTCCATTCCTTGTTATGGCAATGTAACTATATACTGCATGTACTCTAGTAATAATTACCATGTATTATATCTATCTAGTGCGTACTGGCCTTTCATAGGTAATCACACAGTGCTTGCATGGTTTTTACTGTATCTAGGACATGATACAAACCAATTCTTTATTTTAAGAGCCAAAAGCAGAGAGTTTCTTTTCCTTTCCAGATAATTCTGCAGCTGAATAACCCACTTCTGAATGTGCCCTTAATGCGTTCTCTCTAGTTTCTTGGATGCGGAGTACATAGTGCTGTGAGCAGTGGTGTTCCTATGTCAGCTGCCACCTGGGGGGGGGTGCATCACTCCCCCCAGCGCATCACCTCCACCCCCCTCGGTGCATTACCTCCACCAGCACCCCCGGCACATCACCGCCTGGGGGTGTCGGAAGCTGTCATGCGGCTGTCGACTCCGCTGGTTCCATGCCCTGGAACAGGAAGTAACGTCAGAGGGAGCAAGGAGCTGGCGGAGCTGACAACCGCACGGTTATTCCCTGCACCCCCTTGCAGCATGCACCCAGGGCTCCCAAAGAAGTTTGATGACCAGAAATAGCTTCCCATATTGATTGTAAATTGAAAACCTTTGGCCACTCCAGCCACGTTCCCTACTACTACTTATCATTTCTATAGCGCTACTAGACGTACGCAGCGCTGTACACTTGAACATGAAGAGACAGTCCCTGCTCGACAGAGCTTACAATCTAATTAGGACAGACAAACAGGACAAACGAGATAAGGGAATATTAAGGTGAGGATGATAAAATAAGGGTTCTGAACAAGTGAATAAGGGTTAGGAGTTAAAAGCAGCATCAAAAAGGTTACAGATACTTTCTCAGACTCTGCTCCAATCTGTCCAAATTCCTGTGACTCCTGCAAAACTGATGTTTCCTTCACAGCCCCGACGCTGCAGGTTCATCTTCTTCCTCATGGCTCAGATGCTCGTGTGGCGCTACAACAACTCCAGCGTTATCAACTGACGATGACGGTAGCGGTTGTACAGAAGGGCTTCGTTGCTTCAGAGAGAGAGAGAGAGAGACAGTAACTGCTTTGAGGGGGGACAAAGAGGCCTGCACAATAATGCTGCCCCCCGGACTAAGATACCTCCAGTGTATTTGCGCCAGCACCCGTAACCACAAAGGCATCCATCGGTCCAACTAAAGGAACGTTCGCCCCGGGCTCCACAGGGAAAACCCGGGCTTTCGATTTATGCTTCACCATCAAGCAAGGTAAATGCTGGGGAGAGCATCTCGCAGCTCACTTCCGACAGCAGCCATCTTGGTTAGGCTCAGAGGTAATTAAATTTGCTGATTACACAGTTATTCAAAGTTGTTAAATCGCAAGAGGATTGTGAAAAATTGCAAGAGGACCTTACGAGACTGGGTGTCTAAATGGCAGATGACGTTTAATGTTAGTAAGTGCAAAGTGATGCATGCGGGAAAGAGGAACCCAAACCATAGTTATGTCATGCAAGGTACCACACTAGGAGTCACCACCCGGGAAAAGGATCTAGGCGTCATCGTTGATGATACATTGAAACCCTCTGCTACATGTAAAGGTGGCTAAGAAAGCAAATAGAATGTTAGGTATTATTAGGAAAGGAATGGAAAACAAAAATGAGAATATTATAATGCCTTTGTATCGCTCTATGGTGCGACCACACCTTGAATACCGTGTGCAATTTTGGTCACTGCATCTCAAAAAAGATATAGTGGAATTAGAAAAGGTACAGAGAAGGGCGACGAAAATGTTAAAGGGGACGGGACGACTTCCCTATGAGGAAAGGCTGAAGCGGCTACAGCTCTTCAGCTTCAGACGGCTGAGGGGACATATGATAAAGGTTTATAAAATCCTGAGTGTTGTGGAACATGTAAATGTGAATTGCTTGTTTACGCTTTCAAAAATACTACGACTAGGGGGCACACAAAGAAGCTACTAAGTAGTACATTTAAAACGAATCAGAGAAAGGTTTTGGGGGAAATCCACTATTTCTGGGATAAGCAGTATAAAATGTTTTGTACTTTTTGGGGATCTTGCCAGGTATTCGTGACTTGGATTGGCCACTATTGGAAACAGGATGCTGGGCTTGATGGACCTTTGGTCTGTCCCAGTGTGGCAATACTTATGCATTTATGTACTTGGGATTCTGAATGGAATCTTGCTACTCTTTGGGGTTCTACATGGAATGTTGCTACACTTTGAAATTCTGCATGGAATCTTGTTGTTCTTTAGAATTCTAGAATCTTGCTATTCCTTGCAGTTCTACATGGAATGTTGCTACTCTTTGTTTTTCTGCCAGGTATTTGTGACCTGGATTAGCCACTGTTGGAAACAGGATGCTGGGCTTGATGGACCTTCGGTCTGTCCCAGTATGGCAACACTTATGTATTTATTTATGCATTCTTGTATCCCACTGATATCCAAAAACAAGTTTCGGTTCAAAGTGGCTTACAGTTTACATTTGGGTGGAGTTACATTAGTGTATTACACTTGTGACATAGGGAGGTTGTCCATAGTTTATGTGGTTAGTTGTAGAATGTTTTGAATAGGTAGGTGTTCATAGCTTTTCTAAACAGGAGATAGTCAGTGATACTTCTAATGACTTTTGGTATTGAGTTCCACCATTTGGAACCCAGGTAGCTCAATCCTGCTGTGTAAATGGTTTTGTAAGTTGTGTTTCTGCAGTTGGGTAGGTGGAGAAGTAGGTAACTTCTTGTTTCTGGGTTTGCGTTTCTTGGAGATAATTCAATCAGGTCTTGCATGTATTCTGGTGCCATTCTGAACAGTACCTTGAAAATGAGGATGCTGGCTTTGAAGATTAGTCTTGTCTTGATTGGCAGCCAGTGTAGTTTTTCAAGTAGTAGAGTTGCTCTTTTGTATTTCAACTTTTTGAATATTAGTCTTGCTGCTGTGTTTTGGATGGTTTGCAGTGATTTTAGTGCGTTTTCTTTGTATCCTATGTATGCTGCATTGCAGTAGTCTAGGTGGGATAGTATTGTCGCTATTGGGAAAGTAGTCTCTTATCCTTCTTAGTTTCCGTGAAGGGCATAATCGAACGCGAACGCCTATCTCCATGGGCGTCTATGTCTGAAAACGGGTACGTGAAGAGGCGGGACAGACCGTATTTTCGAAAAAATGGACGTTTTTCAGCTGGGCGTTTGTTTTTTTTAGCGATAATGGAAACTAAAAACGCCCAGCTCAAAAACATCCTAATCCGAGCCATTTGGTCGTGGGAGGGGCCACGATTTGTAGTACACTCGCCCCCCTGACATGCCAGGACACCAACTGGGCACCCTAGAGGTCAGTGCGGTGGACTTCAGACAACGCTCCCACATGCATAACTCCCTTACCACAGGTGCTGAGCACCCAACCCCCTCCCCCAAAACCCACTACCCACAAATGTACAACACTACCATAGCTCTTAGGGGTGAAGGGGGCACCTACATGTGGGTACAGTGGGTTTTGGAGGCCTCCCATTTACCAGCACAAGTGTTACAGGTAGGGGGGGATGGGCCTGGGTCAACCTGGCTGAAGTGCACTGCAGTACCCACTAAAAGTGCTCCAGGGACCTGCATACACGCAGGCCTCTAGGACTTGTTGCTGCTATATAACATTGGCACACCAGTTGACACCTGAAGACTAATCGCTCCGAAAACGTCCTTTATTGGAATAAGCACGCTTACTCACAGTTAACTGCAGATCATAGGTTGTGCCCCACTGGCAATGAGTCTCCCTGGTACTGAGATTAGCAGTAGGTCAGAGCTGGCAGAATGCTGTACAATGCCCTCTTTCAGCCACATTCAAGGTAAGAACTAAGTTCTCTAATGTGGCTAACACGTGAAAGGGATCTAAAACTGGCTTACAAAAATGGCCACTACCTCATGGACTACCGGAAACAAAACAGGGCACCCTCTGACCCAGCAGAGGGAAAAGCACCATGGGAGTACAGCCTACCAACTACCAACATCGTGAGCATTTAACACAAGCTAGTGGAATCACGGAGCCCAATACCCTACACCCACCACAATGCATTGCTGATGTGACTCTGCAGTGCCCTTAACAGAAAAGGTGTCACACTCTCCCGAGAGTCACATCAGAACCAGGGAAAGGCTGTCAGAGGATAGAACACATTCTGCTGTCATGGAGGTGGGTACGGCATTTGAGGCTGGCATACAGGCTGGAAAAAAAGTTTGTAAAGTGGGGTTTTTTTGGTGGGAGGGGGTTAGTGACCACTGGGGGAGTCCAGGGAGGACATCCCCGATTCCCTCCAGTGGTAATCTGGTCAGTTGGGGCACTTTTTTGGGACTTGTTCGTGAAAAAAAAGGGTCCAAAAAAAGTGACCCCAAATCTTTTTTTTCAATTATCAGCTAAAGACGCCCATCTCTCCTCAGCCAATAACCACGCCCCAGTTCCGCCTTCACCACGCCTCCGACACGCCCCTGTCAACTTTACCCGTTTCTGCGACGGATTGCAGTTGGAATCGCCCAAAATCGGCTTTCAATTATACCGATTTGGGCGCCCACGGGAGAAAGACACCCATCTCCCGATTTGGGTCGCAATATAGGCGTTTTTCTCTTTCGATTATAAGCAGGATAGTGTTCTAAAACATTTTGATGTTACCGCTGATATTTGGTTTTCCAGTGATAGATGTTTATTGAGGACAATTCCCAGTATTTTCAGTTGTGTTTCGATTTGGGATGTTTGATTGTTGATTGTGAATTTTTGGTAGGTTGTGGGGTTATGCGGGTTGGTTAGAACCAGGAATTTAGTTTTGTCCCTGTTCAAGTTTTGTTGTTGCTCAGTTTTCCATAAGGGCATCTTTTGTTTCGCATTCTTGTAGGAAGTCTATGATGGTTCTCTGTGGTTTTTTAAAATCTGATCTTATTAATTGAGTGAATTCCTTCAAAATGGCGGTAAAGAAATCCTAATAAATAAATAACTTAAGCTGGACTTGGGGAAAATCCACTGCATATTCTAGGATAAGCTGTTTTGCTGTTCTGGGATCTTGCCAGGTACTTGTGACCTGGATTGGACACTGTTGGAAACAGGATGCTGGGCTCGATGGACCTTTGGTCTTTCCCAGTATGGCAATACTTATGTACTTGGGATTCTGAATAGATTCTTGCTACTCTTTGGGGTTCTACATGGAATGTTGCTACTCTTTGAGATTCTGCATGGAATCTTGTTACTCTTTAGGATTCTAGAATCTTGCTGTTCTTTGGGGTTCTACATGAAATGTAGCTACTCTTTGGGGATCTTGCCAGGTACTTGTGACCTGGATTGGCCACTGTTGAAAACAGGATACTGGGCTTGATGGTCCTTCGCTCTGTCCCAGTATGGCAATGCTTATGTTCTTATGTTCATTCTTTTTTAAACTCCCAATGCATTGTAGTTACTACTACTACTACTTGACATTTCTAAAGCGCTACTAGGGTTACGCAGCGCTGTACAATTTAACATAGAAGGACAGTCCCTGCTCAAAGAGCTTACAATCTAATGGACAAATGTACAGTCAGTCAAGTAGAGGCAGTCAAATTGGGGCAGTCTAGATTTCCTGAAAGGTATAAAGGTTAGGTGCCGAAAGCAACATTGAAGAGGTGGGCTTTGAGCAAAGATTTGCAGATGGGTAGGAAGGGGGCTTAGCGTAAGGGCTCAGGAAGTTTATTCCAAGCACAGGGTGAGGTGAGGCAGAATGAGCGGAGCCTGGAGTTGGCGGTGGTGGAGAAGGGTACTGAGAGGAGGGATTTGTCCTGTGAGCGGAGGTTATGGGCAGGAACATAAGGGGAAATGAGGGTAGAGGGGTAATGAGGGGCTGCAGACTGAGTGCATTTGTAGGTAAGGAGAAGCTTGAACTATATGCGGTATCTGATTGGAAGCCAGTGAAGTGTTCTTTGTTACATAATAGTCAAATTAGAATAGTTTACCCCAGTATACAAACTTCCCTTAAAGAATTCAGGCAAGCCTTAAAGACTCACTATTTCCCGTTGGCTTATGAATCTAAGGTTCCTTTTACTAAGCCGCGGTAAAAAGTGGCCTGCCGTAGTGTAGGCATGTGTATTGGGCGCGCGCCGGGCCAGTTTTTACAGCGTTTACAAAAAATGGGTTTTTTTATGTAACAGGAAAAGGGCCCGCGGTAAAAATAAAACCAGTGCGCGCCCAAAACTGGCCTGAGCCCTTAACGCCACCCATTGATCTAGCAGTAAAGGCTCACGCGCTACACACACGGTGACCGGTTTGTGCGCGCCAAGTGCTGATTACCACCGGAACCGGCGCGCATACGAGTAAATAGATAAATAATTCATCCAGGCGTTATGGGCGCACGCCAAATCTGAACTTACTGCCAGGAGGGCGCACTGGCCTGGCGGTAGTCTCATTTTGGAGCATGCTGCATACGTGTAGAGCCTACCGCGGCTTAGTAAAAGGGCCCCCTAGTTAAATAATGTTCCAAGTTTCTGCCTTTGCGCCCCCTGGCACCAGTGCTCGATATTTGCACTGTTTATGTTTATCTCTGAGCACTTCCTTCCCTAATTTAATTTTGTCTGCTTGTGTTACTTTTTTTTTAATTATCTATTATGCATCCTAGGCCTTCCTACTGTGTTTACTCTGATCTTACTTGTCTCTCCCAGTTCTTATGCTAACACTCTGTTATCTGTGTTAATTTATTTTATTTTTTTTTCATTGTGAATCGCTTATTCAATGAATACTGATCGGCACAATATCAAAGTGAAAAGGTCCTTCCAGTATGATACTAAACTGTAGGCTCAGAAGGCTTTTCTGCCAGTGTATTAACAAAATTCTGACAATGCCCTTAAAATGCCTACAAATCCTGCAATGTTCCACTTCCTTTATCTCTTTTCTTTTTTTAATTGTTATTATACAAACTATTGTTACAAGTCAAATACTTGGACAAGGAAAGCGGAAAAGTAAATTATATACGCCAACATACTTCACAATAGGAAAAAAAAATTATTATTCCTCTTTAGACCACCTATGGGGGGACGTGTACATGAAAAAACTCAGGAGACGAGCTTAAAGAAATAACTTCAAAAATACTTAACACGCTATATCCCCACCCTAACCATTACTAATCTCAACTATTGGATATTATCTGTGGTCACCTTTTTCAAATATGTGTCCTATCTGTCTGTCCTACCCTTATCCCTTATTTGTCCTGTCTGTCTGTCCTGAATTAGATTGTAAGCTCTCTTGAGCAGGGACTGTCTCTTCTTCATGTTCAATTGTGAAGCGCTGCGCACGACTG
The DNA here is from genome assembly GCF_901765095.1 of Microcaecilia unicolor. Lineage (NCBI taxonomy): Eukaryota > Metazoa > Chordata > Amphibia > Gymnophiona > Siphonopidae > Microcaecilia > Microcaecilia unicolor. Next base: position 19,890,961 of record NC_044032.1, on the reverse strand, counting down.
GTAGCGCTATAGAAATGATTTGTAGTAGTAGTAGGAAGAAAAAATACATATTTTAACCCAATATATTTAACTACACATTTACATGGATAGTTGAGATAGAAAGATGCCCCTATTGCCAAAGTTTCCGTTCTTAGAGCCAAAAAAGCCTTCCTCCTTTCTTGTGTTTGTTTTGTAACATCAGAAAATAGCCACATTTTTTTTTACCATAGAACAAAGTTTGTAGATTTCGAAGGGATAAACACTTCACCGCTTCCAAGTCTTGCTCGAATACAAATGAGACCAATAAAGTCATTCTTTCAGAATCTTCAGACAATGATGCTTCTAATAAGTGAGATGTATGCAATAAATCTTTCTTACTTTCTTGATGAATCATTTCCAAGGGTTCCTCCGAGACTCTTTTATTTGGTATCTAATATATCCAGTTTATCAGAGGAATAGTTTCCGGGATAAATTTCAAGCAAATATTTCTTGAACGCTTCCAAAGGAGTAACGCCCGGGGATTTTGGAAAATTCAAAAAGCAAAGATTTAATCTGCGGTTGTAATTCTCAATCTGCTCAACTTTTCGATGCAATATCATTTTGTCTTTTATCATTGTAGCTGAAAAGTCTTGTAACTTCTTAACATCTTCTTTGATTGTAATCACTTGAGTATTAAATTCTGTCTTAATGCCTTCTAAGGAATTAGATAGAATATCAACAGTACTCACTAAAGCTGAAACTTCAGCTGTAGATTTGGCCACTGTAGTATCCAATTGTTGGAGAGCTTCCCATATGCTCTCCAATGTTACCATCTCTGGCTTTTTTGTTGGCGCAATGCGCTCAGTTGAGACACAAACAGGCCTCGAACCTCCATCGGGACTCGCCTTCTCAATGCCTCAATCCAGAGGCCTACCCTCAATGCATTTACGATTCGGGAGACCTCCTTTGAGACAAGCGACCTTCTGGGAGAGGCGGTGGGTTGAGAGCCGGGGGAGAGTAACATCCAACCCCAAGTCTCCAGGGTCTCCTCTTCCTAGAGCAACAGCAGGGCTTCTCCCGGTGTTTTGGGCGGGGGTTCTTGTGGCGAACCTTTCAATTGATTGCTGCTGTGGAGAGGAGGTTCTGGCCATCGAGGAACCAGCCTTAACCGTCCCTTTGCGTTTAGTATGAGGCATCAGGAAAAAAAACTGTTAATTCAGAGCAACCAGCGAAAGAGCTCAGTCACGATCAGCAGCGTGCCACCATCTTGACACCCCCCCCCCCTTCCTTTATCTTTTAATATGACAGAAGGAGCTTGTACAAAAGGGTCCATTCTGTTTTGAGCCCCATGCCTGCACCTCTGAGTGCCTCCCTACCCCTTTAATCTTTACACATTCACAAGATGCAATATTCATATGAGCTGGGTACATCCATGTCCTGCACCATATTCCAGAAGATTCCTCAAGCACAAAGGATACTCGGTCCGTGGCAATCGCAGAGACGCCAAGTTACCCAATTCTAGGTGGGAGATTTTGGGACAGCCCTGGTTTTGAACTTACATCACAAAGCAGTGTGGGATTTGTAGTGTCTGATCCTGCCCATTGAAATCAGTGCTGCAAGTTCCAGGAGGGATGGTCGGAATCCAGGACTGTCCCAAAACCTCCAACCTGGAGCTGGGTAAGTTGCCATCCCTGCAATTGCAGTTCTCACACTGCTCTGCTTTCAGTCTCTCATGCTCCTCTCCAGGTCCCTGCCCTATTTGCAATGAGGTTACACAACGCCTCTCATACACCCACAGTGTCATGATCGCGATATGGCATTATCCCAAATGGTACTGAGCAAGCACGTGTGTGCACATATGCATTTGCATGAGTGTGTTTGCACATAAGCACCCCAGACACACACACGCACACATATAGATATATAATGCTCCAATTGGATTCCGGGAATAATTCGTGACACTGCTGGAAACAACAGCTCTACGATATAATTCCTGAAAAATGGCCATTGAGACTCTGAAAACTGTCCAGGGAGGTGGTAAAGGACTTGAGATGCATGTGAGAAAGACAAATACTCTTCTTCGGAAGCAAAAAAAAAAACTCCGGAGCTGGCGGTTGCCATGACAACTGTAACAGGGTTTATTTTAGGTCACTCATATCTCTGCTACTCAGCAGGATGGTTATGTTCAAACTAGCCGTTGAGCCCGTAAAAACGGGCTAGTATAGGACGGGGGGGGGGTTGAAAGGCCCCTTCTCCTCGCCGCTGCAAGCCCCCCCCCCCCCGCCGCCGAGCTTGTCGCCGCCCCCCCCCCCCCCCCCGGAGTCGCCGCCACCCCTCCACCCGGGCTGGGCCCTCGCTTCGCTATTGAAACAGCGCGGGAACGCAGCACACAGCTCAGATGAGCTGCTGTCGGCCCTCCTTCTTCTCTGCCTGTGTCCCGCCCTCGTGGGCGAGGGCAGGACACAGGCAGGGAAGGAAGGCCAACGGCAGCTCAGCTGAGCTGTGTGCTGCGTTGGCGCTGTTTCTATAGCGGAGCGAGGGCCCGGGTGGAGGGTGGGTGGCGGCGGCGACTCCGGGTGGGGGGAGTGGTGGCGGCGACCTTGGGGGGGGGAAACGGTAGCGATGGCGGTTTCGTCCCTCCCCTTGCGCAGTAGAGACCCTCTCTGTCCCGCCCCGTCATCACGTAGTGACGCGGGTGCGGGACAGAGAGGGTCTTTACTGCGCATTTGCGAGTGAGTTCGGTCACTCGCCGTTTATATGTTTGATTTCAACAACTTTATCTACACTATAAATCTGTCTATCCATCAATATCTTTAATTATTTATCTATCTTCTTCTATCACATTGTAATTCTTCTATGGACTCTATTAAGGCTAAAAATCAGACTGAACAGTCCAATGCTATCTGTATAATATGGGACCAGGTTTAGGTCAGAGCAAGGGTGGGCAAAAAAAATCATCCCGATAGAAGCAATATTTAGTCACTTCTGGGTATCATAACTATTTAGTTTAAGCCGTGAGCCTAAATTACTACTACTACTTAACATTTCTAAAGCGCTATCAGGGTTACGCAGCGCTGTACAATTTAACAAAGAAGGACAGTCCTGCTCAAAGGAGCTTACAATCTAAAGGACAAAAAGTGCAGTCAATCAAATTGGGGGCAGTCTAGATTTCCTGGATAGAGGTAAAGTGGTTAGGAGCTGAAGGCGACATTGAAGAGGTGGGCTTTGAGCAAGGATTTGAAGATGGGCAGGGAGGGGGCTTGGCGTATGGGCTCAGGGAGATTATTCCAAGCATAGGGTGAGGAGAGGCAGAAAGGGCGGAGCCTGGAGTTGGCGGTGGTGGAGAAGGGTACTGAGAGGAGGGATTTGTCCTGTGAGCGGAGGTTACGGGTAGGAGCGTAAGGGGAGATGAGGGTAGAGAGGTAGTGAGGGGCTGCAGATCGACTGCATTTGTAGGTTAGTAGGAGAAGCTTGAACTGTATGTGGTACCTGATCGGGAGCCAGTCAAGTGACTTGAGGAGAGGGGTGATATGAGCATATCAGTCAAGACGGAAGATAAGACGCGCAGCAGAGTTCTGAACGGATTGAAGGGGGGATAGATGGTTAAGTGGGAGGCCAGTGAGGAGTAGGTTGCAGTAGTCAAGGTGAGAGGTAATGAGAGAGTGGATAATGCTGATATGGTAACTGTATTATCCATGTGACGCCCCCTTATGAGTGTTCCTGGGTCCAGGGCTCACCTGGCTAGAGTCTTTCTCAGGCAGGCTCCATTGGGCCCTGGAATGATTGGCACCTGGTACCTCCATCTGGGGAAGATAGGTGTTAGCAGGTGGGACTTCCCTCCTTTCCCCTCAGGAAATTCAAAAAGACTGCTGAGAACAAGGCTGGCTGAAATGACGGTTTATTGAAGTACAGTATTTACAATTTATACTATATAAAAGCATTGACTTCCTAATTCCAGGTTGACTTGGCCCAACTAGTACAGAGAAGTATTTGAGATAATCAACTTATTAAAGCATTCTGAACATATGAATAGCCATATGGTCCATCTAGCCCAGTATCCTGCTTCCAACAGTGGCCAATCCAGGTCACTAGTACCTGAAAGAAACCCAATTAACAGCAACATTCCATGCTACCAATCCCGGGGCAAGCAGTGGCTTCCTTATGTCTGTCTCAATAGCAGACTATGGACTTTTCCTCCAGGAACTTGTCCAAACCTTTTTTAAACCCAGATTTGCTAACTATTCTTTGAGTGAAAAAATATTTCCTCCTGTTTGTATTAAAAGTATCTCCAGGTAATTTCATTGAGTGTCCCCTGGTCTTTGTACTTTTTGAAAGAGTGAAAAATCGATTCACTTTTACCTGTTCTACTCCACTCAGGATTTTGTAGACCTCAATCATATCCCCCCTCAGCACTCTCCTTTTCAAGCAGAAGAGGCCTATTAGCTTTTCCTCATATGGGTGGAGGTCCATCCCCATTTTCATTTTGGTCGCTCTTCTTTGAACCTTTTCTAATTCTGCTATATCTTTTTTGAGATATGGTGACCAGGACTGAACACAATAGGCAAGGTGAATCTTAAATAATCAAACTATTAAAACAACCTTTAAACAGTGCTCTTGAACCCAGTTAATCTCCTTGACAATGTTCAACTTTAAACGCATTTCCCAGATCTTTTATTAAGTCTTTTTATTGGCGTGATAGTATTACCTCACGTCTCCTTACTGAACTGTAGTCTTTATTCATCCCTACCATGCCCCCCCCCCCCCCAGACCTCACCTTTCTGCTGAAGCACTCTGGACCAGTGGCTGCTGAACATCCAACGAGGGTTGAGTCAGTCTGACTTGGCCAGTCCCTGCTGTTGGGCTCCAAGTGCCAATTGAATTCCCAGGAGCCTCCACCTCCTCCAGGCTCCAAGTACCAATTGCAGTCCCAGAATCCTGTGCCAGAGCTCCAAGCACTGATTATGCTCCCAGGAGCCTCTGCCTCTCCTGGGCTCCAAGTGCTATTTGCACTTCCAAGAGCCTCTGTTAGGGCTCTGAGTACTGATTGCACTTCCACAAAGCCTAATCGTGCTCCCAAGAGCCTTCTTGCCAGGTCCATAGCTCTTAGCTCTATGGAGCCTGTAGCCTGCAGTTCAAAGGTTTCACCAAGAGATGGAAGCTTTCTCTCTCAGCTTGCGCAATAGATCTGAACACTTCTGAATTAAAGTTTGATCTTGTACGAAGTAGTTTCTGTAGTACTCTAAACAACTTGGGGCCCTTTTACTAAGCCAAATTGGGGTCTTTGCGCATCCACCGTGCGCCAAAATGAGACTGCCAGGCCAGCGCACCCTCCTGGCAGTAATTTCAGATTTGGCGTGCGCCCATAATACCTGGATGAATTTATTTATTGATTTCCTCCTACGCACGCTGGTTCCAGCGGTAATCGGCACTTTGCGTGCGTCAACTGGTCACAGCACGTGAGCCTTTACCGCTAGATCAATGGGTGGCATTAAGGGCTCAGGCCAGTTTTGGGCCCGCGCTGGTTTCATTTTTACCGCAGGCCCTTTTCCCATCCAATTTTTTTAAAAAACAACATTTTTTGTAGATACAGTAAAAACTGGTCCAGAGTGCACCCAATACATGCGCCTACACTTTCGCAGGCCACGTTTTACTGCAGCTTAGTAAAAGGACCCCCTTGTTAGCTACTGCCTGCACTTGATCTTCAAATGAAAGATATTTATCAAAAATCACTCCCAGAATTTTAAGGGAGACCTCCAATGGAAAGTTGGCGTTATCAACGCATAAGTCATGACGGAAAATTGTAAGCCACATTGAGCCTGCAAATAGGTGGGAAAATGTGGGATACAAATGCAACAAATAAATAAACAAACTATCCTCATTCCCCATATTGAATCTATTCCCAAACGTTATTAATGTCTCCTTAATAATCAACCTGATTGTTTGTTTCCTTGTAAATACCATTATCTACTATAATAAAACTCACCCTCAACGTTCTGAAGTCACTCAGTCACTCCCTGAAGGGTTCATGGATTCATGGTGGTGAAGCCACAATACTGACCATGTCTCTCTGCCCCGCCCTCGCATGACGGACCAATCAGAAAAAACACCCTCAACATTCTGAAACACAAAGGACCATCACAACACCGTTCCCAGGCAACACTAGGCAACGTAAGACGGACCAATCAGAGGAAACTACGTGACAATAAGGGAGGAGCATTCCCCAGCAGAATGGCTCATTATCTGTGCAGCACGGAGAGCACAGAACCACCGCTGGAACGAGAGAAGAATATTCCTGCTGTGGGTATGTGCAAAAATAGACCGAGGGAGAGGGGGGGGGGGAATTTTTAAATGCCTAATGCCAGTACTGAAGAGTGGCAGAGGGCCTATAGCACAGACTATATTTGGGATCGCTTGACATGGAGTTAGAGGAGCCGGAAAAGGCGAACAGGACAAGCTGCGGCCCAGCTGGAAGGATTACCCGCGACCCAGCCAGCAGCAAACAGCGACCAAGGAAGGGGGAGAAGTAGGGAAACACGCGGAGCGTGTTTCCCTACTCCTTCCCTGCCCAGGAATCGCTGGAGACTGGCTGCCAAACTAACGAAACAACCGCACACCGACACACCACCTCCATCATTCGAAAGGCATCCACTCTTTCTTCAACAGAAATGCAAATTAATAATACAAAACAAACAAAGAATACATGGTTTCTCAGGCGGCTGCAGGTAACTCCCCACCCCCTTCCTCTTCCCCTTTTGCCGAAGCGGCCAAGGACGTGCCCAACCATCCCCAGCCTCAGGCAAGCTGTCTCCCACCTCGGGGATTCCCCGAGCACCCGGAAAAAGATGGCGCTGATTCCTGCAGCGCATAAATGTTCCAGCATTCCCCTGCAGCCGGCCTGAAATGGACCAAACATATCGGATCACCCCCCGACGGCCCGAGACCGTGCTCTTCTCCCTTCCGCCAACTTAAAACAACCATCCCCGTCCTCAGGCAAGCCGTCACCCACCTCCAGGATGCCCAGAACCCCAGCCCAATGGAAAAAGATGGCGCTGCTTCCAACAGCACATTTCTCTTCCAGCATTCCCCTACAGCAGCCCTGAAATGGCCAAAAAATACCGACAGACAAAGAACGTGCTCCTCAACCTTCCGCCCATCTAAAACAACACTGCTGCCTCAGCACAACACAAAATAAAAAAACATGGAAAAAAAACAACACTCAACAAAGGCTGACCCCCCTACAACCACATTTACATTTCACCAACAGAAAGACCCCCCTCCACAAACCTCCTTGACAGACAAAACCACACACACACAATACAATAGAAACACACCCTCAAAGCCACACACCAATCCAACCCACTTTGCCAGCACAGCACAGCACATCCCCCAACCTCCAAGCAAAAAACAAAACAAAAAAAGACACACATCAACAACCTGCACACACACCGCACCCTTACACACTCACACACACACACACACACACACACATACATACACACACACACACACACAAAATAACTCCGTGACACATACACACACACACACAAAAAAAACCACATGCTAGCGCCCGTTTCATTGGTTTCGGAAACGGGCCTTTTTTACTAGTATGTTATATTACACAGTACAGTTAATAAGTCTATGCCAGTAAAAGTCTGTTGTTCAACACTGTCTCTGGAGTGCAAGGAGGGGGTCTGTCACAGGGATTGAGGTAACCCATCTCTTTTGATACCAGCCATCCACACTAACAAGCACAAGTCCCGGAACACTAATTCCAGATAGTGGAGGGCTCAGCCCCAAAACAAACACTTGAAGATGCAAAGGGCCCGTCTCCTGCAGGGTACACGGTGCAGACCCTGGGCTTTGAAAATGAGCCCTTTATGTCCTTCCGCAAAATGCTGAAAACATTCTTGATGAGTATTTCTTTTAATAACGACAAAATACAATTCAACTGTTAACAATATTATCTGTCTTCAACGCTTCTCTGACAGTAATAATCTATGTCTTTTGGTGTGATTTAATAACCTATGCTTACTGTTAACGTAACCTTTTATTGTTAGGCAATGCTGTTTATTGTTTGCAACCCGCATTGAACCCAAGCCAGTTTGGAATAATGTGGGGTACAAATATCATAAATAAATCTTGTGAAGTGTATTTTAATTGGTGTAATGGAGGATGGGTCTCTATCTCTGTCAGTCCCCGTGGGTGTTACATAGTAACATAGTAGATGACGGCAGAAAAAGACCTGCACGGTCCATCCAGTCTGCCCAACAAAACTCATGTGTGCTACTTTTTGTGTATACCCTACTTTGATTTGTACCTGTGCTCTTCAGGGCACAGACCGTATAAGTCTGCCCAGCACTATCCCCGCCTCCCAACCACCAGCCCCGCCTCCCAACCACCGGCTCTGGCACAGACCGTATAAGTCTGCCCTGCACTATCCCCACCTCCCAACCACTGGCTCTGGCACAGACCATACAAATCTGCCCAGCACTGTCCCCGCCTCCCAACCACCAGCCCTGCCTCCCAAACACCGGCTCTGGCACAGACCATATAAGTCTGCCCAGCACTATCCCCACCTCCCAACCACCAGCCCTGCCTCCCAACCACCGGCTCTGGCACAGACCGTATAAGTCTGCCCAGCACTATCCCCGCCTCCCAACCACCAGCCCTGCCTCCCAACCACCGGCTCTGGCACAGACCGTATAAGTCTGCCCAGCACTATCCCCGCCTCCCAACCACCAGCCCTGCCTCCCAACCACCGGCTCTGGCACAGACCATATAAGTCTGCCCAGCACTATCCCCGCCTCCCACCACCGGCTCTGGCACAGACCGTATAAGTCTGCCCAGCACTATCCTCACCTCCCAACCACCAGCCCCACCTCCCAACCACCGGCTCTGGCACAGACCGTATAAGTCTGCCCAGCACTATCCCCGCCTCCCACCACCGGCTCTGGCACAGACCGTATAAGTCTGCCCAGCACTATCCTCACCTCCCAACCACCAGCCCCACCTCCCAACCACCGGCTCTGGCACAGACCGTATAAGTCTGCCCAGCACTATCCTCGCCTCCCACCACCGGCTCTGGCACAGACCGTATAAGTCTGCCCAGCACTATCCTCACCTCCCAACCACCAGCCCCACCTCCCAACCACCGGCTCCGGCACAGACCGTATAAGTCTGCCCAGCACTATCCCCGCCTCCCAACCACCTGCCCCTCCTCCCAACCACCGGCTCTGGCACAAACCGTACAAGTCTGCCCAGCACTGTCCCTGCCTCCCAACCACCAGCCCTGCCTCCCAACCACCGGCTCTGGCACAGACCATATAAGTCTGCCCAGCACTATCCCCACCTCCCAACCACCAGCCCCGCCTCCCAACCACCGGCTCTGGCACAGACCATATAAGTCTGCCAAGCACTATCCCCGCCTCCCAACCACCAGCCCTGCCTCCCAACCACCGGCTCTGGCACAGACCGTATAAGACTGCCCAGCACTATCCCCGCCTCCCACCACCGGCTCTGGCACAGACCGTATAAGTCTACCCAGCACTATCCCCGCCTCCCAACCACCGGCTCTGGCACAGACCGTATAAGTCTGCGCAGCACTATCCCTGCCTCCCACCACCGGCTCTGGCACAGCGTATAAGTCTGCCCAGCACTATCCCCGCCTCCCACCACCGGCTCTGGCCCAGACCGTATAAGTTCTCATCTTTTGTTTTAGAAGGAACTATGAAAAGGCCTGTGCTTGAAGAGCTGGAGGCTTTTCAATGGGAAAAAAATTGTTCAAAATAGAGTAGTGTTGAGGAGCAGCAGAGAGTTGCCTTTTTATGGACTTATAAAGAGAAAGGGGTTTCCCAGGTTGATTTGACCTAATAATAAAGAGGAGCTGAAAAGATTGCAGACCTAAGAAAGCTCTGGCAGTGGTGTTCCAGCTGTGAGTAGCTGAAAGAAGCAGTAGGGATCTGCAGGGTCTCAGAGCCTCCAAAAGAATTCAAACAGCAAGCTCTGGACTTTTTTTTATGCTTTGAGAGGTTAATGAGACCTAGAGGGTGTCTCCTCCTAACTTCTGCTTTCATTTTGCAGAGTGAGGGTTCCAAAACCTGGTGCATTCTAAGCACACATCAGCCAGGATGGACACCATATTTTTAAATGCTGGCTGCCCTGGCAGGATTAAATCTGGACATTCAGTGCCAGTCTTCACTTAGTGGCCAGAGCTGAATATCCAGATAGGGTGGTCAATGTAGGCTGTCTGGACAGTGGTGATATTCAGCCTGCTATCTGAAGAATGAACCAGATACCTTGCCAAATGCCTCTTTTCTTTGATGGGTTAGCCAGGGCAGGATTAAGGGACAGTTGGACACAGGGGAAGGAATAGGGACACAGAGGGCAGATGCTGAACAAGGAGGGAGATAGGGATGGGAATAGAGACAGCCAATGCTGGACAGGACAGATAGGGATGCAGAGGGAAGGATGGTAGACATGGAGAGAGAAGAAATGTCAGATGGACAGGAGACCCTGGAAAGAGCATGAAATGGATGGGACTTGGGGTGGGGGAACAGCGCAGAAGATGGATGGGACTTGTTGATTGAGAGGAGAGTGCTGAGGGATAAAGCAGGGGATTATGAATAGAAGAGAGGGGATTTTAAGGAATTAGTGAGGACCTGGCAATTAGTTGGCATGAGTGTGTGTGTGGGGGGGGGGGGAGGGTGTTGATGGATTGGGAGCAATGTTTCCTCTAAGCTGCACAGGAGTCCTCCAAACACATTCCTGCTAGTAAGGGGAAATGCTTCAAGTAAACTCAGTAACAAAGAAAATGTTCTACTCAATGTGGAAGCTCCAACGATTAAAACCTTTCTTCCCAAGAGCAACCTTTCGATATCTAATACAATCAATGGTCCTATGTGGGTTGCAAAGAACAACTCATAAAAAAAACTCCAGACCGCCCAAAACACGGCAGCCAGGCTGATATTCAACAGAACACGCTTCGAAAATGCCAAACATCTTTGAGAAAAATTGCACTGGCTCCCAATCAAAGAACGGATCACCTTCAAAATCTGCACCTTAGTCCGCAAAATCATATACGGCGTAGTCCTAGGATACATGACAGACCTCATAGATCTGCCAATAAGAAACAAAGTCAAATCGTCAAGATCCTACCTAAACCTACACTACCCAAATTGCAAAGGACTGAAATACAAAATAATTTACGCATCCGGATTCTCCTACATAACTATGGACTCTCAAAAGCTGTGAAAACAATGCACGACCACTTGAACTTCAGGAAATCACTAAAAACCAACCTCTTCAAAATGGCCTACCCCATTATACGTACATAAGTAATGCCACACTGGGAAAAGGCCAAGGGTCCATCGAGCCCAGCATCCTGTCCATGACAGCAGCCAATCCAGGCCAAGGGCACCTGGCAAGCTTCCCAAACGTACAAACATTCTATACATGTTATTCCTGGAATTGTGGACTTTTCCCAAGTCCATTTAGTAGCGGTTTATGGACTTGTCCTTTAGGAAACCGTCCAACCCCTTTTTAAACTCTGCTAAGCTAACCGCCTTCACCACGTTCTCTGGCAAGGAATTCCAGAGTTTAATTATGCGTTGGATGAAGAAAATTTTTCTCTTTTATTTAGATTTTTTTCCCTTTCAATTTAAACACAGATACCCATGTTTCAATTAAGTCTAGTCCTGATTTAATTCTTTGATTATTTATTTATTTGTAGCATGTATACCCCACTCTTTCCCGCTCAGTAGCAGGTTTAGTGCGGCCTACATGGTATGGTACAAAGTAACACAGAGTTAATAAAGAGTATGGAACAAAGTATCAGAGATGACATTGTTACATAGGGTAGGTTAATAGTAAGAGATGTGGGGAAAGGATTGGTGTTTGGGTAATACTAGTGTTGTGGAGCTGGGTTCAAGAGTTAGGATGGTTCATTTGGGTAGACTTGTTTGAAGAGGTAAGTCTTCAGTAGTTTCTGGAAGGGTAGGTGTTCATTTTTGAAAGGAAGATAGATTGTTGCATATGGAGTTTGTGATACAGAACTGGCCCTTCAGGATTTATATTGAGATTCAGTCCACTCCTATAGAAAATTCAAACTCCATCATGCCCACACAGAAGAATTTGATGAATGATATCAATTATAATGGAAATTTTACCTGGTAGCTGAATCTAGCTGTGGGGGGGGGCTTTATGCTTTGAAAGCACTGATTCTTTTATTCTTAATATTAAAATGGGAGTGGGGAGGGGGATATGTGATGTGGCGGTGGGTATGATATGTGGAAATGTCACTCTGGCTTGCCCCTCCCCCCCATACGTAGTTTTTCCTCCTGTTTCCATCCTAAATATTTATGTCTAGAGACTCTGCTGAAGCACAGGTAAAGTACGCATGCGTCTAGGACCCAAAGGTTTGGTGGCGGGTCCTGCGACCATGAGGGAAACAGATGATGTCGTCGGGTGTGGCTTCTACATTGGCCCATTTACAGTAAGACGAGGTGGTGGCATTATCAGCTAGCAACAAGTGTTGGTATCTTTCTGGGGGTCATTGGGCTGGCACGCCATCTGAGAAGAGGTACCTCTGCATTGACTGCCAGATTATGTGTAGCCCCTGTTGGCTTGCTGGAGCCTCTGATCTCCAAAGTTAATTTGCAGAACATGAAAACACAAAAGCCGCGAGCAGCTACACAAGTGCCCGGAGTTGTAGAGGCTGGTGAAATTGACAAAAGGCAGGTGGCACCTTCTAAAGTAGCCAATTCATTGAGGCATGAACTTTCAAAGACCAGAATTCTCTTCATTAGAGGCATTAGATGGCCCTCAAAAGCTCATGCCTCAATACATTGGTTAGTCTATCAGATGCCACCTGCCTCTGTCAATTTTGCTTCACCAGTTACCCCTTTAAAGAGTGCATGTTACAATCTACAGTATAGCTAATAAGTATATGCCAGTAAAACTCTTTGTTGAACATTATGAATGGAGGAGTAGCCTAATGGTTAGGGTGGTGGACTTTGGTCCTGAGGAACTGAGTTCGATTCCCACTTCAGGCACAGGCAGCTCCTTGTGACTCTGGGCAAGTCACTTAACCCTCCATTGCCCCATGAGTGGGAAAGTGCAGGGTACAAATGTAACAAAAATAAAATAGATACTATTGGAGATTCTACATGGAATGTTGCTATTCCACTAGCAACATTCCATGTAGAAGGCTGCGCAGGCTTCTGTTTCTGTGAGTCACAGAAGCAGAAGCCTGCGCGGCCACATTGGTGATCTGGCAAGGGCTGACTTCTACATGGAATGTTGCTAGTGGAATAGCAACATTCCATGTAGAATCTCAAATAGTAGCAACAATGGAGGAGTGGCCTAGTGGTTAGGGTGGTGGACTTTGGTCCTGAGGAACTGAGTTCGATTCCCACTTCAGCACAGGCAGCTCCTTGTCACTCTGGGCAAGTCACTTAACCCTCCATTGCCCCATGTAAGCTGCATTGAGCCTGCCATGAGTGGGAAAGCGCAGGGTACAAATGTAACAAAAAAAAATTATTCTTTAGTAAATTCTGGAGTTCAAGAAGGAGTCTGTCACACGACTTGTGGTGAAAAGAAGGTGCATACTTTTATAACTACGTGCAGCTGTGTTTTGAGGTAGAGTTAGGGCTGTTCAGCTTGGAAAAGAGACAGATGAGGGGACATATGATTGAGGTCTACAAAATCCTGAGTGGTGTACAACGAGTAGAAGTAAATCGATTTTTTTACTCGTTCCAAAAGCACAAAGACTAGGGGACACTCAAGGAAGTTGCATGGAAATACTTTTAAAACAAACAGGAGGAAATATTTTTTCACTCAACCAATAGTTACGCTTTGGAACTCTTTGCTGGAGGTTGTTTTAACAGCAGTTAGCATATCTGTGTTTTAAAAAGGTTTGGACAAATTCCTGGAGGAAATGTCCATAGTTTGCTATTAAGACAGACATGGGGAAGCAACTGCGTGTCCTGGGATTGGTAGCATGGAATGTTGCTACTATTTGAGATTCTGAATAGAATCTTGTTACTCTTTAGGATTCCAGAATCTTGCTGTTCTTTGGGGTTCTACATGAAATCTTGTTACTCTTTGAGATTCTGACTGGAATGTTGCCACAATTTGGGGTTTCTGCCAGGTATTTATGACCTGGCTTGGCCAGTGTTTGGAAAACAGGATACTGGGCTAGATGGACCATTGCCTTTCAGGAAATCCAGACTGCCCAATTTGACGGCCCCTATCGGACTGACTGTTCATTTGTCCTTTAGATTGTAATCTCTTTGAGCAGGGATTGTCTTTCTATGTTAAATTGTACAGCGCTGCGTAACCCTAGCAGCGCTTTAGAAATGTCAAGTAGTAGTAGTATGGCTACTCTTTATTTTCTTATGTATGTTCTTATGAAGCACTGACAAGAGTCACAATCTACGGAATAATGGATCTACGGAATCTTAGCGGAGATTGAGTGGCGACGCCGGTAACTGGAAAACAAAACCGGTGCTGGGCAGACTTCTACGGTCTATGCCCTGATTGTAACTGAATAGATAGGGATGGGCTGAAGTGTACATTTTAAGGGGCTTTGCAGTTAGCTTCAGAACTTTTACTACAAGAACAGTGCTGAGCAGACTTTTACGGTCTGTGCCCTGAGAATGGCAAGGACAACTTTTTATTTGAAGCATTTGTATCCCACATTTTCCCACCAATTTGCAGGCTCAATGTGGCTTACATTTGCCATAGTGGCAATTGCCATTTCTGGTAACAAAATTACATTCGGTATTGCATTAAGGTGCATACATTCGGGTATACATATAAAGTATCACATACCATGTAAAATGAGTTTATCTTGTTGGGCAGACTGGATGGACCATACAGGTCTTTATCTGCCGTCAATTACTATGTTACTCTTTGGGATTCTACATGGAACGTTGCTACTAATTGGGATTCCGGAATCTTGTAACTCTTTAGGATTCCAGAATCTTCAGAACTTTTAGTACAAGAACAGCGCTGGGCTGACTTCTACAGTCTGTGCTCTGAGAAAGGCCAGGACAAATCAAATTCGGGTATACATATAAAGTATCACATACCATGTAAAATGAGTTTATCTTGTTGGGCAGACTGGATGGACCATACAGGTCTTTATCTGCCGTCAATTACTATGTTACTCTTTGGGATTCTACATGGAACGTTGCTACTAATTGGGATTCCGGAATCTTGTAACTCTTTAGGATTCCAGAATCTTCAGAACTTTTAGTACAAGAACAGCGCTGGGCTGACTTCTACAGTCTGTGCTCTGAGAAAGGCCAGGACAAATCAAATTCGGGTATACATATAAAGTATCACATACCATGTAAAATGAGTTTATCTTGTTGGGCAGACTGGATGGACTGTACAGGTCTTTATCTGCCGTCATTTTCTTTGTTACTATGTTACTCTTTGGGGTTCTACATGGAACGTTGCTACTAATTGGGATTCCGGAATCTTGTAACTCTTTAGGATTCCAGAATCTTCAGAACTTTTAGTACAAGAACAGCGCTGGGCTGACTTCTACAGTCTGTGCTCTGAGAAAGGCAAGGACAAATCAAACTCGGGTATACATATAAAGTATCACATACCATGTAAAATGAGTTTATCTTGTTGGGCAGACTGGATGGACCATACAGGTCTTTATCTGCCGTCATTTACTATGTTACTCTTTGGGATTCTACATGGAACGTTGCTACTAATTGGGATTCCGGAATCTTGTAACTCTTTAGGATTCCAGAATCTTCAGAACTTTTAGTACAAGAACAGCGCTGGGCTGACTTCTACGGTCTGTGCCCTGAGAATGGCAAGGACAAATCAAACTCCGGTATACATATAAAGTATCACATCCCATGTAAAATGAGTTTATCTTGTTGGGCAGACTGGATGGACCGTACAGGTCTTTATCTGCCGTCATTTACTATGTTACTATGTGGATTTTATAGAATATGTGCTATCGCCCTCAAGTAAACATTTATTGCTGCTCCTGAGCAAGAAAAATATCCACAGCTTCAGTCTAGCCACAGTTTCTGCTGGTTTACCCATAGTATTTTAAGAAGACAGATAACTGTGTACTATTTATAGAAGATAGGCTAAAAATAGACAGCTGAGTGGCCTTCACACGTAGATAACGGGTCATAAAATCACCCTCCACGTGTTTGGAGACTGGGAACACTAGTTTCAGAGAAGGGAGTTACTTCTCTCTTTTCTTGTGTCTGACACAGCTGTGTTTTTATAAAGGCAGTGGCTGAGATGGAGGAACGTTTCTAGCCTGCTGCGTCCTCAGATGACTCATCCAAGCAGCAGAAGCTACTGCTTATTTCTGTAGCACCACTAAATGTACACAGGTGATTCTTACCAGACTCCATTGACTTCCTAGACAAGGGAAGAGAAAATCTGCACTGCTCCCCATCAATATTCTTCTGTTTTGCATAACCCATGCAGAAAGGTTGCACGTGTCCGGCACAGGGGGAGCTCCTATCACTGCCAAGGTAGATGGGGCAAGCTAAACCAAGTGTTACACACCAACCGTGAAGGGCAGAATTACTCTGTGTCTCTCTTCTCATTTCAGGTCTGTGAGACAGTGCTAGAACCCCTCCACTCTACAATACTGGCAACTAGGGCTGTCACAAAGAGTGGGCAAGCAGGGTGATCACCCTGTCCCAGGGGCGTAGCCAGACACCCAATTTTGGGTGGGCCTGGGCCCAAGATGGGTGGCCAGAAGAACCTCGCCCCGTCCCACAGGTGATTTGGTCTCGCCTTCTCTCGCCTGCAATGCCATAGGGTCTCTCAAACATCCCCCCTCTCCTGTATACCTTTTAAATAGCAGATTTTCACCAGCAGCGAGCAGCAGCTAATACACACTGCTCATGTTGGCCCCACACCCTTCCCTCTGATGCAACTTCCTGTTTCCGCCTAGGCGGAAATACATCAGAGGGAAGACTGGGGGTCACTGCTCACTGCAGGCGAAGATCTGCTACTTACAAGGTATGCAGGAGGGACACTTGTTGGGAGTTTTCGGATGGTGGGGCTTGGGGATCCCTGCCAGCCACATCATAGGTATACTGCTACTGGGTGGGCCTGAACCCAAAGTGGGTGGGCCTGGGCCCACCCAAGCCCACCCTTGGCTACGCCACTGCCCTGTCCAACAACCCCAGGGGGATTACACTGACTTCTTGAGTCAATCTGTGAGCCTGCCAGCACGTGAGCCCAAAAGAAAAAAGGGGACACCAAAAGCAACCTGTGCTCTGGGTGCAATTTTGTCCAGTGGCTACCCTGCTGCCAGCTTGGGCTACCAATGGACTCCAGGCCAACTGGACATCTAAGCCAGTCCTGGTTTTTCTCCACTACATTTGTAGACTTTTCTTAAGACAGTGATGCAGTGGGTCAAATGTAAAACCAGAACTGGCTCTACCTGTCCCTGATCACAGGAAACCCATCTGAGGTACAGCTTTACAGTGTCACCGGATCTCATCAATACCAGCACTACAGTCCAGCCACTCCAGACTGTGGTGGACTGTGTTTGTTTGGAACAGTAACATTATATTTAGGGTTTGACAAGAACACTGATAATACAGCACTAAGCTGTGATGCAACAGGATTTTGTATGTTAGAATACAGTGATAATGAATTCTTCTGTTTACTCTTACCCCTTTGTCTGCCAGTGTCTGTGAAATCCTGTAGCCAACCGCCAGTCACACTTACACCAGGCTAAATCCAGGCTTCGGCATTGAATTTCTGAGTTTGCGGATCCAGCTAAAGCATAGTTAAATGCGATATTCAGCACTTAACCGGCTATGGGGCATCACATTATTATTATTTGTTGCATTTGTATCCCACATTTTCCCACGTATTTGCAGGCTCAATGTGGTTTACATAGTACCGGAGAGGCGTTTGCAGACTCCAATGTGAACAAATACAAAGCGATGTTGTGGTAAGATAAAGTTCATGTAGCACAGCCACATTAGGAAATCGTAAATGGAAGAGTTGAGTTATGTCCATTACGTATTTTACGTACTTTAGTTTTGTTGTGTTGCAGAGATCCGGCATTTAAGTTGGATCGGTAGGGTATGCCTTTTTAAACAGGTTAGTTTTTAGTGATTTCCAGAAGTTTAGGTAGTCGTACGTCGTTTTCAAGGCTTTTGGTAGTGCATTCCACAGTTGTGTGCTTATGTAGGAGAAACTGGATGCGTAAGTTGATTTGTATTTAAGTCCTTTGCAGCTTGGGTAGTGCAGATTTAGAAGTGTTCGTGTTGATTCGGATGAGTTTCTAGTTGGTAAGTCGATCAAGTCTGTCATGTATCCCGGGGCTTCACCATAGATTTTTGTGAACCGGGGTGCAGATTTTGAAAGCAATGCGTTATTTGATTGGGAGCCAGTGTAGCTTTTCCCGGAGGGGTTTTGCGCTTTCATAAAGATAAGACTGAGTGGAATACGGTCCTATTTATGTGGTTACAGAGAAAATCCACCTGAGTGGAGGAACGCTGAAATCCCACAAAGGACGCAAAGAAGAAAAAAACGGTGCCGAGAACTACCCATGGTATTGGGGGTCCTGGAATTGACCAATAGGGTCAATGGTTACACTTGGCTGAGGTATGAGTAAAGCAGATGTCGAGGAGACTGGAGAGAAGAGGTCATAAGCAAAACTTAACCTTTGAGTGAGTGAATGATACATACCTGTAGCAGGTGTTCTCCGAGGACAGCAGGCTGATTGTTCTCACGACTGGGTGACGTCCGCGGCAGCCCCCACCAACCGGAAAGAAGCTTCGCGGGACGGTCGGCACGCAGGGCACGCCCACCGCGCATGCGCGGCCGTCTTCCCGCCCGTGCGCGACCGCTCCCGCCAGTTGAATGACTAGCAAAAGATGAAACACACAACTCCAAAGGGGAGGAGGGAGGGTAGGTGAGAACAATCAGCCTGCTGTCCTCGGAGAACACCTGCTACAGGTATGTATCATTCACTTTCTCCGAGGACAAGCAGGCTGCTTGTTCTCACGACTGGAGTATCCCTAGCTCTCAGGCTCACTCAAAACAAGAACCCAGGTCAATTGAACCTCGCAACGGCGAGGGTACAACAGAAATTGACCTACGAAGAACAACTAACTGAGAGTGCAGCCTGACCAGAATAAATTCGGGTCCTGGAGGGTGGAGTTGGATTTACACCCCAAACAGATTCTGCACCGACTGCCCGAACCGACTGTCGCGTCGGGTATCCTGCTGGAGGCAGTAATGAGATGTGAATGTGTGGACAGATGACCACGTCGCAGCCTTGCAGATCTCTTCAATAGTGGCTGACTTCAAGTGGGCCACCGACGCTGCCATGGCTCTAACACTATGAGCCGTGACATGACCCTCAAGAGCCAGCCCAGCCTGGGCGTAAGTGAAGGAAATGCAATCTGCTAGCCAATTGGAGATGGTGCGTTTCCCGACAGCGACCCCTAGCCTGTTAGGGTCGAAAGAAACAAACAATTGGGCGGACTGTCTGTGGGGCTGTGTCCGCTCCAAGTAGAAGGCCAATGCTCTCTTGCAGTCCAATGTGTGCAACTGACGTTCAGCAGGGCGGGTATGCGGCCTGGGGAAGAATGTTGGCAAGACAATTGACTGGTTAAGATGGAACTCCGACACCACCTTCGGCAGGAACTTTGGGTGGGTGCGGAGCACTACTCTGTTGTGATGAAATTTGGTATACGGAGCATGAGCTACCAGGGCTTGAAGCTCACTGACCCTACGAGCTGAAGTAACTGCCACCAAGAAAATGACCTTCCAGGTCAAGTACTTCAGATGGCAGGAATTCAGTGGCTCAAAAGGAGGTTTCATCAGCTGGGTGAGGACGACGTTGAGATCCCATGACACTGTGGGAGGCTTGATAGGGGGCTTTGACAAAAGCAAGCCTCGCATGAATCGAACGACTAAAGGCTCTCCAGAGATGGCTTTACCTTCCACACGATAATGGTAAGCACTAATCGCACTAAGGTGATTCCTTACTGAGTTGGTCTTGAGGCCAGACTCTGATAAGTGCAGAAGGTATTCAAGCAGGTTCTGTGCAGGGCAAGAACGAGGTTCTAGGGCCTTGCTCTCACACCAAACGACAAACCTCCTCCACTTGAAAAAGTAACTCTTTTTAGTGGAATCCTTCCTAGAGGCAAGCAAGACCCGGGAGACACCCTCAGACAGACCCAACGCAGCGAAGTCTACGCCCTCAACATCCAGGCCGTGAGAGCCAGGGATTGAAGGTTGGGGTGCAGCAACGCTCCGTCGTTCTGCGAAATGAGAGTCGGAAAACACTCCAATCTCCACGGTTCTTCTGAGGACAACTCCAGAAGAAGAGGGAACCAGATCTGACGGGGCCAAAAGGGCGCTATCAGAATCATGGTGCCGCGGTCTTGCTTGAGCTTCAGTAAGGTCTTCCCCACCAAAGGTATGGGAGGATAAGCATACAGGAGGCCGGTCCCCCAATGAAGGAGAAAGGCATCTGACGCTAGCCTGCCGTGTGTCTGAAGTCTGGAACAGAACAGAGGCAGCTTGTGGTTGGTCTGAGAGGCGAAAAGATCCACCGAGGGGGTGCCCCACTCTCGGAAGATCTTGCGTACCACTCTGGAATGGAGCGACCACTCGTGCGGTTGCATGACTCTGCTCAGTCTGTCGGCCAGACTGTTGTTTACGCCTGCCAGGTATGTGGCTTGGAGGAGCATGCCAAACCGGCACGCCCAACGCCACATCCCGACGGTTTCCTGACACAGGGGGCGAGATCCGGTGCCCCCCTGCTTGTTGACGTAATACATTGCAACCTGATTGTCTGTCCGAATTTGGATAATTTGGTAGGACAGCCGATCTCTGAAAGCCTTCAGTGCGTTCCAGATCGCTCGGAGCTCCAGGAGGTTGATCTGCAGATCCTTTTCCTGGAGGGACCACAGACCCTGGGTGTGAAGCCCATCGACATGAGCTCCCCACCCCAGGCGAGATGCATCCGTCGTCAGCACTTTCGAGGGCTGCGGAATTTGGAATGGACGTCCCAGGGTCAAATTGGTCCGGATGGTCCACCAGAGCAGTGAAGTGCGGCAACTGGTGGAGAGGCGGATGACATCTTCTAGATTCCCGGTGGCTTGAAACCACTGGGAAGCTAGGGTCCATTGAGCAGATCTCATGTGAAGACGAGCCATGGGAGTCACATGAACTGTGGAGGCCATATGACCCAGAAGTCTCAACATCTGCCGAGCTGTGATCTGCTGAGACGCTCTGGTCTGCGAAGCCAGGGCCAAGAGATTGGTAGCCCTCGCTTCGGGAAGGTAGGCCTGAGCCGTCTGGGTATTCAGCAGCGCTCCTATGAATTCCAGAGACTGAGTAGGCTGGAGATGGGACTTTGGGTAATTTATCACAAACCCCAGCAGCTCCAGAAGTTGAATAGTGCACTGCATGGACCGGAGGGCTCCTGCCTCCGAGGTGCTCTTGACCAGCCAATCGTCGAGATATGGGAACACGTGCACTCCCAGCTTGCGTAGATACGCCGCCACCACCACGAGGCACTTTGTAAACACTCATGGGGCAGAGGCGAGCCCAAAGGGCAGCACACAATACTGAAAGTGCCGTGCGCCCAGGCGGAATCTGAGATACTGTCTGTGAGCTGGCAGTATCGGGATGTGAGTGTATGCATCCTTCAAATCCAGGGAACATAGCCAATCGTTTTTCTGAATCATTGGCAGAAGGGTGCCCAAGGAAAGCATCCTGAACTTTTCTTTGACCAGGAATTTGTTCAGGCCTCTCAGGTCTAGGATGGGACGCATCCCCCCTGTTTTCTTTTCCACAAGGAAGTACCTGGAATAGAATCCCTGCCCTTCCTGCCCGGGTGGTACGGGCTCGACCGCATTGGCGCTGAGAAGGGCGGAGAGTTCCTCTGCAAGTACCTGCTTGTGGCGGGAGCTGAAAGACTGAGCTCCCGGAG
The DNA here is from genome assembly GCF_901765095.1 of Microcaecilia unicolor. Classification (NCBI taxonomy): domain Eukaryota; kingdom Metazoa; phylum Chordata; class Amphibia; order Gymnophiona; family Siphonopidae; genus Microcaecilia; species Microcaecilia unicolor. The sequence goes on along the minus strand of NC_044032.1, from coordinate 19,869,039 downwards.
GGCAATTTGGAGGCAGGGAGGCCAAATTCAGGGCGTATCCGCACCGCACTATTTGGAGAACCCACTGGTCGGAGGTTAAGAGAGGCCACCTTTGGTGAAAAAATTTTAACCTCCCTCCGACCGGCAGATCGTCCGGTACGGACACTTGTAGGGCGGCTATGTTCCCATGGATCCAGTCAAAAGCCCGTCCCCGGCTTTTGCTGTGGAGGCGCAGGGGGCTGCTTAGGCGCACGCTGTTGACGAGAACGAGCACGCTGGGGCTGTCCCTGTGCCTGACGAGGCCTTTGGGCCGGCTGGTTGTACCTACGCTTCGCAAAAGAATAGGGTGCAGCCTGCCGGGCCCGGGAAAAACGTCCACCTGTGGAGGTGGATGCTGAAGGCGCCCGGTGGGAGAGCTTGTCGAGAGTGATTTCCCGCTGATGCAGTTGGTCCACCATCTGCTCGACCTTCTCACCAAAAATGTTATCCCCCCGGCAAGGGACGTCGGCCAGTCTCTGCTGGGTGCGGTTGTCCAGGTCAGAGGCGCGCAGCCATGAGAGCCTGCGCATCACTATACCTTGGGCCGCAGCACGAGATGCCACGTCACAGGTGTCATAAATACCCCTGGACAGGAACTTTCTGCACGCCTTCAGCTGCCTGACCACCTCCTGATAAGGCCTGGACTGCTCCGGCGGGAGCTTCTCGACCAGGTCCGCCAGTTGTTGCACATAGGTCCGCATGTGAATGCTCATATAGAGCAGGTATGATTGGATGCGGGTCACGAGCATGGAGGATTGGTAGGCCTTCCTCCCAAACGAGTCCAGAGTGCGAGACTCCCGCCCCGGGGGCGCCGAGGCGGTATCCCTCGAACTCCGTGCCCTCTTGAGAGCAGAATCCACGACCGCCGAGTCATGGGGCAATTGTGGCCGCATTAGCTCTGGGTCAGAGTGGATCCTGTACTGGGACTCTGCTTTCTTGGGAATGGTGGGGTTAGTTAATGGTCGCACCCAGTTCCGAAGCAGCGTCTCCTTTAGGACATTGTGCAGCGGCACCGTGGAGGACTCTCTAGGTGGTGATGGATAGTCGAGGACCTCGAGCATCTCGGCCCTCGGCTCTTCCACAGAGACCACGGGGAAGGGAATGCTGATAGACATATCCCGCACAAAGGAGGCAAAAGAGAGACTCTCGGGAGGTGAGAGTTTCCTCTCCGGTGAAGGCGTGGGGTCCGAGGGAAGGCCCGTAGACTCCTCTGAGGAGAAATATCTAGGGTCCTCCTTTTCCCCCCACGAGTCCTCATCCTCGGTGTCGGACATAAGCTCATGTAGCTGAGTCCTGAACCGGGCCCGGCTCGACGTCGAGGCACCAGGGTCTCGGTGTCGTCGAGCGGTGGACTCCCGCGCCGGCGGGGACGGAGCTCCCTCCATCGACGTCGACGGGGACTCCACCTGCGTGGCGGTCGAGACCGGCACCGCAAGCGGCGGCGGTGTCGACGGCCCCGGCGCCGGGCTAGAGCTCGCCGGCGCCACAGTCATCGGCGCCGAGGGCGCAAGCACCCCCGGCGCCGGCACAGCCTGGCGCATCAGCCCTTCCAGGATCCCCGGAAGGATGGCTCTGAGGCACTCGTCCAGGCCCGCTGCCGGGAAAGGCGGTGGGGCCGGTAGGGGTGTCGGTGCCAGAAGCTGCTGGGAGCCAGGAGACGGCACCGAGGTGCCGGAACCCCGACGCGTCGGTACCTCCACAACCGACGGAGACCGCTCCTCTCGACGGTGACGCTTCGGCGTCGCCTCCTCTCCGACATCGGGTTGCACCGAGGGCGACCGGTGACGACGCTTCTTGTCTTTTTTCCGATGCCCGTCACCGGCGCCGGAGGGCATGGAGGAGGAGGAGGTCGATCCCCCTCGGTCTCGAGGTACCGGGTCAGACAGGGTTCGGTCCCGTGGCCCACGAGCTGAGGGAGTGACCAGGGCCGACTGCCCACGCGGCCTCTCACCCCCACTCTCACCGGAGAACCGGCGGGCCGACGGGACCTGTTCTCCTGGGGTCGCTGCCATCGGTGCCGATGTCTCGGGCATCGATACCGGTACCGAAGGACCGGGCGTCGATACCGATGCCTTCGAGGTCGACGTCGAGGGGCCGGCGCAAGTTCCAAAAAGACGGTCCCGTAGAACTTGCCTCGCAACCTGAGTCCGTTTCCGGAGACCGAGACACAAAGCACACGACTTGAGATTGTGCTCCGGCCCGAGGCACTGGAGGCACCAAGCGTGGGTGTCGGTCTGCGAGATCGGCCGGCCGCAGCGACCACACTTTTTAAATCCACTCGGGACCTTCGAGGACATCGACGGAAAAATCGCGTCGGCGAAGTCAAAGTCGTCAATGGTGGCTGAAATCACACCACGAAAAAGCAAAACGACCGTGCGGCTACTAGGCCGCAATGCGGCGGCCCCGCTGGAAGCGAGGGAAAAAAGAGAGCGCGTGCCCCACACGCGCAGGGTTTCTTTTTTTTTTTTTTTTTTTTGGTAAAAAGAAACCGGGCGGTAACGAAAACCGTTAGTAAAAGGTAGAAAAAAGCACGATCAGCGTACACGCGATCGAACAATCCGGCGGCTGAACAGAGAGAGCGGCAAGGCACGACTCTCTCCAGGCGCGGAGAAAAAGGAACTGGCGGGAGCGGTCGCGCACGGGCGGGAAGACGGCCGCGCATGCGCGGTGGGCGTGCCCTGCGTGCCGACCGTCCCGCGAAGCTTCTTTCCGGTTGGTGGGGGCTGCCGCGGACGTCACCCAGTCGTGAGAACAAGCAGCCTGCTTGTCCTCGGAGAATAAAGGTTACACGATCAGAGCAGGAAGTAACTTACATTAGCTTAAGGCTGTCAAGTACAAAACAAACTAAATCGAAACATGCACACACAAGTAGGGGTAGACCATTCCCCATCTGGTATTGGTAGATACCACTATTATTAAATCTTATAAAGAATCAACATATCAAACAAACGCAAAGTCTATGATACAAATTCAGAGTCCCTCAATTGCCCAAAAAATCATTTTCATTTCGCAGAATCTGGAATAAAGCACAGACAATGGAGAACACATATGTAATACCCCATGATATGGTTATTACTAGAGCCTACAGAGGTGGAATTTTCCAGAGGCCCTGCGGGGAGGTAGGTCCTTGCCAGTGGGCTAGAGAGTGAGATTGGGAGGCCTGCCCAGGGGAAGGGTTTGCAGAGAAGTTGCAGAGATAAATTGGTTCCCCTGTGGTAAGTGACAACAGGGGTGGAGTTCAAAAATAATAAAAAGGATTGAGGTGAGGTACACGAGGTCTTTGGTTGCCTGTACCCTGCCAGGACCCTTGGGATTTTTTTTTGGGGGGGGGGATCCTAGAGTATAAGAGATAACTGTAGACTGAATGAAAGTGTAGTTGCTGCCCCTATGAGCGGCAACTGGAAAGGAGTTAGAGCTTCAGGTGGATAAGGGGAGTCCAGCCTGGAAGTGGGACCAGGACAGGGGAAGCCTGTCCAAGGTCAGAGTTTAGCCCAGCAAGGTGCTCTGCTGGAAGGAGGACAGCCTACAGAGTCTATGCCTGAAGGAGTTGGATTGATATCAAATGCAGGAGCATCAATCTTGGGGTTACTGCTGGCACAACAGGATGGGTAAAGGGCAGGAGTTGGTATAAATATGTACAGCTGTGAACTACCTTGAGAGGGAAGAAGGGTCAAGATTACGATGAAGGGTCTTGAAAAGAACTGTGTACATAGAGAGTCTGAAGTGTTGAACACTGCTTGCAGAAGTTCCAATCAAGTTGGTTTGCATTCTTTCAAACTCTTGCAGAGTGAGTTTTGGCGAGAGAGTGAGAAGCTTTGATCTTGGACTGAGAGTAAAGTTACACTATGGAGTTCCTCTCAAACTCCAAAACACCAAATCTCTACTCCAGACTACCAACCAAGTTCAACTTCATTTGTGGACAGTGGTCCATAAAGTTCATATTTTTATGAGGCACAAGGGTATTGCTTTGGTGATGGGTCTGCCGAAGGATTTCATTGTCTCTCATGGGAGTCTTTGCTGCCAGATTATCCACAATCCTGCATCTCTGATAGCATCTTCTGTGAGGTGTCAACCTTGGTGCCAGACTTGCTTGTGGTAATGATGCACAAGCAAGGTAGAAATGTGGTATCGGCCTGGGATGATTAGAAGGATCCTTTCGTTCTTAACTAATTTCACATAGGTGAGATGGCTGCCAATTCTCATTAGGCAGTCATTATTGGAAATTGAACCCTTTCAAGGGCGGCTTCCAAGACTTCAGCAGAAGTCTCGCGAGTCCGCCATTGGAAGTCTCGGTGGCCATTTTGGACAGCGATCTGGCAGCGGGGGGAGCGCCAGCACCAGCGCCAGCCGCGGGCAGGCAGGACCGTGGATCTTTCTGCCTGCCCCGAAGAATTGGTTACACAACCTGGGTGGATGAAGGAGGGGCAGGTGAGAGAGCAGGGTCGTTGGATATGGGTGGCTGGAGCGGGGCCGGGGGAAAGTAGGGTCACTGGACATGGGTGGGTGCAGGGGAGGCAGGGGGAGAGTAGGATCGTAGGACATGGGTGGCTGGAGGGGGGGCAGGGGGAGAGTAGGGTCGCTGGACATGAATGGCTGCAGGGGGGTCAGGGGGAGAGGAGGGTCGCAGGACATGGGTGGCTGGAGGGGGCAGGGGAGAGGATGTGGTGGTGGAAGGGGGCCTCAGACCATAAAGGGAGGGGGGAGGGGGCACTCACTCACTCTCTGTCTCTCACATACAGTCTCTATGACACACTCTCTGTCTATCACACTCTCCATCTCTCACACACACTCTCTCTCTCTCAAACATACACTCCGAGAAAAACCTTGCTAGCGCCCGTTTCATTTCTGACAGAAACGGGCCTTTTTTACTAGTAATTTGATATTATATGATTTTTTTGTTCTGTTTTTTTTGTTTGTCATTTTATGTATGTTTATTTGTACTCCGATCTGGTTAAGGGCAGACTATAAATCATAATAAAATGAAAACAATAATTTTAAAATTCCTGCTTCAATGTTTTCCTGTGGGACAGCCATTGGCATACTAAGTTACTTAAGGGGTCTTTTACTAAGATGCGCTCACATTTTTAGCGCGTGCTAAAAATAGGCACACGCTAAACGTTAGAGACGCCAATGCATTCCTATGGGCGTCTCTAATGTTTAGCACGCGCCCAATTTTAGTGCGCGCTAAAAGGGTGAGCACGCCTTAGTAAAAGATCCTCATAATTATTTATTTATTTATAGCATTTATACCCCACACTATCCCAAATAAGTTCGAGTTCAATATGGCTTACATCAGTGGTTCCCAAACCTGGTCCTGGAAGCACCCCAGCCAGTCAGGTTTTTAGGATATCTACAATGAATATTCATCAAAATTACAAGCAAGGTTCAAACATCAAAAATGGTTGCAACTGGCATGCAACGTGAATTGCTGGTGTGAGTTCCTGAATACTGTTAGTAGCTAGTAAGTAATTTTAACGATATGTTTGGTTGAAGTTTGTCTAGTCTTAAATTTAGGGTGGATTTGATACGTTGGTTATTTATACACTGTGTCTCTATCTAGAGTGGAAAACCCTTGAAGACGCTGCAGTTAGCGAAACATGATCATGTCGGGTTCTTCCAAGATATCATGATCAGTTGACTTAAGTTGAATCTATACGGGAGGCTACAATTTAAGAAGAGTGCTTTCAAGTTCATTTTGCACTACTATCAAAGTTTGCAGCCATCCCATGGTTTGACCTGTGCCGGCTCCGTGATTGCCCTTTACTAGAGACTGCTGATTTTTCGGCATTGGGTAAAGACTGATGAGTGGGTTAATACCGGACATACTGATATTTTGATGGACTAAGACCATTGAATTGAATTGAAGTGAACATACAGTGTTGAGCTCAGGGGCGTATCTGGACTTCGCCGTTAGGGGGGTCCAGAGCTGAGGTGAGGGGGCACATTTTAGCCCCCCCCCCGGTGCCGCCATTGCCGATGCCGCTCGCCGCCATTGCCAACGCCGCTCACCGCCATTACCAACGCCACCCACCATTGCCGACACCCCCTGCTGCCGCCAGAACCACCTCCAACAACTGTGGCCCGCCCGCCGTTGCTGTGACGTTGCCTACTTTTGCTGGCGGGGGACCCCAACCCCCGCCAACTGAAGTCTTCTTGCTTTGCTTGGTTTCTCTGAGTCTGACCGACGTCCTGCACGTACAACGTGCAGGACGTCAGACTCACAGAAACAGAACGAAGCCCTGCAGATCGCAAGGCTTTGTTCTGTTTCTGTGAGTCTGACGTCCTGCACGTTGTGTACGTGCAGGACGTCAGACTCAGAAACCAAACGAAGCAAGAAGACTCCGGCTGGCGGGGGTTGGGGTCCCCCGCCAACAAAGGTACTAGACGGCGACGGCAGGTTGGCGGCGGGAGGGGGGTTGAGAGGGTTGTTGGCAGGGGGTCCAGGGCCAAATCTACGGGGGCCCTGGCCCCAATGGCCCCATAGCAGCTACGCCCCTGGTTGAGCTCACAACAGACTTGACACGTTGAGCAGATGGCTTTACACGTATGAGGAGAGTGCTGTACAACTCTTTATAGTAGTTTCTGCATAGTGTTTGCATATACATTGTTTTCATGTTGCATGTGGAGTGATTTCAAGTAGTGTATATGTGGATGAATGCGAGTATGCGATAGGATGATAGAGTAACATATAGTAACATAGTAGATGACGGCAGAAAAAGACCTGCACGGTCCATCCAGTCTGCCCAGCAAGATAACTCATATTTGCTGCTTTTTGTGTATACTCTACTTTGATTTGTACCTGTGCTCTTCAGGGCACAGACCGTATAAGTCTGCCCAGCACTATCCCCGCCTCCCAACCACCCGCCCCTCCTCCCAACCACCGGCTCCGGCACAGACCGCACAAGTCTGCCCAGCACCATCCCCACCTCCCAACCACCAGCCCCGCCTCCCAACCCCGGCTCCGGCACAGACCGTACAAGTCTGTCCAGCACTATCCCCGCCTCCCAACCACCAGTCCCGCTGCCCACCACCGGCTCTGGCACAGACCATATAAGTCATTCCCAGCACTATCCCTGCCTCCCTACCACCAGCCCCGCCTCCCAATCTTGACTAAGCTCCTGAGGATCCATTCCTTCGGCACAGGATTCCTTTATGCTTATCCCACGCATGTTTGAATTCCGTTACCGTTTTCATCTCCACCACCTCCTGCGGGAGGTCATTCCAAGCATCCACCACCCTCTCCGTGAAAAAATACTTCCTTACATTTTTCTTGAGTCTGCCCCCCCTTCAATCTCATTTCATGTCCTCTCGTTCTACCGCCTTCGTATCTCCAGAAAAGGTTCGTTTGCGGATTAATACCTTTCAAATATTTGAACGTCTGTATCATATCACCCCTGTTTGTAATATGATCATTTAAGATATTTAATAAAGATTCAAAAGTATGATAATATTTTAACGGTTGTTCAATGAATATTCAAGCGAGAGAGATTTGCTTATTGTGAATATCCTGAAAACTCGACTGGCTGGGGTGCTTCCAGGACCAGGTTTGGGAACCACTGGCTTACATCAAACTTTAAAGCAAAGTACAATAAGGATTAAACAAAAGTAAAAGAAAATGGGGGTCTTTTGAGAGCTTTGCATGCACTGCCTCCACTTCCAGGACCAGCTTTGGGGAACCACTGCACTAAATAAAAACGCTTTCAACAATTTATGAAATTTTAGGTGATCAGAAACATGCCTAATTGACTTTGGGAGGGAATTCCATTGCTTAGTAGCTTGGAATGAGAGACTGGCATCATGAACTGATTTGTAACAAACGTTTTTACAATTCAGAAAATGGAGAAGTAGATACATATGGAATGTGCCTGCTGAACAGCCCCGAATTTAGACATTTCTGCACTATCATAGTAACATAGTAGTAACATAGTAACATAGTAGATGACGGCAGAAAAAGACCTGCACGGTCCATCCAGTCTGCCCAACAAGATAACTCATATTTGCTGCTTTTTGTGTATACCCTACTTTGATTTGTACCTGTGCTCTTCAGGGCACAGACCGTATAAGTCTGCCCAGCACTATCCCCGCCTCCCAACCACCAGCCCCACCTCCCGATCTTGACTAAGCTCCTGAGGATCCATTCCTTCGGCACAGGATTCCTTTATGCTTATCCCACGCATGTTTGAATTCCGTTACCGTTTTCATTTCCACCACAAAGAATATTTGAAGAATATCATTACTCCTGCATTGGAAAACCACCGATTCGCAAAAATGTACAGAGAGATTTTGAAATTGGTAAACTGATTGCTTATCCCAGAGATGTTGGAGTTTCTTCAAGTTAAAAGATAAGTGAATTGGTTATATTTGAAACATGTAATGTTAATAGTCCAATGATGGAGATGGGGTGCCTCAGCGTGTTATGATACACTATTTATGGCGCAAGTAATTTCTGCAGTACACCTGTTCAATGGCTATATCAAAAAATCAACTCTTCAACGGTCCCACTGTCATACAAATGCAGAACGATATAAAGGTTATGGGATCCAACTTCCTACTCATATATTTCTTTCAAACAATAGCTTCAATGTAACACATTCCCTCTTCTTCAATCAGCATTCATTTCTTAGGGTACCTCAGTAGCGTCTACTGCCAACACTAAAATTCATATGGCAGTATCAACGACGCAAACTTCGTCATCGGTACACCCGACTAATATATTATAAATAAACTTTTCTTTTCATTCTTATACTTAATAATGAAACTTATCTCAAGAATCAGATCCAGGGGCTCTGCTGCCCGACATGCATGTTTCGCTCCAATAGGAGCTGTCTCAAGGACCTCCCCTGCAAACAAAGGCAAAAAAGCAGGCATAAAATTCTCTCCTTGCTCCCCAAAATCACCCTCAGCATCTTCAGCAGCAAAGAGCATTTGAAAAAAACAATTTTACCCCATTCTCTTACCTACGATCTAATCTAGCGCCAGCTCTGACAGTTAAATTCTCATTCAAAGATGGCGCCAGCGTTTTTTCACCCTCCTTAAATATCCTCATCATCGATGACGATTTAGTACCACCCCCCCGACTCCTATTGGACAAAGGAAAATCTCTTCAAATCAGCGATGTCCACTCCAGCTCGGCATTTAAACCTGCTGGCATCACTGTCTGTAAAGTGAAAATATAGAATTCAATTAATTTCTGAGCACTACTCACGATTACAGTAGCAATAATAATCCATTTGAATCTGAGGTTTATTAATTTAGAACTAATCTTGAATTAACAAAAAAAATTTAAAATATATAAATAATAGTTTATTGGTGATATATAAAATAATTTTTTTTATGATAATTAAACCTGCGTTATGAAATTACTAAGTTACAAACAATTAACATTGAAAGTATCACCTGGTCAGATCAGACCCTAGTATGGGCGTCCTTTTTGTAGTGATGTAATGAGAGTCTCTTAAAGGATTAAAAAAAAATACAGAAGGGCATCAAAATGGTGTGCATAAGTCGATGCTTGCTCCCGGAGAAGAGCTAAGTGTTTAAAAGTTACAAAACACTCCAGGACACACACTCTCTACATCAGACAGCCTAAAAATACTCAGCATCACAATCAACCGCAACCTTACTCTCGAGAGCCAAGTAAATACCGTAATAAAGAAAATGTTCTATTCAATGTGGGAACTCAAACGAATAAAACCTTTCTTCCCGAGGGATACTTTTCAAAACCTAATACAATCAATGGTCCTTAGCCATGCAGATTACTGCAATGGAATCTATGCAGGATGTAAAGAACAACTCACAAAAGAACTCCAGACCGCCCAAAACAAAGCAGCCAGACTGATATATGGTAAAACACAATTCAAAAGTGCTAAACCCCTGCGAGAGAAGCTGCACTGGCTCCCAATCTAAGAACGGATCGTCTTCAAAATTATTATTATTATTTATTACATTTGTACCCCGCGCTTTCCCACACATAGCAGGTTCAATGCGGCTTATATAGTAAATAGAATTACAAAGTCTTGAAGGAGAATGTTACAAGTTGTAGTAAACGTAGTAGTAGTGGGGTTTTGAGGATATGTAGATTGAGCATGGAGAGGTAAACAAAGATAGGATGAGCAAAAGGAGAAGAGATCGGGAGGGGTAAGGAGTAGGAAGGATGGAGAGGAAGAGATTGAGGAATGAGCATAAGGAGACTGTGAGACATGGTCAAAAGTATAATAATTGTCAGGGCAGGAATCGTGTGGGTGGGCTTAAAAAGTTAAGTTGGGTCATTAGGGTAAGCTTTCTTGAAGAGATGGGTGGGTCTTCAACATTTTTCTGAATGGTAGATGGTCGTTGATTGTTCGGATGGATCTTGGTAGAGCGTTCCAAAGCTGGCTTCCCAAAAATGGAGAAACTGCACTTGGTCCACAAAATCATCTACGGCATAATCCCAGGATACATGATAGACCTCATAGATCTACCAACCAGAAACAGAATTGGATCATCACGATCATACCTAAATCTACGTTACCCAAACTGCAAAGGACTAAAACACAAAACAACCTACGCATCTAGCTTCTCCTACATAAGCGCACAACTATGGAATGGACTCCCAAAAGCTGTGAAAACAATCCATGACCACCTAAACTTCAGGAAATCACTAAAAACTCACCTCTTCAGAAAAAGGCCTATCCCACCGATCCAACGTAAATCCCCACACCCAGCAACACAACATAACCAATGATCGTACTGAACAATTTACAATCTTCATTCCCTTCGACCCCATGACGCCTGATTCACACCTACCTCATTTGACCACAACATAACCTTGTACTTGTTATCAACCGAATTGACAAACGCCTTTATGGTACTATGTAAGCCACATTGAGCCTGCAAATAGGTGGGAAAATGTGGGGTACAAATGTAACAAATAAATGTTGGATTGCCTGTGGGGAAGGGAGGGAGAGATGCTGGGAGTTTTTCAGCTGGCAAAGTTTGGGGTTTTCTCGCAGCCATATCATAGGTATGCTGTTGCTAGGTGGGCCTGGGCCCACCCATGGCTACACCACTGCTGCTGGCTCCTCTGTTACTGGGCCAGATGTTGTAGAAGCTTCCCCTTGTGAAGCAATGCTCAGTGCCACCGACTGTTGTACTCCATAGCCTTGCAGAACTTGGTTGCCTTTTGCTTCATTCCCAGAGAACAAAGGAGAGCACAGGGAGGCCAATTTGCAAATGAACACCGTGTCTTGATATTGTGAGGAAGCTTATGTTTAACAGCTGCTGGTGCACAGTCCTGGCATATGCACTTCTCACAGCTGTAATGGCTATAATTTAGTGTTCTTTTCCAAGTGCTCTAATGGTTATCTAATATCTAACCCCAATACAGACATTAGAGAAAGAGAGAAATTGGGGACAATGCAGTGAGCTTGCATTAGAGCTGTGTGCTGATGGCTTGGCACATGGCTGCCTTATGCAAGCGTTATGCCAAATATTTGCTCACCAAAGCAGTAAAGGAATGGGATTTTGTATATTAAGCCACACACACTGATCCCGCAAAAAGGTGGGAAAATGTGGGATACAAATGCAATAAATAAATAAATAAATATCACCTTTCTGTGGTTACAATCAAAACAGTTTACATATTATATACAAGTACTGATTTTGTGTCTGGGGCAACGGAGGATTAAGTCACTTACCCAGAATCACAAGGAGTTGTACTGGGAATTGAACCCAGTTCCCCCAGGATCAAAGTCGGCTGCATTAACCTCTAGGCTACTCCTCCACTCCTTGGGATTCTGGAATCTTGCTATTCTTTGGGGTTCTACATGGAATGTTGCTACTCTTTGAGATTGTGCATGGAATCTTGTTAAGGGGACTTGATTAGGGTTACCATATTTTGTCCCCCAAAAAGGAGGACACATGCCTCGCCCCCACCACACACCCCACCCCCGCCCCCTGTCACATTTTCCCTTCCCCCTGTCACACACCCCATCACCCCCCCTCCCGATCACCCCCCTCCCCTTACCTTACTACTGCCCTGGTGGTCTAGTGACCTCTTCGGGGCAGGAGAGAGCCCCCTCTTTCCTGCCCGGAGCGCTGCCCTGCATGCATCCTTCCTGTTAGTGATCTCGGTGCCGATTCAAAATGGCTGCCAAGAGTTGAAGTCCCGCGGGGTCACTTCAACTCTCGGAGGCCATTTTGAATCGGCGCCGAGATCACCAACAGGAAGGATGCATGTAGGGCAGCGCTCCGGGCAGGAAAGAGGGGGCTCTTTCCTGCCCCGAAGGCGGAAGAGGTCACTAGACCACCAGGACAGTAGTAACTAAGGGGAGGGGAGGCTAGCAATCTGCCCGTTGCAGGTTGGCAAAACCCGCCCGGTTGCCAGGACATGTCCTCAAAAAGAGGACATGTCCGGATAAATCCGGACATATGGTAACCCTAGACTTGATACACTGCCTTTCTTTGATTACAATCAAAGTAGTTTACATATTATATACAGGTACCTATTTTGTATCTGGGGCAATGGAGGGTTAAGTGATTCACCCAGCGTCACAAAGAGCTTCAGTGGGAATCAAACCAGTTTCCCCAGTTCTCAGGCCACTGTACTAACCACTAGGCTACTCCTCCAGTAAATGAATTATATGCAAATCGGCCTGCACAAAACTTGGGTGCTAACCTGGGAGAACACAATAGACACATGCGCACCTAGTTCTGCACTAAGGGCAGCTAGAGCTGTGCTCATGATTGAGCGGAAAACCATATGTCAGTACACGTCTACGCATGTGTTGGGATGTTATTCTGTACATACAGGGCCGGTTTTCAGCCTGTTGTGGTAAGTGACTGGCAAGTCGCTTCCAGCCACAGACTGAACTAAGCCTGGATATTCAGTGCCAGAGCAAGCATGTCTCCTGGCAGTGAATACTTGGCTATGACCACCAACCCGGAAGTTAACCAGGCACCGGCCAAAATTCAGACCATTGTCTGGTTAACTCACCCAGTGACATTCCTAGGTTTGTAGCCACCCGGGCAGATCACTGCTGTGCACCCCCCCCCCCCCCCCGACGCATCACCTCCAGGCGGCTCCACCCACCCTTGCAGCTTGCACCCAGGGTGAACCACCCCCACCGCCCCGCCCTTGGTACACCTCTGAACTCACTGCATAAATTTAGAACCGCCTTTTTTCTATCCTAACTACATGCAGTTACGTGGAGGGGCATAATCAAACGAAAACGTCTATCTCCATGGGCGTTTATCTCCGAGAACGGGTCCGTGAAGGGGCGGACCGAACCGTATTTTCGAAAAAAATAGACGTCCATGTTTTATTCGACAATTTGTGAGCTGGGCGTTTTTGCTTTTCAGCGATAATGGAAAATGAAAGCGGGGGAGGGTTCGCGGGGGGGGGGTCGAGAGGGTCATCAGGAGGGGGGTCCAGGACGAAATCTACGGGGGCCCAGGCCCCCTCAGGCCCCACGTAGCTACACCACTGATCTACGGTGAAGCCCCAGGATATATGATTGATTTAATAGATCTTCCAGCTAGAAATAGAATCAGTTCATCACGTACTTATTTATTTGCTGCATTAATATCCCACATTTTCCCACCTATTTGCAGGCTCAATGTGGCTTACAATATAACACAACGACAATCACATTGATGGAATAGGAAAATCAGAATATAGATAACAGATAAGGTGCATAGGAATATCATGGCAATCATATTAATCTTATCTGAACCTTCACTATCCAAGCTGTATTGGACTCAGATACAAATCAACCTATGGATCCAATTTTTCATACTCAAGTAAGCAAATGTGGAATGCATTACCAAAGAGTGTGAAAACAGTGCCCGATCATCAAAACTTCAAGCGAACTTTAAAGACCTATCTGTTTTGCAAGGCCTACCCTACTGATTCTACTTAAATGCCTCAACTCTACAATGCATCTATACATGCATAGTAACATAGTAACATAGACTGTATAAGTCTGCCCAGCACTATCTCCGCCTCCCAACCACCAGCCCCGCCTCCCAACCACTGGCTCTGGCACAGACCGTATAAGTCTGCCCAGCACTATCCCCGCCTCCCAACCACCAGCCCCGCCTCCCACCACCGGCTCTGGCACAGACCGTATAAGTCTGCCCAGCACTATCCCCGCCTCCCCTGCATCTATACATACATTGCAATGGACATTTTTATTTCTTATTTCCTTGTCCCTTATTGTACCCATTTACCTCTACCTTACCTGACCCTTTTTCTAATTGTATTTGTTTTATACCTACCGTATTTGGCGTTCACCATTACGGTGTTTTGTAAGCCACATTGAGCCTGCTAATAAGTGGAGAAATGTGGGATACAAATGTTACAAATAAATAAATAAATGTATTTATTGATGTTAGCTCCTTGTGACTCTGGTCAAGTCACTTAACCCTCCATTGCCCCTGGTATGAAATAAATACCTGAATATACTATGTAAACCGCTTTGAATGTGGTTGCAAAAAAACTTGTTGGGCAGACTGGATGGACCGTGCAGGTCTTTTTCTGCCGTCATCTACTATATATGTTACTATATCAAGTCCCATTTCCCTTTCCCCTTTATTTATTTATTGGGATTTATTAACCTCCTGTAAATAAATACCCTGGAGGAAAGGAGAAACGGGTGATATGATACAGACGTTCAAATATTTGAAAGGTATTAATCTGCAAACAAACCTTTTCCGGAGATGCGAAGGCAGTAGAACGAGAGGACATGAAATGAGATTGAAGGGGGGCAGACTCAAGAAAAATGTCAGGAAGTATTTTTTCACGGAGAGAGTAGTGGATGCTTGGAATGCCCTCCCGCGGGAGGTGGTGGGAACGAAAACGGTAACGGAATTCAAACATGCGTGGGATAAACATAAAGGAATCCTGCTCAGAAGGAATGGATCCTAAGGAGCTTAGACGAGATTGGGTGGCAAATCCGGTGGTGGGAGACGGAGATGGTGCTGGGCAGACTTATACGATCTGTGCCAGAACCGGTGGTGGGAGGCGGGGCTGGTGGTTGGGAGGCGGGGATAGTGCTGGGCAGGCTTACACGGTCTGTGCCAGAGCCGGTGGTGGGAGGCAGGGCTGGTGGTTGGGAGGCAGGGATAGTGCTGGGCAGGCTTACACGGTCTATGCCAGAGCCGGTGGTGGGAGGCGGGGCTGGTGGTTGGGAGGCAGGGATAGTGCTGGGCAGACTTACACGGTCTGTGCCAGAGCAGGTGGTTGGGAGGAGGGGCTGGTGGTTGGGAGGCAGGGATAGTGCTGGGCAGACTTGTACGGTCTGTGCCCTGAAAAGGACAGGTACAAATCAAAGTAGGGTATACACAAAAAGTAGCACATGTGAGTTTATCTTGTTGGACAGACTGGATGGACCGTGCAGGTCTTTTCCTGCCGTCATCTACTATGTTACTATGTTACTATTAACCTCCTGTTACAATTTTGTTAACAGCATAACAATAGTATAATAACCAAGAATAAAGTAAATACAATAAATGAGGTAAAGTTGAAAACAGTAAATTGAAACCTAATAATAGAACTACCATGAAACAGTATCAAAAATATACACATTTTAAGCTACGGTAAGTTCATACTAGCGCTTACCACAGCTTAGTAAAAGGAGCCCTTTATCTCCATATGCTTCAGTTCTAAGTCTACCTCTGTCACTGATTTTCTAAGTGTGACCTTGGGATAAGAGATTGTCAGCATTACCTTGCGCAGTTCAGAATCTAGCATAAGGATCCAGAGCCTACCCAGAGGCCTCTGGGCGATACTGAAGCACTCCCCCCACCCCCACCCACCCTCCGTCTGATCTCTGGTGATGTCAGTGTAGGTTCATAGTAACATAATAGATGACGGCAGAAGTCCATCCAGTCTGCCCAACAAGACAAACTCATATGTGCTACGTTTTGTGTATACCTTACCTTGATTTGTATCTGTCATTTTCAGGGCACAGACCGTAAAAGTCTGCCCAGCACTAGCCACGCCTCCCAACCACCAGCCCCACCTCCCAGCCACCGGCTCCACCACCCAATCTTGGCTAAGCTTCTTAGAATTCCTGTGATCTCAGGAATTCTAAGTTGCTCAGGCATCCTCTGCTGGTGTTCTGGGGAGGGGGTGGGAGGGTGCTGTTTAATTATTGTGCTTTTAATTTCCATAAGATGATGGCTGTGTATCTTGCAGCTGCTTGGAGTGATCATCAGTATAATCTACCACATCTTATTTTTTATTTTTGTTACATTTGTACCCTGCACTTTCCCACTCATGGCAGGCTCAATGCGGCTTACATGGGGCAATGGAGGGTTAAGTGACTTGCCCAGAGTCACAAGGAGCTGCCTGTGCCTGAAGTGGGAGTCGAACTCAGTTCCTCAGTTCCCCAGGACCAAAGTCCACCACCCTAACCACTAGGCCACTCCTCCACTGTTGCTACTATTTGAGATTCCACTAGCAACATTCCATGTAGAAGCCTGCCCTTGCCACGCAGGCTTCTGTTTCTGTGAGTCTGACGTCCTGCACGTAGTGCAGGACGTCAGACTCACAGAAACAGAAGCCTGCGCAGCCTTCTACATGGAATGTTGCTAGTGGAATAGCAACATTCCATGTAGAATCTCCAACAGTAGCAACAGAATCTCAATAGTAGCAACATTCCGTGTAGAATCTCCAATAGTAGCAACATTCCATGTAGAATCTCCAATAGTATCTATTTTATTTTTGTTATATTTGTACCCTGCGCTTTCCCACTCATGGCGGCTTACATGGGGCAATGGAGGGTTAAGTGACTTGCCCAGAGTCACAAGGAGCTGCCTGTGCCTGAAGTGGGAATCAAACTCAGTTCCTCAGGACCAAAGTCCACCACCCTAACCACCAGGCCACTCCTCCACTCCACTTTCTACAGGCATTGCTTTTATTTCATTTTATTAGGCACAGTCTATGTGTCCCCCCCCTCCCCTTTGCCTCCTACCCAGTGGATTTCTTCTGTTCCTTCTCCTTATGAAGCGATAGAAGCTTCTGGAGTTGGTCCTAGATAGACAGGATGTCTCCTATCCTTTTGGCTTAGTTTACATGTCCTAAGAACCATAGCTAACATCTGGGGGCTCGCCTTGGTTTCAAAGGGGATCTCCAGCTGGGTAAGTACACTTTTTTTTTTTGTGCACTAGGTACACTGTATGCTGCATAGACAGGATAAGATTATATAATCGAGTGTCCCTGTGCAGCCTTGTACATGTGAATTATAGACATGGTGAGGCAGAAAAATCAAAAGACTTTGTGAACCTCTTAAATGTTTGGTTATAGGCCGGATGACACATAATGAAGGCTCTGTAGTCGGGCAGAGTGACACTAAGCAGTGAAAAGCTCTTTGCAGTGAGGGTTTAGACAAGGTGAGATTTTCATAGTCAAAAGGATCTGTAATAATCCTTGATTTTATTTTCATTTAGTGATAGAATGTTAGGTATTATTCGGAAAGGAATGGAAAACAAAAATGAGGACGTTATAATGCCTTTGTATCGCTCCATGGTGCGACCGCACCTCGAATATTGTGTTCAATTCTGGTCGCCGCATCTCAAAAAAGATATAGTGGAATTAGAAAAGATGCAGAGAAGGGCGACGAAAATGATAAAGGGGATGGGACGACTTCCCTATGAGGAAAGGCTAAAGCGGCTAGGGCTCTTCAGCTTGGAGAAAGGGTGGCTGAGGGGAGATATGATAGAGGTCTATAAAATAATGAGTGGAGTTGAACGGGTAGATGTGAAGCGTCTGTTTACGCTTTCCAGAAATACTAGGACCAGGGGGCATGCGATGAAGCTACAATGTAGTAAATTTAAAACGAATCGGAGAAAACTTTTCTTCACCCAACATGTAATTAAACTCTGGAATTCGTTGCCAGAGAATGTGGTAAAGGTGGTTAGCTTAGCAGAGTTTTAAAAAGGTTTGGTCGGCTTCCTAAAGGAAAAGTCCATAGACCATTATTACATTGGACTTGGGGAAAATCCACTATTTCTGGGATAAGCAGTATGTATTTATTTATTTATTTATTTTAGAACATTTATATCCCGCTTTTTGCCACTGAAAGTAGCCTCAGAGCGGTTTACAATGAACTGGGAAAAATTACAATTACAAAGATAGGGGATGAGAAAGAGGAAGAGGAACAGAGGAAGAAGGGAAAGGAAGGGAAGTGAAATCAATTACAATTGCATTAGATAGGGACAGGGAAGAAGGGAGAGGGGAAGGGAAGAAAGACAAAGACAGACAGCGGACAGCCAGAGGGGATGATAGAAATCCAGGCAGACCAGAGCAGCTCCAACAGGTGCAGGCATAGTGATCCTCAAACGGGAACTGCAGAAATCCAGGCAAAATAGAGGAACTCCAACAGGACCAGACGAGACAATCCCCAAACAGAAACTGCAGTGGAGCCCAAATGGCAGATATTAGCAGGAGGCAGGCAACGGAGTAGAATCCAAGATGATGGCGCAAACGGTCCTCCACCACAGCTCCAACCGTTGGGGCCCTCCAGAACATGGACTGCTGACACAGCACCATCAGGCCGACAACAGCTCCAACACAATGGCCAGAAGATCAGGGCAGCAGAACCAACCGACTCCCCGTCGGATGAAATGAAGAACGGGGGAGGGGCGGCATCGGCATACGAACAGCAAACCACGGCGTCCCGGTCCCAAACAGGCTCAGATCTGTCAATGAAGAGGCGATCGACGACCCACCCCTGGCGGATTACCCGAGGGCCCCCAAGAGCAACGGGCTTGGACACACGAGCAGGGACATCGCGTTCGTACTGACAGCTTGCCCACCGACGCTCAGGCAGCGAGCTTCGCAGGCCAGAGCAGCCCCACGAATTTCCGCTCCCCAATTGATGAGAAAGGGTGAAATCAGGACACCGCAGCCACGATGAAAACCAGCGCAAACAAAGTCTGGCCATCTGACAGGCAACAGGTAACCGAACGGCGGTTAACTCCAAGATGGCATCAGGAGCTAACAGCTCGTTAACCTGTCAGTCAGCTGCCATCTTTAAAATGTTTTGTACTTTTTGGGGATCTTGCCAGGTATTTGTGACCTGGATTGGCCACTTTTGGAAACGGGATGCTGGGCTTGATGGACCTTTGGTCTGTACCAGTATGGCAATACTTATGTACTTATGATATTATATGGGGTAATTTGCATCTTCTGATATGTATTTATAAGCTTGTTAGGGTGGATTAAATATCACAATAATTGTGTCCAGTGTTTGAACTGCTAAGAAAAAGACTGATAGGTATTCCAACTTTGTTTTAGAAGTGGTACTAAGTGAAACAGTCCCTAATTTAACATACCACACATCTTTCCCTGGTAACAACTTAACTTTCTGTAACTTTGCCCTTTATTTCTCTTTTTCCTGTCAGTATCTGTCTTGGTGAATGCCTGCTCTGGTTGGGCGGGAACTGACAACTGGCAACTCTAATTTTTTAAACTCCTGCCTTGCTTACTATATATTTATTCTAAACTTCCACCCTGTTAAAGGCGGTACCCTTTTTGCTCAAAGTGTAGGTCTTAGGTGTGGTCTTTATGCCAGTACCCCTTGCCGAACACACTTAACCTCCACCTTTTCACCTATCTCTCCAGTCTCTCTTCTTCATAAAAGGGAGCACTTCCAAACCTCAGGTTGTATATATAGATATTTTGATAAATAAATCCATAACTAAAAGAGTCAGGCTCCTGTAGCAATTACAATGTTTTCTGCAGCCTCAAATTGGATGCAATTGATTTTAAAGAACTGAAAGAATAGTGCAGGCATACTGTAAGAAAAAATGGGGCCCTTATTATGGTGAGTTCCCTGAGGGTTAATGGTAGGACATCCAAAAAAAATGGTAAAAACCATTACCAAGAATTCAAAGAGAAAGCAAATAAAAGAAAATATCTTTTCACCCAAGGAATGTGTAGGGGGCTCCTTAATAAAAAAAACTTCAAACCGCCCAGAATACAGCTGCTAGACTGATCTATGGTAAATCGAGGTTTTAAAGTTCAAGACCACTGCGTGAGAAACTGCATTGGCTTCCTATCAAGGACCGGATAACTTTTATAGTTTGCATCCTGGTGCATAAAATTCTCTACATTGAAGCTCCAGCATATATGAATGCCCTTATCAGCTTACCACCTAGGAACTCTTCCAGATCGTCTCGCACGTACTAGAATCTTCGCTACCCAGCCTACTGTGGCATCGAGTATAAAACCACCTACGCATCCACCTTTCCCTATGTTAGCGCTCACTCGTGGAATGGTTTACCAACATCAGTCAAATCTATTCAAGATCATTTGACCTTCAGAAAATCTCTGAAGACCCTATTATTTGGGAAAGCTTACGCTACGGACCCACCTAGCATCTCTAACTTCTGAACTGCTGCAGTCGCTACGACATATTGAACTCTATTACGCTTTCTCCTTTGCTGTTACTCGCTAATCTCTTCACTTCATTGATTTTGATTGTTTGCTGAATTGAAGTATGTTTTTGCAGACTGATGTAAGCCACATTGAGCCTGCCCATGGGTGGGAAAATGTGGGATATAAATGCTATAAATAAATAAATAAAATATGAAACAGGAAAATACTGAACTGGCCACTAAGTGTATACAACTGACCAGGAACTTAGAAGTGACACAAGGTTATATATCTATATAACACAAGGCCTAGTGGTTAGGGTGGTGGACTTTGGTCCTGAGGAACTGAGTTCGATTCCCACTTCAGGCACAGGCAGCTCCTTGTGACTCTAGGCAAGTCACTTAACCCTCCATTGCCCCATGTAAGCCGCATTGAGCCTGCCATGGGTGGGAAAGCGAGGGGTACAAATGTAACAAAAACCAAAAAAATTGTACAGGCAACCAACTCCTTTTTATATGTTAATGAACAATTGGAAAGGCTAAAACAGAAATAAACATTTAAAAAGTAAACTGGCTTCACAGGGACAGATCAACTTTGTTCCCTGGTCAGCCCATAGTATTTCCCCTTCAGCCCCTCCTGCCTATGATACACCCTATAAGCCAAGCATCCAATTTATAGAGAGGCAAAAGAACACGGAAGTGTGTGTAGACAGACAAAGAAAAGGAAACCCTAAAGGGGAAACTTAAGAGGGTAATCAGATAGGCACAGCCAGGTCCGAACAATAACCAGAGACAAAGGGATGCTGCTGCAGACCCAGAACCCAAATCCAGTGCGGAACCCAGAGCTCCCATACAAATGGTGCCACAAGACTCATTGAAAGGACAGTAGAGAAAGCTGGCTCTATGCTTTTTAATGTAAATGAATGGTGCAAATGGGCCAATGATATTCTGATTCACTGGAGTCTAGGAAAGTACAAGAGGAAAAATTCAGATTTTGACAGGCTTGTGCACCCGGCGTTGGGATCACACTATTATAAATTTGGCTCTCTCATCCACCCATACCAGTTTGTGAAAAGGGGTATTGAAAAATTGTTTCGCCCTACCCCAATGCAAATATTTCAAACCATTTCTCCTCTGCCCAATGATATACTGGAACAGTTTGCATACAGACTGTGGGTGCTGCAAGCAGAGAGCAGGAGTGTTGGCCCAATATGGAAGAGTAGGGTCAGAGACAGCATAAGGAATTTGCATTAGAATTACTATTCCCAAAATTACTAAACAGCTCCTGTTGTTTTCATAGGACTCTAATGCAAACCCCTTTTGACACTTTAATGCTCAAGGTTGGATCTGTATGTAAGAGCCAACCATCACAGATAATTACTGTTTCTGAAGCCAAAACCTGGCAAGCCAAGAGATCATCCCAATACACAAAAAACCCAGACAGCGGACAGGCACCCTGGAGAGGGCATGTGAGAGGTAATTTTAGAAATTCCTCAAGTTCAGTGGCGTACCAAGGGGGGGGGGCGGTCCGCCCCGGGTGCACGCCGCTGGGGGGTGCCGCAGCGCGTGCCTGTCAGCTGAGTTCGCTAACTTCGCTGCAGCTCCCTCTGCCTCGGAACAGGTTACTTCTTGTTCCGGCCGGGGCAGAGGGAGCTGCAGCGATGTTAGCGAAGTTAGCAAACTCAGCTGACAGGCGCGCGCCGCGGCACCCCCCCCCCAGCGGCGTGCACCAGGGGGGGGTTTCATTTCGCCGGGGGGGGGAGGTGTCATTTCACCGGGGGGGGGGGGATCGGCGATCCACCCCGGGTGTCATGCAGGCTAGGATCACCACTGCTCAGGTTACATTCCTTTTCATGAGCTCAAAGCACAAAGAGATGAATTAAAAAATGAGAAGATTAAATGGGAACAGGACAGACATATAATACAGCTAGAATTGGACAGAATAAAGAGAGACTTGATAGCTGCCCAAGAGAAACAGAAGACTAAAGAATAAGGATGATGTAAAAAGAATTGAAGCGGTGCAAAGAAAAGCTACGAGAATGGTATGGGATTTGCGTTACAAGACGTATGAGGAGAGACTTGCTGACCTGAACATGTATACCCTAGAGGAAAGGAGAAATAGGTGTGACATGATACAGACATTCAAATATTTGAAAGGTATTAATCCGCAAACAAACCTTTTCCGGAGATACGAAGGCGGTAGAACGAGAGGGCATGAAATGAGATTGAAGGGGGGCAGACTCAAGAAAAATGTCAGGAAGTATTTTTTCACGGAGAGAGTAGTGGATGCTTGGAATGCCCTCCCGCAGGAGGTGGTGGAAATGAAAACGGTAATGGAATTCAAACATGCGTGGGATAAGCATAAAGGAATCCTGTGCCGAAGGAATGGATCCTCAGGAGCTTAGTCAAGATCGGGAGACGGGGCTGGTGGTTGGGAGGCAGGGATAGTGCTGGGCAGACTTATACGGTCTGTGCCAGAGCCGGTGGTGGGCAGCGGGACTAGTGGTTGGGAGGCGGGGATAGTGCTGGACAGACTTGTACGGTCTGTGCCAGAGCCGGTGGTTGGGAGGCAGGGCTGGTGGTTGGGAGGTGAGGATAGTGCTGGCCACTTATACGGTCTGTGCCCTGAAGAGCACAGGTACAAATCAAGGTAGGGTATACACAAAAAGCAGCAAATATGAGTCATCTTGTTGGGCAGAGTGGATGGACCGTGCAGGTCTTTTTCTGCCGTCATCTACTATGTTACTATGTCCTGATCCCCAGTATCCAAATATCAAACTGTCCCAAGCCTTCCTTGCCCAGTCTGACTCCTTTCACTTACCTGAGGACTCGATTCAAGAGCCTCAGGATGATGGGAAGGATACAATCTCAGAATACAGATTAAGGTTTGTAGTACCTTTGATATTGCGGATGCCCCAATGTTAACAGCAGAATAGGGGATCAGGATGAATTAGTTTTGCAAATAGAGCTTTGCCCACTGCAGACCAGAAAAATGCGCACATTTATGAAATCCAAAGTATTAATGACACTGCTTCAAACTGTGTGGCTATCCCAGTTAAATGGGGTATCCCTGTGCAAAGTGAACAGGACAACGACATTTTGCAAACCACTGCCCCCACTATAGTGAGGACTGGAAATGAAATAATTGGAATTTATGTACTCGACCGGTTAAGTTTGGTAGTGGATATGGCTAATCGTACATTGTGGCAGTGTACAGAAATTTCGAATGCTTCTAAATCAAATGTTCCCAATCAAAGAACGCATTGCTTTCAAAATCTGCACCCTGGTTCACAAAATCATCTACGGTGAAGCCCCGGGATACATGACAGACCTGATCGACTTACCAACCAGAAACATATCCGAATCAACACGAACATTTCTAACTCTTCACTACCCAAGCTGCAAAGGTCTTAAATTCAAATCAATCTACGCATCCAGTTTCTCCTACGTAAGCCCGCAATTATGGAATGCATTACCAAAAGCCTTGAAAACGAAGTACAACTACCTAAACTTCCGGAAATCACTAAAGACTAACCTGTTCCAAAAGGCATACCCTACCGACCCAACTAAACGCCTGAACTCTGCTACACAACACAACTCAAGTACATAATGGACATTACTCAACTCTTCCGTTGTACGACTCCCTAATGTGACAGTGCTACATGAACTCTATCCTCTCACAACACTACCTTGTATTTGTTCACCGGAGACTTCAAAGCCTCTCCGGTACTATGTAAGCCACATTGAGGCTGCAAATAGGTGGGAAAATGTGGGATACAAGTGTAACAAATAAATAAATATTTGGTGCATGTAGTCATTTCCATGCAATTGACTATGCAGTGCACTAATGCAGATTAGCAGTATGATCTGAGTGTAATTCCCTCAGAGGTTGCTGATATCCCTGTCTGGACACAAGTCAAATTAGACCGTGGCAGAATGTTCACAGAAATCCTGTTGGAAAGAGAGAGGATCCTTCACCACAGAAAAAATACCCACTACCTCATCAGGCAATAGAGCCAGTAACTAATACTGTAAAGATACTGGGACCTATCTCTTCTGCATGCAATTCGTCGGCCTGGCTGAGAGTTAAACTAGGAGGGGGGGAGGGCTCCTTCAGATTCACTAAATCAAGTTTCCAAATCTGTGGTAGCCCTCATACTCTGAAATGATCGTTTGGACAGATTCCCGAGGGAAAAGTCCATTGAACATTAATACATTTTTTTTTTTTTGGGGGGGGTGGGGGGGGTGGTTGCCAGGTACTTGAAGCCTGGATTGGCCGCTGTCGGAGACAGGATGCTGGGCTTGATGGACCCTTGGTCTTTTCCCAGTATGGTGGTGCTTATGTTCTTATGTTAACTGTAAATTATTTTCTGTCTTAGACACATCTAATGGTTTTTGGAGTCTGTCCCTGGCTCCTGAATGCCAGTATAAAACAGAATTTGAGTGGCTGAATAAACAGTATGCATGGACTGTGCTGCCCAAGGGTTACAAACATTCTCTCTCCATTTTCCACAAATAGATGCACAAAGCCCTGGCATGTGTGGCTTGCGGAGAAAATTGCACACAATATGTAGATGACATTTTAATTCAGTCTGAGAATGAAGCTGCACACTGAGCTCATGTAAGAGAGATTTTAAAAGCTTTCGTAGAAGCTGGTCTTAAAGTGAATCCTGCCAAAGCCCAGCTGTGTAAGTCACAGGTTTCCTTTCTAGGGGTCACCATTTGGCCAGGATGGTAAGTCTGTAAATATGCAGATCGGAAGTCACTCCAATCATTTCTAGGGCTCATGGGTTCTACCGTGAATTTATGTACAATTATGCTGAAGTCAAATTCAATGGTCAAAATTTACACATGGGGTGCTAGTCCAAACAGTCATTCAAAATCCAGCACTTGAAAATTTATTCTTGAATAGTCTGACAGTGACCTCAGCAGTGACTCTTTTCACACTGACACACACAGCCCAGTGACTCACCATATCGTCATCGGTCATAAATATTTTAAAACTAGTAAAAGAGGCCCGTTTCAGAGCAAATGAAATGGGCGCTAGCAAGGTTTTCGTCGCCAACACCCCCCTCCCTCCCTGGCCAACCCCTTCGTTGTTCTGCCATTGCTCCGCCCCCAACATCATGACGTTTGACGCGAGGGCGGGGCCCAGAGCGATACCCACCCCGCCTCCCTCCCTACCAACCCCTTCGTTGTTCTGCCATTGCTCCGCCCTCGAGGGCGGGGCCCGAAGCAATTTTGGTGGCTTCACCACCACGAACCTTCGAACCTTTTTGAAGGAAGTCAGGGCTTGGCTTCACTGACATCAGTGTCCTCAGAACATTGAGGGTGAGTTTTATTATAGTAGATGTTTTTTGAACGCCTTTAAACTGAAATAAGTTACTTTCTCACGATTATAAAAACGCTACTTACCTTTGTAGCTGCTTGAACCTTTAAAGAATCAGCAACGGACACACACCGTCACTTATTAATGAGGCATCCTCTAAACTATCCAATGTAATTGTAGATACCTTTGACCTTTTATCACCCATTATAGAACAGAAAATTGTGACCTTAGCACATGAAAAATGTAGGTTGGGAAAGAATATTTCATGAGCTATGGCCTGTGATCAAGTCAGTGACGATGCTAGGTCGGCTGCCACCCGGGGCGGATCGCCAATGCGCACCCCCCCCCCCCCAGGTGCAGCACGACACCACCACCCCTGGCGCATCAACCCCCTGGGGTGCATTCTTGGCTGCTGGGAGCAGCCGCGCAGCTCTCGGCTCCGCTTGGTCCATGCTCCCTCTGCCCCGGAACAGGAAGTAACCTGTTTCGGGGCAGAGGGAGCAGGGAAACAGCGGAGCTGAGAGCCGCGCGGCTGCTCTCTGCACCCCTCCAGCGGCGTCCACCCGAGGTGGACCGCCCCCACTGCCCCGCCCTTGCTACGCCAGGGGCGTAGCCAGACAACAGATTTTGGGTGGGCCTAGGCAAGAATTGGGTGGGCACCAAGAGTTCTCCCCCCCCCCAAAAAAAAAAATTATCTCAGCTGGTGGGAAAACGCTTCTTTCCACCTTGGCAGCAGGCATGCACTGAAAACTGAGCATTCACAGGTGTCGTGGAGAGTAGCGTTTTCGTTACCATCAGGGGAAAATCTTCAGCTGGCGGAGCTTGGGATTCCCACCAGTTACCACTAAACATGTGCTACTGTTGGGTGGGCCTGAGCCATAAATGGGTGGGCCCTGGCCCACCCAAGCCCACCTGTGGCTACGCCACTGTGCTATGCCGCTGGATCAAGTACAGATCGGGCTTATTACCATCTTTAAAAAAATTCACTTCTAAGTTAGGCCACTGGCAAGCTAAAGACCACACCTAAGACCTACACTTTGAGCAAAAAGGGTGCCACCTTTAACAGGGTGGAAGTTTAGAATAAATATATAGTAAGCAAGGCAGGTGTTAAAAAAATTAGAGTTGCCAGTTGTCAGTTCCCGCCCAACCAGAGCAGGCGTTCACCAAGACAGATACTGACAGGAAAAAGAGAAATAAAGGGCAAAGTTACAGAAAGTTAAGTTGTTACCAGGGAAAGGTGTATGGTATATTAAATTAGGGACTGTTTCACTTAGTGCCACTTCTAAAACAAAGTTGGAATAGTTATCAGTCTTTTTCTTAGCATTTCAAACACTGGACACAATTATTGTCACATTTAATCCACCCTAACAAGCCTATAAATACATATCAGAAGATGCAAACCACCCCATGTAATGTTGAAAATAAAATCAAGGATTATTAGAGCCTTTTGACTATGAAAATCTCACCTTCAGGCTCATTTTCGAAAGAGATGGATGTCCATCTTCCGACATAAATCGGTACTTGGACATCCATCTCTCAGAGACGTCCAAATCGGTATAATCGAAACCCGATTTTGGACGTCTCCAACTGAAGTCCATCGCAAGGACGCCCAAATTTCAAGGGGGTGTATCGGAGGCGTGATGAAGGCGGGACTTGGGCGTCCCTAAGACTTGGACGTCCATGACTATAACTTGGACATTTTCACCCAGATGTGTTTTTTAAAAAGTGCTCGAAATGACCAGATGACCACCGGAGAAAATCGGGGATGACCTCCTGTTACTCCCCCAGTGGTCACTAACCCCCCTCCCACCCTCAAAAAAATCATTAAAAATATTGCGTGCCAGCCTCAGCTGCCATACTCAAGTCCATGACAGCGCATGCAGGTCCCTGGAGTAGTTTTAGTCGGTGCAGTGCACTTCAGACAGGCGGGCCCAGGCCCCTACTCCCCCCACCTGTTACATTTGTGGAGGAAACAGTGAGCCCTCCAAAACCCATCAGAAACCCTCTGTACCCACATACAGGTGCCCCCCTTCACCCGTAAGGGCTATGGTAGTGGTGTACAGTTGGGGGTAGTGGGTTTTGGGGGGCTCAACACACAAGGTAAGGGAGCATTTAATGAAGTCCACTGCAGTGCCCCCTAGGGTGCCCAATTGCTGTCCTGGCATGTCAGGGGGACCAGTGCACTAGAAATGCTGGCTCCTCCCACATCCAAATGGCTTGCATTTGGACATTTTTGACTTGGACGTCTTTGGTTTCAAAAATCGCCGAACGTCAAAGACGTCCAAATCTAAGGATGTCCTTGGTATTTTCGAAACGAAACATGGACGTCCATTTTTTTTCAAAAATACGCTTTTCCCCACCTTCGGATTTGGACGTTTTACAAAGATGTCCAAATTCCAACTTAGACGTGACTTTCGAAAATGCCCCTCCTTGTCTAAACCCTCACTGCAAAGAGCTTTTCACTACACTAGTGTCACTCTGCCTGACTCCAGAGCCTTCACCAGACTACGTGTCATCCAGCCTATAACCAAACATTTAAGAGGTTCACAAAATCTTTTTATTTCATTGGCTATGGTCTGTGATCAAGTACAGATCGGGCTGATTCCTATCCTAAAAGAAAGTATGATTACTTCTAAGTTAGGCCATATCATCTCTTGCCTGAATTTGCTATAGCTCACCTTGATTGGTGTTCAGTTACTGTTCCATTCTGTTCACCACAAAGACGCTCCATCTGCACTTTGATCCCCTGGTCAGGACAACTTACTGTTACTTACCCTTTGGTTAACACTGGTGTACAATTTGATAATATGCTAATGTATCATTTGGACCATCTCATTGGGTGCAGCCACTGGATGATAATTGGACTTCGTTCAAGCCTATATAGTAACATAGTAAATGACGGCAGAAAAAGACCTGCATGATCCATCCAGTCTGCCCAACAAGACAAACTCATATGTGCTACTTTTTGTGTATACCCTACTTTGATTTGTACCTGTCCTCTTCAGGGCACAGACCGTATAAGTCTGCCCAGCACTATCCTCGCCTCCCACCACCGGCTAAGCTCTGCCACCCAATCTCGCTAAGCTCCTTAGGATCCATTCCTTCTGAACAGGATTCCTTTATGTTTATCCCACGCGTGTTTGAATTCTGTTACCGTTTTCATTTCCACCACCTCCCGCGGGAGGGCATTCCAAGCATCCACTACTCCCTCCGTGAAAAAATACTTCCTGACATTTTTCTTGAGTCTGCCCCCCAGTTTGTGTGAGCAGACACCCTTCCATTTCCTGTGTGAACCTCATCAGTTTAAAGAGGTTGACAGCTCCTGCTGGAGCAATTCTTCCTCCTACTCCCTGCCTGCCAAACTCTCAAACTCCATGGTGTGACCGCACCTCGAATATTGTGTTCAATTCTGGTCACCACATCGCAAAAAAGATATAGTGGAATTAGAAAAGGTACAGAGAAGGGCAACGAAAATGATAAAGGGGATGGGAAGATTTCCCTATGAGGAAATGCTGAAGCGACTAGGGCTCTTCAGCTTGGAGAAAAGATGACTGAAGGTCTTTAAAATAATGAGTGGAGCGGAACGGGTAGACGTGAACCGCTTGTTTACTCTTTCCAAAAATACTATGACTAGGGGGCATGCGATGAAGCTACAAAGTTGTAAATTTAAAACGAATCGGAGAAAATATTTCTTCACTCAGTGTGTAATTAAGCTCTGGAATTCGTTGTCAGTTAGCTTAGCGGGGTTTAAAAAAGATTTGCATGAATTCCTAAAGGAAAAGTCCATAGACCATTATTAAAACGGACTTGGGGAAAATCCACTGCTTTTGTCTAGGATAAGCAGCATAAAATGTATTGTACTTTTGGGGGATCTTGCCAGGTACTTGTGACCTGGATTGCCCACTGTTGGAAACAGGATACTGGGCTTGATGGACCTTCGGTCTGTCCCAGTGTGGCAATACTTATGTAGTTATGTACTTGGGATTCTGAATGGAACATTGCTACTCTTTGGGGTTCTACATGGAATCTTGTTACTCTTTAGGATTCCGGAATCTTGCTATTCTTTGCAGTTCTACATAGAATGTTGCTACTCTTTGGGGATCTTGCCAGGTATTTGTGACCTGGATTGCCCACTGTTGGAAACAGGATACTGGGCTTGATGGACCTTCGGTCTGGCCCTGTATGGTAATACTTATGTACATAGGTACTTATGAGTGTTTTGTTTAATGCTTATTTTATGCACATTTTTTTTTATTTGGCTTGCCTGAATGTAACCCCATTGGGATTTTAAAAAAATAAATAAAATACCTGGTGGGTTCTGGGGGCTGGTGCAGGAACGGGGTTGCTGGTGAGGCAGGGCCTGAGACGGAATGTTGTCGCTGACATTGGCGGGTGCCACGGGGCTGGAAGATTTCTGGGAACAGTGGGGAGAGTGTTAGGCCACGCCCAGAGGTGTAGCAGCAGGTTCTGGAAGTGGCAGAGCGCTGTGGTGTTCAGAGGATTGCGATGGCAGGAGTGGGAAGAGGGGAAGCTCTGGTTGGGCTGCACTGGTGCTTGACGTCGCTCTGCTAGAGGGCGGTGACGTCAGAAAACTGAACAGGCACAGAACTGGTAGAGGAAGGGCCTGCACCGGCACAGGTCCAAATTGAAAAGCTGAACAGTGCCAGGAGGAAGAAGGCGTGCGCAGTGATCAGGATATTGTTGAGGAGAGCTCCGGAGAGCCTCCTTGAAGATTTTTGGGTCTGTTGTTGGCGCAATCCGGCATATCTGCATGCACATGCGCACACGGCGTAGTGCAGACGCGGGAGGAAATCGAGCATGGGCTTCCAGCTCGTGGGCGGAGCTGTGCAGCAGAAGGTGAAACTGTGCATCGGGGCAAGTGGTGGGTAAGGGATAGCTGCTTGTTTATTGCACTGACAGGGATCCTCCTCAGGAGTGGAGGAGTGACCTAGTGGTTAGGGTGGTGGACTTTGGTCCTGGGGAACTGAGGAACTGAGTTCGATTCCCAATTCAGGCACAGGCAGCTCCTTGTGACTCTGAGCAAGTCACTTAACCCTCCATTGCCCCAGGTACAAATAAGAACCTGTATATGATATGTAAGCCGCATTGAGCCTGCCATGAGTGGGAAAGCGCAGGGTACAAATGTAACAAAAAGAAAATAGATACTATTGGAGATTCTACATGGAATGTTGCTACGTAAGTGCAGGACGTCAGACTCACAGAAGCAGAAGCCTGCGCGGCCACATTGGTGATCTGCAAGGGCCGACTTCTACTTGGAATGTTGCTAGTGGAATAGCAACATTCCATGTAGAATCTCAAATAGTAGCAACAGTGGAGGAGTGGCCTAGTGTTTAGGGTGGTGGACTTTGGTCCTGAGGAACTGAGTTTGATTCCCACTTCAGGCACAGGCAGCTCCTTGTGACTCTGGGCAAGTCACTTAACCCTCCATTGCCCCATGTAAGCTGCATTGAGCCTGCCATGAGTGGGAAAGCGCGGGGTACAAATGTAACAAAAATAAAATAGATGCTATTGGAGATTCTACATGGAATGTTGCTACTATTGGAGATTCTACATAGAATGTTGCTATTCCACTAGCAACATTCCATGTAGAAGGCTGCGCAGGCTTCTGTTTCTGTGAGTCTGACGTCCTGCACCGTGCAGGACGTCAGACTCATAGAAGAGAAGCCTGTACGGCCACATTGGTGATCTGGAAGGGCCGACTTCTACATGGAATGTTGCTACTATTAGATATTCTACATGGAATGTTGCTATTCCACTAGCAACATTCCATGTAGAAGGCTGCGCAGGCTTCTGTTTCTGTGAGTCAGGACGTCAGACTCACAGAAGCAGAAGCCTGCGCGGCCACATTGGTAATCTGCAAGGGCCGACTTCTACATGGAATGTTGCTAGTGGAATAGCAACATTCCATGTAGAATCTCAAATAGTAGCAACAGTGGAGGAGTGGTCTAGTGGTTAGGGTGGTGGACTTTGGTCCTGAGGAACTGAGTTCGATTCCCACTTCAGGCACAGGCAGCTCCTTGTAACTCTGGGCAAGCCACTTAACCCTCCATTACCCCATGTAAGCTGCATTGAGCCTGCCATGAGTGGGAAAACGCAGGGTACAAATGTAACAAAATAAATAAAATAAAAATCCTCTAAAGTGAATATGTAAGGGAGACAAGAATTCTAAACTGCCGAGTTAGACAGTTGGCCCACCCAACTGCAGGAGATGTGTAGAGTGATACAGGAGACGTGTAGAGTGATGCACTTGGGGTGCAGAAACCCAAAAATGAGATACTGGATAGGAGGGGAGAGATTAGTAAACTCGACTCAGAAGAGAGACCTTGGGGTGTTGGTGTCAGAGGATCTGAAGGTGAAGAAACAATGCGTCAAGGCGATGGCCATGGCCAGAAGGATGCTGGGCTGCGTAGAGAGGGGCATAACCAGCAGAAGAAAGGAGGTGTTGATGCCCCTCTACAAGTCGTTGGTGAGGCCCCTCTTGGAATATTGTGTTCTGTTTTGGAGGCCGAATCTTGCTAAAGATGTAAAAAGACTGGAAGCGGTGCAAAGAAAAGCTACAAAAATGGTATGGGATTTGTGTTGCAAACCGTACAAGGAGAGATCTGCCGACCTGAGCATGTGTACCTTGGACGAAAGGAGAAACAGGGGTGACATGATACAGACGTTTAAATATTTGAAAGGTATTAATCCACAAACAAACCTTTTCCAGAGACAGGAAGGCAGCAGAACTAGAAAACATGAATTGAGGTTGAAGGGGGGCAGACTCAGGAGTATTGTCAGAAAATATTTTTTCACGGAGAGGGTGGTGGATATGTGGAATGCCCTCCCGCGGGAGGTGGTGGAGAGGAAAACGGTAGTGGAATTCAAACATGTGTGGGATAAACACAAAGGAATCCTGTTTAGAAGGAATGGATCCACGGAATCTTAGTGGAGATTGTGTGGCAACACCGGTAATTGGGAAGCAAAACCAGTGCTGGGCAGACTTCTACTGTCTACGCCCTGATCGTGACTGAATAGATAGGGATGGGCTTGAGTGTAAATTTTAAGGGGCTTCGACATTAGCTTCATAGCTTTTAGTACAAGAACAGTACTGGGCAGACTTCTACGGTCTGTGCTCTGAGAAAGGCAAGGACAAATCAAACTCAGGTATACATATAAAGTATCACATACCATGTAAAATGAGTTTATCTTGTTGGGCAGACTGGATGGACCATACAGGTTTTTATGTGCCATCATTTACTATGTTACTATGAGATAGTTGTGTGTAGTGGTGCTGTGTAATATGGTCCCGTTTTTAAGTTAAATTTTGGGAACAGATGCTGGCTTTTTAAAGATCTACCCTTCTCACCCCCAACCCTTGCAAAACATATCTGGTTATATTAAGGTGGAGTTAGAGGTGCGCTGAGGTCATTGTTAGAATTTTGCCAGATAATGCTGAATATCAGTGTTATAATGCTATGCGTCCATCTCTGGCCGTCTTCAAATCTAAGCTAAAAGCCCACCTTTTTGATGCTGCTTTTAACTCCTAACCCTTGTTCACTTGTTCAGAACCCTTATTTTATTATCCTCACTTTAACATTCCCTTATCTCTTGTTTGTCCTGTTTGTCTGTCCTAATTAGATTGTAAGCTCTGTCGAGCAGGGACTGTCTCTTCATGTTCAAGTGTACAGCGCTGCATACGTCTAGTAGCGCTTTAGAAATGATTAGTAGTAGTAGTAGTCATTGGAATTCCGGAATCTTGCCACTCTTTATCCTTATCCCTTATTTGTCCTGTTTTTCTGTCCTGATTAGATTGTAAGATCTGTCGAGCTGGGACTGTCTCATGTTCAAGTGTACAGCGCTGCATACGTCTAGTAGCGCTTTAGAAATGATTTGCCGCCCAGCATTTGCCGCCCAGCAGCCACTAGCGTGGCTTAGTAAACAGGGTGGTAGGTGTTTTTAAGAACCTTGAAATTGGGGGGGGGGAGGGGGGGTCCTCTAAAAACATTTGTTTTAAATCTATTTGTGAATCTGCTTTTCCTTTTTCTGGGGCCAGAATATGGAATAAGTTACCTCTGAATCTGAAGTCTGAGCCTTCCTATCTTTCAGGAAATGTTAAAAACAGGGACTGTCTCTTCATGTTCAAGTGTACAGTGCTGCGTACCTCTAGTAGCACTATAGAAATGATAAGTAGTAGTAGTAATTTTAACTAGGTAAATAGGCTGCTGAAATACTTGACTTCAGATAAATTTAGGTCTGACATGGCTACATCTGTTGAATATAGTGGCCTAGTGGTTAGAGTGGTGGACTTTGGTCCTGGGGAACTGGGTTTGATTCCCACTGCAGGCACAGGCAGCTCCTTGTGACTCTGGGCAAGTCACTTAACCCTCCATTGCCCCAGGTACAAATAAGTACCTGTATATAATATGTAAGCCGCATTGAGCCTGCCATGAGTGGGAAAGCGCGGGCTACAAATGTAATAAAAAATAAAAAAGATTGGGACATTGATGTGTTTTGGGTGAATAATTTAATTAAGTTTTGAAGCCCGCAGGAAAATTTTGGCTTCAGGGTTCTGCTTGAGTGTGTTTGCTATGCTGATAGCTACAGAGTTAAATTTTCCACGTAAGGACAAAAAAACTGAATTATATATTCTAAGTTTCTGACTAGAAGCTAGTTGACAGCTATAAATAATCGGAGGCTAATATTAAATTAAATGTCAGTGAACAGTAAAGAATGTACACGTGCTGGCACTGCCTCTTAATGAATCAATAGAACGTTTTAAAGGATTTAGAAAATGTATTTCTGAAACTTTTTCAATAAATATTTAATGGGCTAAAAATAATATATCTGGAAAAGTGACACAGTGATAATAAGGCTGTTTGCTTGGAAAGCGAAGGTATTCTCCGAGGACAGCAGGCTGATTGTTCTCATCCACACCCTTGTCACCTCTCGTTTAGACTACTGCAATCTGCTTCTTGCTGCCTCCCATTTAGTCACCTCTCCCCTCTCCAGTCGGTTCAAAACTCTGCTGCCCGTCTCGTCTTCCGCCAGGGTCGCTTTACTCATACTACCCCTCTCCTCAAGACCCTTCACTGGCTCCCTATTTGTTTTCGCATCCTGTTTAAACTTCTTCTACTAACCTATAAATGTACTCACTCTGCTGCTCCCCAGTATCTCTCCACACTCGTCCATCCCTACACCCCTTCCCGTGCACTCCGCTCCATGGATAAATCCTTCTTATCTGTTCCCTTCTCCACTACTGCCAACTCCAGACTTCGTGCCTTCTGTCTCGCTGCACCCTACGCCTGGAATAAACTTCCTGAGCCCCTACGTCTTGCCCCATCCTTGGCCACCTTTAAATCTAGACTGAAAGCCCACCTCTTTAACATTGCTTTTGACTCGTAACCACTTATAACCACTCGCCTCCACCTACCCTCCTCTCTTCCTTCCCGTTCACATTAATTGATTTGATTTGCTTACTTTATTTATTTTTTGTCTATTAGATTGTAAGCTCTTTGAGCAGGGACTGTCTTTCTTCTATGTTTGTGCAGCGCTGCGTACGCCTTGTAGCGCTATAGAAATGCTAAATAGTAGTAGTAATCTGTTCCCTTCTCCACTACTGCCAACTCCAGACTTTGCGCCTTCTTTCTCGCTGCACCCTACGCCTGGAATAAACTTCCTGAGCCCCTACGTCTTGCCCCATCCTTGGCCACCTTTAAATCTAGACTGAAAGCCCACCTCTTTAACATTGCTTTTGCCTCCACCTACCCTCCTCTCCTCCTTCCTGTACACATTAATTGATTTGATTTGCTTACTTTATTTTTTGTCTATTAGATTGTAAGCTCTTTGAGCAGGGACTGTCTTTCTTCTATGTTTGTGCAGCGCTGCATATGCCTTGTAGCGCTACAGAAATGCTAAATAGTAGTAGTAGTAGTAGTATGATTGGGTGACGTCCGACGGCAGCCCCAGATCGGAAGATCTTCCTAGCAACAAAGTTTGATAGCCCTCGCGTGCACATGCGTGAACCGCGCATGCACGACCGTCTTCCCGCCCGTAGCGCGAGCGTGCTCCTCAGTCCAGTAGAAAGCAAAAGACAAGGGAAGATACAACTCCAAAGGGGAGGAGGGCGGGTTTGTGAGAACAATCAGCCTGCTGTCCTCAGAGAATACCTGCTACAGGTAAGTAACTTCGCTTTCTTCGAGGACAAGCAGGCTGCTTGTTCTCACGATTGGGGTATCCCTAGCACCCAGGCTCACTCAACACAACAAACAGTGGTCAATTGGGCCTCGCAACGGCGAGGACATAACTGAGATTGACCTAAATAGAACCAACTAACTGAGAGTGCCGCCTGGAACAGAATAAAACTGGGCCTAGGGGGGTGGAGTTGGATTCTAAACCCCAAACAGATTCTGCAGCACCGACTGCCCGAACCTACTGTCGCGTCGGGTATCCTGCTGTAGGCAGTAATGAGATGTGAATGTGTAGACAGATGACCACGTCACAGCCTTGCAAATCTCTTCAATAGTGGCTGACTTCAAGTGGGCCACTGACGCTGCCATGGCTCTAACACTATGAGCCGTGACATGACCCTCAAGAGCCAGCCCAGCCTGGGCATAAGTGAAGGAAATGCAATCTGCTAGCCAATTGGAGATGGTGTGCTTCCCGACAGACACTTCCCTTCTGTTGGGATCAAAAGAAACAAACGTTTGGGCGGACTGACTGAATGGGCTTGTCCGCTCCAGATAGAAGGCCAATGCTCGTTTGCAGTCTAATGTGTGCAACTGACGTTCAGCAGGGCGGGTATGAGGACGGGGAAAAATGTTGGCAAGACAATTGACTGGTTCAGATGGAACTCCGACATCACCTTTGGCAAGAACTTAGGGTGAGTGCGGAGGACTACTCTGTTATGATGAAATTTAGTATAAGGAGCATGAGCTACCAAGGCTTGAAGCTCACTGACTCTACGAGCTGAAGTGACTGCCACCAAGAAAATGACCTTCCAAGTCAAGTACTTCAGATGGCAGGAATTCAGTGGCTCAAAAGGAGGTTTCATCAGCTGGGTGAGAACGACATTGAGATCCCATGACACAGTAGGAGGCTTGATAGGGGGCTTTGACAAAAGCAAACCTCTCATGAAGCGAACAACTAAAGGCTGTCCCGAGATAGGCTTACCCTCTACACAATAATGAAAAGCACTAATTGCGCTAAGGTGAACCCTTACAGAGTTGGTCTTGAGACCAGACTCGGACAAGTGCTGAAGGTATTCAAGCAGGGTCTGTGTAGGACAAGAACGAGGATCTATGGGCCTTGCTGTTACACCAGATGGCAAACCTCTTCCACTTGAAAGAATAACACCTCTTCGTGGAATCTTTTCTGGAAGCAAGCAAGACACGGGAGATACCCTCAGAAAGGCCCAAGGAGGCAAAGTCTACGCTCTCAACATCCAGGCCATGAGAGCCAGGGACTGGAGGTTGGGATGCAGAAGCGCCCCCTCGTTCTGAGTGATGAGGGTTGGAAAACACTCCAATCTCCACGGTTCTTCGGAGGACAACTCCAGAAGAAGAGGGAACCAGATCTGACGCGACTAGAAGGGAGCGATCAGAATCATGGTTCCACGATCCTGCTTGAGTTTCAGCAAAGTCTTCCCTACCAAGGGTATGGGAGGATACGCATACAGGAGGCCCTTCCCCCAATGAAGGAGAAAGGCATCTGACGCTAGTCTGCCATGGGCCTGAAGTCTGGAACAGAACTGAGGGACCTTGTGGTTGACCTGAGTGGCAAAAAGATCTACCAAGGGGGTGCCCCAAGCTTGAAAGATCTTGCGTACTACTCTCGAGTTGAGAGACCACTCGTGAGGTTGCATTATCCTGCTCAACCTGTCGGCCAGACTGTTGTTTATGCCTGCCAGATAGGTGGCTTGGAGAAACATGCCGTACTGGCAAGCCCAAAGCCACATCCTGACGGCTTCCTGACACAGGGGGCGATATCCGGTGCCCCCATGCTTGTTGATGTAGTACATAGCAACCTGATTGTCTGTCTGAATTTGAATAATTTGATGAGACAGCCGATCTCTGAAAGCCTTTAGCGCGTTCCAGACCACTCATAACTCCAGGAGATTGATCTGAAAACCTGTTTCCTGGAGGGACCAACTTCCTTGAGTGTGAAGCCCATCGACATGAGCTCCCCACCCCAAGAGAGATGCATCCGTCGTCAGCACTTTTTGCGGCTGAGGAATTTGAAAGGGAAGTCCCAGGGTCAAATTAGAGCGAATTGTCCACCAACTTAGGGAGTTCAGAAAACTTGTGGACATTTGGATCACGTCCTCTAGATTCCCCGCAGCTTGAAAGCACTGGGAAGCTAGGGTCCATTGAGCTGATCGCATGTGAAGATGGGCCATGGGAGTCACATGAACTGTGGAGGCCATGTGGCCAAGCAATCTCAACATCTGCCAAGCTGTGATCTGCTGAGACGCTCGTACCCAGGAAACAAGGGACAGAAGATTGTCTGTCCTTGCCTCGGGAAGGTAGGCATGAGCAGTCTGGGAGTCTAGCAGAGCTCCTATAAATTTGAGTCTTTGTACTGGAAGAAGATGGGACTTTGGATAATTTATCACAAACCCTAGTAGCTGCAGGAGTTGAATAGTCATCTGCATGTAGAGCTCCTGCCTCCGAGGTGTTCCTCACCAGCCAATCGTCGAGATAAGGGAACACATGCACTCCCAGCCTGCGTAGAGACACCGCCACGACTGCCAGACATTTTGTGAACACCCTGGGTGCAGAGGCGAGACCAAATGGTAGCACACAGTACTGAAAATGCTGTGTTCCCAGATGGAATCGAAGATACTGTCTGTGAGCTGGCAGTATTGGGATGTGAGTATAAGCATCCTTTAAGCCCAGAGAGCATAGCCAATCGTTTTTCTGAATCATGGGAAGAAGGGTGCCCAGGGAAAGCATCCTGAACTTTTCTCGGACCAGATATCTGTTCAGGGACCTTAGGTCTAGGATGGGACGCATCCCCCCTGTTTTCTTTTCCAGAAGGAAGTACCTGGAATAGAACCCCAGCCCTTCCTGCCCCGGTGGAATGGGCTCGACCGCATTGGCGCTGAGAAGGACGGAGAGTTCCTCTGCAAGTACCTGCCTGTGCTGGAAGCTGAAGGACTGAGCTCCTGGTGGGCAATTTGGAGGTTTGGAGATCAAATTGAGGGAGTATCCTAGCCGGACTATTTGGAGAACCCACCGGTCGGAGGTTACAAGAGGCCACCTTTGGTGAAAAAACTCTAACCTACCAGCAGATCGTCTGGCACGGACACTTTTATATTGGCTATGCTCACCTGGAGCCAGTCAAAAGCCCGTCCCTTGCTTTTGCTGGGGAGCTGCAGGGGCCTGTTGAGGTGCACGCTGTTGATGTGATCGAGCGCGCTGGGGCTTAGCCTGAGCAGGCTGGTGGGGCAGGTGGATTGTACCTACGCTTATTATAAGCGTAAGGAGTATTCCTCCTCCCCCCATAAAAATGTCTACCTGATGAGGTAGATGCTGAAGGCATCCAGTGGAAGAGTTTGTCGAATGCGGTGTCCCGCTGGTGGAGCTGTTCTACCACCTGTTCGACCCGCTCACCAAAAATGTTATCCCCCCCGGCAAGGAGCATCTGCAATCCGCTGCTGGACTCTATTCTCTAGGTCAGAGGCACGCAGCCATGCCTTTGCTCAAAGCACGTCAGTGGTACCTACTGGTACCGACGAGGAGAATGTGTAATCCACACGTCTCCTCTGGGCCGGGTCCCAGGGGGGCCTGTACCGCAGGAGCCCTCGAGGCAGGTGGAGACCCACTCGATGGCTCACTGCTACCAGCATGGGATCTCTGGAAAGCCATCACCTGCGCTCCGGACATCAATGCACCCTCCGATGCCGACATCGATACCGTCGATGACCTCAGTACCACTGGCTCCGTTGACATTGAAGGACCGGACTGGGCTCCGAACAACAGGTTCCACTGAGCCGATTTCGCCGCCTGGGTCCTCTTTTTTAGCTGAAGACACAGCGTGCAGGCATTGGGACAATGACCAGCTCCCAAACACTGAAGACACGAGACGTGCCTATCAGTGAGCGAGATTGTCTGGTTGCACCGCGTGCACATCTTGAAGCCGCTGGCAGGCTTTGAGGACATGGGCGGAAAAATCACGCCAGCGAGGTCAAAATTCGCGATGGTGCCAGAAAAGAAAGACACCAAAACAGGGAAAAACACGCACAGGTGGCCAAAATGGCTGCTCACGACAAAGAAAGGAAACTTACAGGCAAAACTAAAGAAATAGAGGAAACTTTTTTTAAAACGGAAAACACGAGTGAACTCGAGAAGCATGCCGAAACGGCGAAAACGCAGCGAGGGCCTCTCTGGGACACAGAACTGCCGAAAAACAGCCGTCCTGAGCCAAGGAAAAAAAGAGACCGAGGAGCACGCTCGCGCTACGGGTGGGAAGACGGTCGCGCATGCGCGGTTCACGCATGTGCATGCGAGGGCTAGCAAACTTTGTTGCTAGGAAGATCTTCCAATCTGGGGCTGCCGTCGGACGTCACCCAATCGTGAGAACAAGCAGCCTGCTTGTCTTCGGAGAAAAATAGCTTCTTTGAATGGAATAAAGACATTTTCTGCCAGCCAAAGAAAGCAGCTGAAACACTTTACATTAAAAACTGCAGACTGGCAGGGTTGAAACCCTTAAGAGAAGTGTTGGATCATGTGTTCTGCTTTCTACTACCAGGGAATTTTACTTAGGTGAATCTGACTGCTCACTGTCACTGCTGAATCGGAATCTGGGTTGTAACTGTGTTTGAAAAAGGAGTGGGGTTAAAATTTAAATACAAGTTTTGGGAAGGGGTTCTAGAAGGGACTCTAATCATCCTTTATTTTCCTATAACAGTTGTAGGGCTAAATTAAAAACTGAAATGCAGTTAGCACAGGGTTTTGTGCCCTTTCAGTTTACTTACCTGCAGATTCAGAACTTAGAAGGGTAGATGAATCTGCAAAGAGAATATATTTACACACAAAACATTATAAGTTTGTTAAAAGAAAGTTACATTAGAGATAACATGTATAATTTATCTGATATTTAACTTGTGATTTAGTTTTGTGTACTGGATCCAGTTTAGGGCTAAAGGAAAATATAAAACCGTTTCATTAAATTTTGGCCTATGGACTTTTTAATTTTCTCAGGAATCTCTCTTGAGGAGCTTTGTCAAAAGCTTTCTGAAAATCTAAATACTCTACATGAACTGGCTCACCTTTATCAACATGTTTTTTTAATTATTATTTTTTTTATTTAGATTTTGCTCATACCTTTTTCAGTAGTAGCTCAAGATGAGTTACATTCACATACACTGGCTATTTCTCTGACCCAGAAGGGCTCGCAATCTAAGTTTGTACCTGAGGTAATGGAGGGTTAAGTGACTTGCCCAAGATCACAAGGAGCAGCAGTGGGATTTCAGCTGGCCACCTCTGGATTGCAAGACCAGTGCTCTAACCACTAGGCCACTCCTCCACTATAGTAGCATTCCATGTAGAATTTCAAATAGTAGCAACATTCCATGTAGACCAACATTCCATATAGAATCTCAGATAACATCAACATTCCATATTAGAATCTCAAATAGTAGCAACATTCCATGTAAAATCTCAGATATTAGCAACAGAATCTCAAATAATTTATTTGGATTTTGCTCACACATTTTTCAGTAGTAGCTCAAGGTGAGTTACATTCAGGTACTCTGGCTATTTCTCTGACCCAGAAGGGCTCGCAATCTAAGTTTGTACCT
Organism: Microcaecilia unicolor; assembly: GCF_901765095.1. Classification (NCBI taxonomy): domain Eukaryota; kingdom Metazoa; phylum Chordata; class Amphibia; order Gymnophiona; family Siphonopidae; genus Microcaecilia; species Microcaecilia unicolor. Next base: position 19,827,532 of record NC_044032.1, on the reverse strand, counting down.
GAGGCAATGGAGGGTTAAGTGACTTGCCCAAGATCACAAGGAGCAGCAGTGGGATTTCAACTGGCCACCTCTGGATTGCAAGACCTCTGCTCTAACCACTAGGCCACTCCTCCACTGTTTATGAACACCTTCAAAGAAATGTCACTATCACTGATTTTCTCCGACTGACATTGGGATAAGTTACTTTATCTTCATCAGCCTCATTTCTAATTCCACCTCTGTCACTGATCTTCTATTTGTGACCTTGGGATTAATCACTTTATCTCTCTGTGTTTCAGGAATAATTCAACCTCTGTCACTGATTTTCTATTTGTGACCTTGGGATTAATTTCCCACTGCAGAATTAGTCCAAATCAAACTGCAAAGGCTTGTTGAAAGAAGTGGGTTTTCAAAAGAGCAAGGAAAGTGGTGTAAGATATTTAGAGCCAGAGATGTGTTGGTAGTACGTTCCATAAAGCTGGTGCACTGAAAAAGAAGGCGCTGGATCTAGTAGATTCCCATCTTCGTGGGATGTGGGAGTACCAATCTGATGGCATTCAACGAACGAAGAGTACGGGAAGGCGTATAGGGAATGACCAGGAAGGCAAGATAGGCAGGAGAACCATTATGTAAGTTGCACTCAATCCAGAATCTATTAGATTTTGAAGCATTTGGTATTTTGTTATGGTTTTCTACATTTGAGATATGACTATTGCAACATTGTCTATTTAGGGATCTCAAAATCAAATCTTAAGAGATTACAAATGCTACAGAACACAGCTGCCTGGACACTTTGTCGTGCATCTCGTTTGATCATATATCCATCAGTTACACTGGTTACCTATCGAGTTCAGCATTAAATTTAAAATCTTAACTTTAACACACGAGGTTCTTTATAATGGTTCTCCTACTATGTTTTTATGGCATTTTCAGACAGCATCTTTTATCGAACTTTATAGCAGGGTGCACTTTACGACACACCGACGAACTGTCCTACGCAAGGATGCACAAAATGGCGCACCCCCATCTATCCATATGCACGTTGTTCCTGACTTCTTTTAGTTCCTGGCGTCAGATTAGTGCATGTGCGCCCCGGCTGCTTAGCATATTTTATTACGCTGTTTAGAGGGGGTCAGCGCTGCTTATATCTGCATATATTAACACTGATACAGACTGCGCTGCTGTTCCATGCTAGTACGACGGTGGAATGGCGGTATTTTGAGAGCGCTATCCTGAATAGTGCTGGGTTTGATCATCGGCCCATCAGTGCAAGCGGCCTATGCATTGTTCTATAATGCCAGATTTTTAGCCGAATTGAAGGAGACCTTCCTGGCCATCAGGGAAGGGGGAGGAAAAGCACACACGTAGGTTGCATTTTCAAATCTAGGAATACCAATGCCCATTTCAATGCAGAAATACAAGGGTGCTTCATTTTGAAAATTGGTTCAAAGCCCTCAGGTAAAAGTGAGTGTTGCGGACAGTTCGGAAATTGTCTCCTTGCATAGTAACATAGTAGATGACGCCAGATAAAAACCTGTACAGTCCATCCAGTCTGCCCAACAAGATAAACTCATTACTAAAGGTATGATGTGAAACTTCATATGTATACCTGATCTTGATTTGTCTTGCCATTTTCAGGGCATAGACCATAGAAGTCTGCCTGGCACTGCTGTTTTAAAATTTCTGAAGTTGTCATCGAAGCCCCTGAAAAGCTCTACTGCATCCCATCCAGATCTATTCAGCCATGATCGGGGCATACACCATAGAGGTCTGCCCAGCAGTGGGCCTCGTTCTCCAACTTCAGAAGCTGAATCTGTCCAGACGCGATCAGGGCACAGACCGTAGAAGTCCTTATCACTGTTTATCATATCTATGTGCTGTATTCACAGTCGCTCTTGGGGGCAGGGACCTTCTAGCTGTGTGATTCATCCGTCTAATAATAAACGTGATTGGAGTTTATAGAAACAGTTGTTACCTTGTTGCTAAGTTCCATCATAACACAATATAAATACTCTCTGTGCAGTTCAGGGTGCCTGCCGCGCTGGATGCAGTTAAATAGAGGCTGCCTGCTGAGGTTAGGGGACTGCCACTCACTAGGATCTACATTTATATCCTGTGGTTCCTTGCCACAGGGATGCCAAGTAATCTAGACTCAAGAGGGAGAACTTTTCTTATTCTGGAAAGGAGGGATTTGAATCTGCATCCTCGTGCATTTTCCCTCCTTCAGTAGAGGAGTGTGGTAGCCGTGTTAGTCCACTCTTAAGGTTATCAATAGAATATCAATGATATGCTTTGATGTCCCCATGCATACCTCCGACCCACCCCCATCCTCCCACCCTGTCAGACTGTCATAGTAATGCTTGAATGTTTTCACTTATATACACTGTCAGCTAGCACAATTGCTTATTTCCGATCTGACGAAGAAGGGCAACCTTCGAAAGCTAATCAAGAAATGTATTAAGTTATGTCCAATAAAAAAGGTATCATCTTATTCTCTTTTCCATGTTTTATTTTGTTTGATTTCTATAGATTCTACATGGAATGTTGCTATTCCACTAGCAACATTCCATGTAGAAGTCGGCCCTTGTAGATCACCAATGTGGCCGCGCAGGCTTCTGCTTCTGTGAGTCTGACGTCCTGCACGTACGTGCAGGACATCAGACTCACAGAAACAGAAGCCTGCGCAGCCTTCTACATGGAATGTTGCTAGTGGAATAGCAACATTCCATGTAGAATCTCCAATAGTAGCAACATTCCATGTAGAATCTCCAATGGTATCTATTTTACTGTCATAGTAATGCTTGAATGTTTTCACTTATATACACTGTCAGCTAGCACATTTGCTTATTTCCGATCTGAGGAAGAAGGGCAACCTTCGAAAGCTAATCAAGAAATGTATTAAGTTATGTCCAATCAAAAAGGTATCATCTTATTTTCTTTTCCATGTTTTATTTTGTTTGATTTCTATAGATTCTACATGGAATGTTGCTATTCCACTAGCAACATTCCATGTAGAAGTCGGCCCTTGTAGATCACCAATGTGGCCGCGCAGGCTTCTGCTTCTGTGAGTCTGACGTCCTGCACGTACGTGCAGGACGTCAGACTCACAGAAACAGAAGCCTGCGCAGCCTTCTACATGGAATGTTGCTAGTGGAATAGCAACATTCCATGTAGAATCTCCAATGGTATCTATTTTACTGTCATAGTAATGCTTGAATGTTTTCACTTATATACACTGTCAGCTAGCACATTTGCTTATTTCCGATCTGACGAAGAAGGGCAACCTTCGAAAGCTAATCAAGAAATGTATTAAGTTATGTCCAATAAAAAAGGTATCATCTTATTTTCTTTTCCATGTTTTATTTTGTTTGATTTCTATAGATTCTACATGGAATGTTGCTATTCCACTAGCAACATTCCATGTAGAAATCGGCCCTTGTAGATCACCAATGTGGCCGCGCAGGCTTCTGCTTCTGTGAGTCTGACGTCCTGCACGTACGTGCAGGACGTCAGACTCACAGAAACAGAAGCCTGCGCAGCCTTCTACATGGAATGTTGCTAGTGGAATAGCAACATTCCATGTAGAATCTCCAATAGTAGCAACATTCCATGTAGAATCTCCAATGGTATCTATTTTACTGTCATAGTAATGCTTGAATGTTTTCACTTATATACACTGTCAGCTAGCGCATTTGCTTATTTCCGATCTGAGGAAGAAGGGCAACCTTCGAAAGCTAATCAAGAAATGTATTAAGTTATGTCCAATCAAAAAGGTATCATCTTATTTTCTTTTCCATGTTTTATTTTGTTTGATTTCTATAGATTCTACATGGAATGTTGCTATTCCACTAGCAACATTCCATGTAGAAGTCGGCCCTTGTAGATCACCAATGTGGCCGCGCAGGCTTCTGCTTCTGTGAGTCTGACGTCCTGCACGTGCAGGACGTCAGACTCACAGAAACAGAAGCCTGCGCAGCCTTCTACATGGAATGTTGCTAGTGGAATAGCAACATTCCATGTAGAATCTCCAATGGTATCTATTTTACTGTCATAGTAATGCTTGAATGTTTTCACTTATATACACTGTCAGCTAGCACATTTGCTTATTTCCGATCTGAGGAAGAAGGGCAACCTTCGAAAGCTAATCAAGAAATGTATTAAGTTATGTCCAATAAAAAAGGTATCTTATTTTCTTTTCCATGTTTTATTTTGTTTGATTTCTATAGATTCTACATGGAATGTTGCTATTCCACTAGCAACATTCCATGTAGAAGTCGGCCCTTGTAGATCACCAACGTGGCCGCGCAGGCTTCTGCTTCTGTGAGTCTGACGTCCTGCACGTACGTGCAGGACGTCAGACTCACAGAAACAGAAGCCTGCGCAGCCTTCTACATGGAATGTTGCTAGTGGAATAGCAACATTCCATGTAGAATCTCCAATAGTAGCAACATTCCATGTAGAATCTCCAATAGTATCTATTTTACTGTCATAGTAATGCTTGAATGTTTTCACTTATATACACTGTCAGCTAGCACATTTGCTTATTTCCGATCTGACGAAGAAGGGCAACCTTCGGAAGCTAATCAAGAAATGTATTAAGTTATGTCCAATCAAAAAGGTATCATCTTATTTTCTTTTCCATGTTTTATTTTGTTTGATTTCTATAGATTCTACATGGAATGTTGCTATTCCACTAGCAACATTCCATGTAGAAGTCGGCCCTTGTAGATCACCAATGTGGCCGCGCAGGCTTCTGCTTCTGTGAGTCTGACGTCCTGCACGTACGTGCAGGACGTCAGACTCACAGAAACAGAAGCCTGCGCAGCCTTCTACATGGAATGTTGCTAGTGGAATAGCAACATTCCACGTAGAATCTCCAATAGTAGCAACATTCCATGTAGAATCTCCTATAGTAGCAACATTCCATGTAGAATCTCCAATGGTATCTATTTTACTGTCATAGTAATGCTTGAATGTTTTCACTTATATACACTGTCAGCTAGCACATTTGCTTATTTCCGATCTGAGGAAGAAGGGCAACCTTCGAAAGCTAATCAAGAAATGTATTAAGTTATGTCCAATAAAAAAGGTATCATCTTATTTTCTTTTCCATGTTTTATTTTGTTTGATTTCTATAGATTCTACATGGAATGTTGCTATTCCACTAGCAACATTCCATGTAGAAGTCGGCCCTTGTAGATCACCAATGTGGCCGCGCAGGCTTCTGCTTCTGTGAGTCTGACGTCCTGCACGTACGTGCAGGACGTCAGACTCACAGAAACAGAAGCCTGCGCAGCCTTCTACATGGAATGTTGCTAGTGGAATAGCAACATTCCATGTAGAATCTCCAATGGTATCTATTTTACTGTCATAGTAATGCTTGAATGTTTTCACTTATATACACTGTCAGCTAGCACATTTGCTTATTTCCGATCTGACGAAGAAGGGCAACCTTCGAAAGCTAATCAAGAAATGTATTAAGTTATGTCCAATAAAAAAGGTATCATCTTATTTTCTTTTCCATGTTTTATTTTGTTTGATTTCTATAGATTCTACATGGAATGTTGCTATTCCACTAGCAACATTCCATGTAGAAGTCGGCCCTTGTAGATCACCAATGTGGCCGCGCAGGCTTCTGCTTCTGTGAGTCTGACGTCCTGCACGTACGTGCAGGACGTCAGACTCACAGAAACAGAAGCCTGCGCAGCCTTCTACATGGAATGTTGCTAGTGGAATAGCAACATTCCATGTAGAATCTCCAATAGTAGCAACATTCCATGTAGAATCTCCTATAGTAGCAACATTCCATGTAGAATCTCCTATAGTAGCAACATTCCATGTAGAATCTCCAATGGTATCTATTTTACTGTCATAGTAATGCTTGAATGTTTTCACTTATATACACTGTCAGCTAGCACATTTGCTTATTTCCGATCTGACGAAGAAGGGCAACCTTCGAAAGCTAATCAAGAAATGTATTAAGTTAAGTCCAATAAAAAAGGTATCATCTTATTTTCTTTTCCATGTTTTATTTTGTTTGATCCCTCCTTCAGTAAAGTAGAACTACCTAAAGCCTCCCTGCAGAACTCAAGAGCGGTTTCTTTTCTGGAACTCTGTGGGCAGCAGGGGTACTGCTGCCAATTTCCCAAAGCAGAGTCAGCAGGGAGGAATGATGATATTTCTATAAAACAAACAACCCTGGCTGAAAATAGCCTCCTTGGTGCCCCTGCTGTGACGACTGATGTTTAAGGAGAGCTTTGAGAAATGGCAGCAGTGAGTCAAAGCAGAGCTGTAGCTCAGACTAGTGACTCATTCAGAGATCTTTGCCAATGACTATCTCCAGTCCTCCCTCTCATACACATCCTCTTGCCCTTTTTCATCTCTTCCCTCACTCCTGCTTCACTCCCTCTTGCCTCTTCTCCTGAGTACCTTTCTCCCCCGTTCTCTTTTTTCCCTTATCCATCTCTCCTTCTTCCTCAACCCCACCACCACCTTTACATTCTCTTTCATTTTCCTCCTGCCTCTTCCTATTCATTGCACAGGTAAGAGCGGCTGCAGTCTATGCCACACACAGAGACGCGAAGGCGGTAGAAGGAGAGGACATGAAATGAGATTGAAGGGGGGGCAGACTGAAGAAAAATGTCAGGAAGTATTTTTCCACGGAGAGAGTGGTGGATGCTTGGAATGCCCTCCCACGGGAGGTGGTGGAAGAGAAAATGGTAACGGAATTCAAACATGCGTGGGATAAACCTAAAGGAATCCTGTTCAGAAGGAATGGATCCTCAGGAGCTTAGCCGAGATTGGGTGGCAAAGCCGGTGGTGGGAGGCGGGGCTGGTGGTTGGGAGGCGGGAATAGTGCTGGGCAGACTTATACAGTCTGTGCTAGAGCCGGTGGTGGGAGGCGGGGCTGGTGGTTGGGAGGCGGGAATAGTGCTGGACAGACTTATACAGTCTGTGCTAGAGCCGGTGGTGGGAGGCGGGGCTGGTGGTTGGAGGCGGGAATAGTGCTGGAAAGACTTATACAGTCTGTGCTAGAGCCGGTGGTGGGAGGCGGGGCTGGTGGTTGGGAGGCGAGGATAGTGCTGGGCAGACTTATACAGTCTGTGCTAGAGCCGGTGGTGGGAGGCGGGGCTGGTGGTTGGGAGGCGGGGATAGTGCTGGGCAGACTTATACGGTCTGTGCTAGAGCCGGTGGTGGGAGGCGGGGCTGGTAGTTGGGAAGCAGGGATAGTGCTGGGCAGACTTATACGGTCTGTGCCAGAGCCGGTGGTGGGAGGCGGGAATAGTGCTGGGCAGACTTATACGGTCTGTGCTAGAGCCGGTGGTGGGAGGCGGGGCTGGTGGTTGGGAGGCGGGGATAGTGCTGGGCAGACTTATACGGTCTGTGCCCTGAAGAGGACAGGTACAAATCAAGGTAGGGTATACACAAAAAGTAGCACATATGAGTTGATCTTGTTGGGCAGACTAGATGGACCATGCAGGTCTTTTTCTGCCGCCATCTACTATGTTACTATGTAAACAGGGAAAATTCAAGACTGGAACTAAGGTAACTGATTGGAGCTGAGAGTGCTGATGAAATAGCCCTCACAGCCTAAGAGGGATGAAAAGAAAGACAAATGCTGTTCTTGCCCTGACACTTTCAGTAGACAGCAGTCCAAGCCTAGTGGCAGTGCTAGGCATGCAGAGTAGCTGAATTTGAGTCCCAGGCCAGGACTTGGCTCTGTGTGACAACCAGGACTGGGGATGCTGAGGGAGGTTTCTCGCTCGGGGGGGGGGGGGGAACCTCCCTCAACAGCAACTCCTAGTGATCCCTCTCAGAGACCATGACTACATGCACAGGTGATGTGGCCCTTGACCCAGGACTGTCATCGCAACGGCTGGCTTAAAGGGATAGAGAGGGAAACCCTGGGTACATCTGACTGAAGGTTCCCGGTGCTGGATCCTACCTCCAGGTCTCAGAAAATTAGAACTATAAAGAGGATGCCGGACGTTAACAAGCCCCAGATTCGAAATAGTCTGTTAACAGAGCTATCAAGATGCTTATTACCTAGATGGAGGCTCCAGGCTGGGCCTGGTTTTCTGCCTCCGTGTGCCTCTTCCCCGCCCCACACCTTTTTGATGCATTTTGCTGTCATTTTTGAATGGAAGAAGCAGAATTGTAAACCCTCAGTGTCCAGGATGGAAACTGAAAAACAAACTCTGAAAGGTATTAATCCCCAAACGAACCTTTTCCGGAGATGGGAAGGCGGTAGAACGAGAGGACATGAAATGAGATTGAAGTGGGGCAGACTCAAGAAGAATGTCAGGAAGTATTTTTTCACGGAGAGGGTGGTGGATGCTTGGAATGCCCTCCCGCGGGAGGTGGTGGAGATGAAAACGGTAACGGAATTCAAACATGCGTGGGATAAACATAAAGGAATCCTGTGCAGAAGGAAGGGATCCTCAGGAGCTTAGCCTAGAATGGGTGGCAGAGCTGGTGGTTGGGAGGCGGGGCTAGTGCTGGGCAGACTTATACGGTCTGTGCTAGGGCTGGTGTTTGGGAGGCGGGACTAGTGCTGGGCAGACTTATACGGTCTGTGCCGGGGCTGGTGGTTGGGCGGCGGGGATAGTGCTGGGCAGACTTATACGGTCTGTGCCAGAGCTGGTGGTGGGAGGCGGGACTGGTAGTTGGGAGGCGAGAATAGTGCTGGGCAGACTTATACGGTCTGTGCCAGAGCTGGTGGTGGGAGGCGGGGTTGGTGGTTGGGAGGCGGGGATAGGGCTGGCCAGACTTATATGGTCTGTGCCCTGAAGAGGACAGTACAAATAAAAAAGTAGCACATATGAATTTATCTTCTTGGGCAGACTGGATGGACCGTGCAGGTCTTTTTCTGCCGTCATCTACTATGTTACTATGGATATGAGGAACACACCTTTTATTATGAAAGAAAATACAATAAGTACCATACTCAAAAGTCAACTAAGGTAACAGGAAAGTCAAAAATGGGCCTAGTCCCACAACATTTCCTAGGCAGACTGGGGCAGTTGAGTGGGCTTTTCCACCTAGTGAAGGCCACTGGCTAAAGGGGTCAGGCAACACTACAATCAGGAAAAGGAGAATTCAGTACAGAACCAGGGCTGCTTGCATGGAAAGCAAGTTTAGGTGAATTATGGAACAATAGCCTTCAAGCAGTCAGCCAGCAGCTGGGATATATCCTTAGCAGTAAGGACAAACTGGATGGGCTACATTAGTATTTTTCTGATGTATATTTACTATGTGGAGAATTAGCCGAGTGGGCTGACAACGTGGGAAGCCAGGGTTTGAATTTGGCCTCTTCCACTAATGTTCCTTGTTACTTTGGCCAATTAATGTATCCTCCATTGATTCAGGTACAAAACTTAGGACTAGATTTACTAAAATGCACCAAAGTGAGTTGTTAGTAAATGGGGCCTACTGACAAACTCTGGAGTTCTGTGGCGGCTTTAGAAGTGTTCCAAATTTCACAAAAATGAACGCAGTGGTTTTCCAGATAGAGGAGGACAAGGAAAAGAAAGCAAAATCTTCAGCTTAAATACTCTTGTAAGGGCCCACTGGTGAACCCTCTGCTTGCAAGGTGGACTCTGAGGTTACATAAGGTGTTTTTTTGGGGTTTTTTTTTTTACATGGGTCCCAAGGGCGTAGTGCGGGGAGACTTTCTCACAAGGCCCTATGCCACTACTTGTTCAGTGTTCACTCTTTCAACAAATAAGTATACAGGGATTGTACATTGAACTCCAACTTTACATAAGTACATAAGTAATGCCATACTGGGAAAAGACCAAGGGTCCATCGAGCCCAGCATCCTGTCCATGACAGCGGCCAATCCAGGCCAAGGGCACCTGGCAAGCTTCCCAAACGTACACACATTCTATACATGTTATTCCTGGAATTGTGGATTTTTCCCAAGTCCATTTAGTAGCGGTTTATGGACTTGTCCTTTAGGAAACCGTCTAACCCCTTTTTAAACTCTGCTAAGCTAACCGCCTTCACCACTTTCTCCAGCAACGAATTCCAGAGTTTAATTATATGTTGGGTGAAGAAAAATTTTCTCCGATTTGTTCTAAATTTACTACACTGGAGTTTCATCGCATGCCCCCTAGTCCTAGTATTTTTGGAAAGCGTGAACAGACGCTTCACATCCACCTGTTCCACTCCACTCATTATTTTATTTACCTCTATCATGTCTCCCCTCAGCCGTCTCTTCTCCAAGTTGAATAGCCGTAGCCTCCTTAATCTTTCTTCATAGGGAAGTCGTCCCATCCCCGCTATCATTTTAGTCGCCCTTCGCTGCACCTTTTCCAATTCTACTATATCTTTCTTGAGATGCGGCGACCAGAATTGAACACAATACTCAAGGTGCGGTCACACCATGGAGCGATACAGCGGCATTATAACATCCTCACACCTGTTTTCCATACCTTTCCTAATAATACCCAACATTCTATTTGCTTTCCTAGCCGCAGCAGCACACTGAGTACAAGGTTTCAGCGTATTATCGACAACGACGACGACACCCAGATCCCTTTACTTTCAATGAACTTTGACTCGTTACAGTATCCTCTGAGAAAACACTAGGGAAAAATATTTTCAGATTGCTAGCAGGTTGTGATAAGTCTTCTAACACCTTTGGAGAACTCCACTCTATACAACAGATGTCTCCCGCCCCTCATACTCTCACTCTTTGTTTTCTTGCAAACACACATCTTTCCCTACCTACAGCTGGGTTTATCTCCAGATGGGTCTCATCAACCAGGTGGGCCCCAGACCTGTACCTCCGGGCTCCTCGGTGAATTTGGTGATAGGGATTTATCCTGAGGAAAAGCCTCACCTCAGTGTCCTTTTCTCCTTTGGTTTAGGTGTTTATCATTCTGTGATATATTGTAGTTTTTTTCTGCTTCATATTGATGTTATATTTGTAAACCGCTTTGGTCTACAAGTCAGTTAACAGCGGTATATCAAGAATAAATAACCTAACCTCACTCCTTCCAGTTCCTCTCCTCAATTCCCTTGGTCCAGGCACACTGAAACACTCCTTTCCTCTCCGGAGTCTCCTCCAGTTCATGGCCCCTTTCCTTTGCGGGTTCAATAGGGTTCCTCTTCACAGGTTTTGTAGCTTGTTTCTGCATCTTGAGCTCAGACTCTACTGGGCAGAAATTTAGGTTCAGTCACCCTTCTCCAATATAGGGGGTTTCTCCTTTTCCTTTCGCCTTAAGTAGTGCTCAGGTCCTGCTTTACAAGCTTTAACTACTTACTGCTGGCTGGCAGAATAGAGACCTAGAGAAAGCAATTTCCCTGCAAAACTAGAGCCTTTAATAAGCTGAGGAAAACCTCTGTAACAGGCTGCCAAAAATGTACTTTCTTGTGCAGTTGCAGGAAAAACATTCTGAGCCCCTGGTTCCAATCAAATCAAGAAGAGTTCTATTCTGAGAAAGTGGCCCAATAAGATTAAAGCTTAAACTCTTGGAGAGAAGTATCGGGATCTCCCGCTCTTACCTCCCATCCAGCAACAGAAGGAAGCGCCTTCAACCTCCTTGATCTCCTGCTACCGCTGATCCCATGCCCTATGTCAGCAGGACATGACGTTTTATGAAGGCATTTCATGCTGCCGCTGGAAGAGGCCGCAAATCAGCTGTACTGGGGTGGAGAAATGGGTAATTGTGAGTGGAGCAATGGGGGGGAAGGGCAAAGTCCTACCTGCCCTCACACCAGGTCATCTCATAGACACCTCACTTGTTCTGTGGCTCACTCCTTTCCACCCTTTAAGATACGGAACTCTCAACTGCTTTAACTTCTTTGCTTCAGTAGACTCCTCCCTTATGATCCTCTCTAGCTTCAGTGGAATTCTCCCTAATGATTTCTTCCTTAGCTTCCATGGGATTGTTATGATTGGGGTCTGAACCCCTCTCAAACTTACCTCTTTCCTGGGAGTCAGCTTCTTAGCTGGCTTCTGTTTCTTTTCTCTGTCCTTTCTGAGCTGGCTCTGTCTCTCTGTGCTGGCAGCTTCCAGCAGCATGGGGTTAATCGTTTCACTATACTGCACCTGTGTGTGTGTTGCCTGAGTTGCTCTACCTCTCTTTGGGTGTACTGGCTTCAAGTGCTACACAGTGTTGCATTGGTGTGGGTTGGGCCTCTCTGGGTCAGTGTGCTTTTGCCTAGGTCTAGGGAGTGTGACATCATCAGGGAGGGCCTTGATAAGGAAGTGGTCTTGTTTCCTTCAGGGCCTTGGCAACAGTGGTGTTTGCTTTAGGTAGGGTGGTGCAGTGTGCACTTCTGACTTTATGTCTAGTTTCCCTGCTTGCTTTTGCTAAGGGCCAGGTTAGTGTTAGTGCAGTGTGCACTGGTGACTGTGTGTTTAGCTTTTCTGCTTTTCCCTTATGGTTCCCCTGCTTTTCCCTCTTGGTATTGGAAGCATTGCTATGTGTAGGGCTTTGGAAGCTCTGTTGCTGTTAGAAGTACTTCAGGGTTTGGTGTTGTTAGGAACACTGCAGAGTTTGCTGTTAGAAGTACTTCTGGTGTTTGTGCTATTGGGAGCATTGCAGTCTTTGCTGTTGGTGTTTGGTGCTTTAGAAGCACTTTTGGCTTATGTGTTAGCTTCACTGCTTTTCCTTGTGGCTCCCCTGTCTTCCCTTTTAGTGCTAGGAGCTCTTCTGGTTGCTTGCCAGAGTAGTGCTTAGGAAGCACCTTGTTAGTTGTATCTAGCTTGCTAGAGCAGTGCTTAGGTAGCTGGTTAGTTCTGTGTTTAGCTTATTAGTGTAAAGCTCTGCTTGTAGCTTGGTGCTTAGTAGCACCTGTGTTAGCTTTGTGTTTAGTTCCCTGCTCTGTTAGTTTAGGGCTTAGGAAGTCCCTCTGTTGAGCAGGGCTTAGGAGCTCCTGTTTAGTATAGGGCTTAGGAAGTCCTTTTTGTCAGTTTACTGTTAGGAACACTCCTGCTGGTTAGGGCTTGGGAGCACGTAGATCAGTTTAGGGTTAGGAGCACTTCTGTTTCCAGTCCTGGTCCCTATGTCATCCGGTATCCAGTAAGTCCTGTCGGCTACTCGAACCCAGGAGCTCAACTCCTGGGGGGCTTAGTAGCTAAGCGCAGGTGAAGCTGTGCGGACCAGTCCAGTGTGCTCCAGTCCAGTGTGTTCCGGTCCGGTGTGTGTTCCAGTCCTGTGTCCTCCAGTCCGGGGGATTCCAGTCCATGTGTTCCGGTTCGCTGGGCAGTGCCTGCAGTCCCTGCCGGTGTGCTTGCCCAGTGTTGGTTGGTGGGTTTTGCCTGCTGCTGTCGCTCCTCGGCAGCAGCCCAAGGGCTCACGTTTGCTCCAGAGCCCAGCCCCGCGGGCTCTGAACCTGAGAACCTGACAGGGATCCTCCCTTGTGATCCGTTCTTTAGCTTCAGTGGAATTCTCCCTTAGCTTCCATGGGATCCTCTCTTCTGATCCACTCCTTAGCTTCTGTGGGATCCTTCCTTATGATTCCCTGATTAGGTTCTGTGAGAACCTCCCTATGATTCCCTTCTTAGTTTCAGTGGGTTCCACCCTTACGATTCCCTCCTTAGCTTCCATGGGATCCTCTCTTAAGACTTCCAACTTAGCTTCTGTGGGATCCTCCCTTGTTGTTTCCCTTTCATATATTTTGTGAGATCTTCCCTTATGATTCCCTTCCAAGTTTCAGTGAGATCCACCTTTATATGTTTGCCTCCTTAGCTTCCATGGGACCCTCCTCCCTTGTGATTCCTTAGCTTCTGTTGCTAGCACGCTATGCTCCTTGGAATTAAGCTGAGGTTTTGGCTTAGACAAGTTTTTCTCCTCTGTTAGGGGGTATTCCAGACTAGCCCACCCTATTGGTGCTTTGGGAATAGCAACCCAGTGTCCCTCCTATTACAGTAAGAAAGACCCATTTTGGTGTCCTGCTACACTCAATGAAGATTTTCCATAGGTACAGTCTGGGAAGAGCCCTTTTGATTTCGAGGAAACAATCACAGAAGAGGAAGACGCTCCCATCCACAATCAAAGAACAGACAGAGGAGAGATCCCTGGTAATTCATTTATCCACAAGACCATTAAGTAAAACAGAAGAAATCGTGTTAGCCAAGGCTTTTCTTTTGTTCCCAGTATTCGTTTTGATGATTTTCAATTTAAGATTGACTGAGAAATTTATTAGAACTTTACAATTGAAAGTATTTTTTGGTGAGACATCAACAACAGAATATTCGAACTTAAAGATTAAATCCAATTGGATGCCACCTGGTCCCTTAGATACTACAATTTCAACTTTCCGTCAGGTGGTTCTTAATGAAGTATCTAAAGTAACCTTTAATCGTAGAAAGAATATTTTAACCAAGGGAGAGAGACGAGTGCTAAATTCTTTTAAAAAAGATACATCCATTGTTATTAAAAAAGCCGACAAAGGCGGCTCAATAGTAGTGCAAAATACCACAGACTACATTAAAGAAGCAGAACGTCAATTGAATGATGTTAACACGTATGAGACCTTAAAATTAGATCCTACTCATAATTTGCAAAAAAGGATCAACAGTATTGTATCTGAAGGAGCACGGACTGGCTTTCTCACCAAAAGAGAGGTAAAGTTTTTGAACAATTTGAATCCTACAACACCGGTTTTCTATCTACTTCCCAAGGTTCATAAAAACATTAAGCAACCACCAGGACGTCCAATTCTTTCTTCTCGTGGATCTCTTAAAACCTCTATCAATGTTCGTAGATTTTTTCATCAAGGAAGAGGTTGAAAAACATCCCGCATACATCAGAGATACAACTCACTGTTTGAATATTCTTAATGAGATTAGATGTGACAATCAAACATTTTTGATGGTAACATTAGATGTTATCTCATTGTATACATCAATACCGCAAGACGATGCACTTACAGTACTCAGCCAGATCCTGAACGAACGCGAAAGACCACACAAAGTCCCGACAGAATTTATCATTGCATTGGCCAGGTTGGCAATGAAAAAGAATTTTTTCTATTCAACGGCCAATTGTATCATCAGTTATCTGGGATTGCAATGGGCACAACCTTTGCCCCTTCCATTGCTTGTCTATTTATGAATGACTTTGAAAGAATGGATTTTCAAATCACCTTTCTTGGGGGACTTATTCATTCTTGGCACCGGTACATCACTGATGTTTTCTTATTACGGAAGGGTGACATCTCTGAATTAAAATCTTTTGTTCTGTGGGTAAACTCCTGTAACTCCGCGATTCAATTTACTTATAAGTATTCGTTTGAAAATATCAATTTTTTAGATATGGATATTATACAACAACATGGAAGACTGATTACCAAGATGCATCAAAAACCAACAAGCAAAAATACCTTTTTACATTCCACAAGCTGTCATCGCAAACATTGTAAAGAGGCACTTCCATTTTCCCAGTTTTTATGGTTTAGAAGAATCTGTAGTAACAAAGATGACTTCAAACGTCAGTCAAAAAAATTAATCGAAGAATTGAAGGAACGAGGTTACAAGTTCAATCTTCTTAAAAAAGCATATAAACATGCAAAATTTAACGATAGGAACTGGCTGTTAAAAAAATCAGACAATACAGTAAGGCACTGAGAACATGCTGACGTTTATCAGTAAATACAACAATGCCAGTCCAAAAATTTCAAAGATCGTTAAAGAGCAATGGCATATAATGCAATCACATGATATGTTTAAAAACATCTCCTTAAAAACGTCATATTCAAGTGGAAGAAATTTAAAAGAGATTTTAAGTCCTTCAAATTTAATCACAACTAAAACATAATTAAAAAACATGGTTTTGGGACACTCTAAATGTGGGCAGTGTAAAAATTGTGATGTTATGTTACAGTGTAAATCTTTCAAAAACCCATCTGACAAAAAAACGTACAATTTAAGACATTTTAGCAATTGTAACAGCACTTGTGCTGTTTATGGAATTTTTTGCCCCTGCGGAAAATTATATGTAGGGAAAACTACAAGAAGTTTTAAGAACCGACTTAATGAACATCGCAGTAATGTCAAAAGAGGTAGAATGCAGGCACCGTTAGTTGATCGGTTTGTAGCAGTATCGAGCCATAGGCTAACAGGAGACAATGTAAATTGAAAGTGTAGTTTAATTCATTTGTTTAATGGGTGAAATACTTTTATTCTAAAAATAAATGTTGGTTCGACAGAAAACTTGCCAGGTTGTTTCCCTTAAAAATAAAGTATATGATATGTATCTTTCAGGTAAATAAAGACTAATCAATGCCATCTATGTGGACGCACAGCCCTTGAAAAAGCTGAAAAAGCAAAATGGATGTGGCCGCCATCGGGCAACAGATAAGTGCTCGACTTTGTTTTGCTTGAAAAGTACTGCTCACAGCATAGAAGACAATTTGCATAACATTAGAAATAAATGATAAATGGTTTCGGAATATAATAGAAATCACTGAAGTTCACAAAAGGGAAAGGCATTGAAGTTTTCAAAAAAAAACAAGAAAATTAAGTTTGAATATATTTCAAGTAAAGAATAAAAATTAAAAACGAGGTTTTTATGACCAGAGATGAACACCACGCCGCCAGTTAAAGCCGCTGAAAATCATGAGTAAGCGGTAGGGTGTTTTGAGGTCTTTTCCTCGATTTCCAAAAAAAGTATTGGATTGAAACAAATTCATATGTTCATATACGAATGTAGTGGACTCTTCACAATAGTAACGTGGTAACGTTAAATTTCGAGTCTTGGATTTTTTTCCTCTTTTTCATTGTATACAGCAATGTGGAAGGCAGGAACGAAGAAGGGCACTGATAGGAGCAGCTTGACTTTCTTTCACTAGACAACCATATCTAGTCACTTAAGAAGTGATTTTTCTCAGAGGTCTGGTTGGATTGAGAAAGGGGGAATACATTCAGGTTGATCACAGCTTTCATCTCACAGCTTGTGGGTCAAGAAAAAAGTGATTCCAGAGAGTAACAGGCATCAGTCAGACCTCTGTCTCCAGCTGTATCAACGTTTTTTCTGGAAGCCAGTGGACCCTTAGCCTTCTGAGAAGCTGTTTTCTGATCTACTGACAGAAAACAGCTTCTCAGAAGGCTAAGGGTCCACTGGCTTCCAGAAAAAACGTTGATACAGCTGGAGACAGAGGTCTGACTGATGCCTGTTACTCTCTGGAATCACTTTTTTCTTGACCCACAAGCTGTGAGATGAAAGCTGTGATCAACCTGAATGTATTCCCCCTTTCTCAATCCAACCAGACCTCTGAGAAAAATCACTTCTTAAGTGACTAGATATGGTTGTCTAGTGAAAGAAAGTCAAGCTGCTCCTATCAGTGCCCTTCTTCGTTCCTGCCTTCCACATTGCTGTATACAATGAAAAAGAGGAAAAAAATCCAAGACTCGAAATTTAAACGTTACCACGTTACTATTGTGAAGAGTCCACTACATTCGTATATGAACATATGAATTTGTTTCAATCCAATACTTTTTTTGGAAATCGAGGAAAAGACCTCAAAACACCCTACCGCTTACTCATGATTTTCAGCGGCTTTAACTGGCGGCGTGGTGTTCATCTCTGGTCATAAAAACCTCGTTTTTAATTTTTATTCTTTACTTGAAATATATTCAAACTTAATTTTCTTGTTTTTTTTTGAAAACTTCAATGCCTTTCCCTTTTGTGAACTTCAGTGATTTCTATTATATTCCGAAACCATTTATCATTTATTTCTAATGTTATGCAAATTGTCTTCTATGCTGTGAGCAGTACTTTTCAAGCAAAACAAAGTCGAGCACTTATCTGTTGCCCGATGGCGGCCACATCCATTTTGCTTTTTCAGCTTTTTCAAGGGCTGTGCGTCCACATAGATGGCATTGATTAGTCTTTATTTACCTGTTGTCTGTGAAGGTCATCAAGGGAATGGGACTCGATATACCGCTTTTCTACAGTTTTTGCAACCACATCCAAAGCGATCTATCTGGGGCAACGGAGGGTTAGGTGACTTTATCCATTGTCACAAGGAGCTGATTATTATTATTAGTGCAGTATAGAAGGAAAAGGACACATTTAATTTTTTCTGTCAGTACCCTGATAGCCTATTATAAATACTGGTATTGTTTTAGTGTCCTTCTGTCTGTCCTTCCCTTATCCTTTTGATCCTGTCTGTTTGTCCTGATTTAGATTGTAAGCTTTTTTGAGCAGGGACTGTCCTTCTTCATCATGTTCAATTGTAAAGCGCTGCGTACGACTGGTAGCGCTATAGAACTGATTTATAGTAGTAGTAGTAAGGTCATCAAGGGATTTTTTTTGTGTGTAATAGGTACATAATAGTTTTTTGTTCATCGGCATCTTCTCTGGCTGGAGGAGGACGCTGGTTGGGATGAAAAAAAAAAAAGACAGACACAAATGAAGAAGCAACACACAGAGTTCAGGTTGTATCCCACTTCATATTCAAGAGGGATCTGGAAGGTGTTAAGTGTTGAGATGGAGTGGAGGAGTAGCCTAGACTGAGATCCTGGGGAACTGGGTTCAGTTCCCACTACAGCCCCATTGCTCCAGATACAAAAACATATTGTGAGCCCACCAGGGACAGAGAAATTACCTGCATATAATGTGTATGTCTAGTAGTACTACAGAAATGATTATTAGTAGAACTCTCATCACCTCTCGCCTTGACTACTGCAACCTACTCTTCACTGGCCTCCCACTTAACCATCTATCCCCCCCTTCAATCCGTTCAGAACTCTGCTGCCCGTCTTATCTTCCGCCTAGACCGATATGCTCATATCACCCCTCTCCTCAAATCACTTCACTGGCTTCCGATCAGGTACCGCATACAGTTCAAGCTTCTCCTACTAACCTACAAATGCACTCGATCTGCAGCCCCTCCTTACCTCTCTACCCTCATCTCCCCTTACGTCCCTACCCGTAACCTCCGCTCTCAAGACAAATCCCTCCTTTCAGTACCCTTCTCCACCACCGTCAACTCCAGGCTCCGCCCTTTCTGCCTCGCCTCACCCCGTTCTTGGCATAAACTTCCTGAGCCTCACCCCGTTCTTGGCATAAACTTCCTGAGCCCATACGCCAAGCCCCCTCCCTGCCCACCTTCAAATCCTTGCTCAAAGCCCACCTGTTCAATGTCGCTTTCGGCACCTAACCATTGTACCTCTATCCAGGAAATCTAGACTGCCCCCAACTTGATTGACTGCACTTTTTTGTCCTTTAGATTGTAAACTCCTTTGAGCAGAGACTGTCCTTCTTTGTTAGATTGTACAGCGCTGCGTAACCCTGGTAGCGCTTTAGAAATGTTAAATAGTAGTAGCAGTAGTAAAACTTGATGAGAAATTGCCCCATAAAGAATATCTGTGCTTCTTTGTTTATTTTTTTACATTTATAACCAGTTTACTCACCATGGTTCAAGGTGGGAGAACATAAAAAAACATAAACAATCATTGAGCATAAAAGCATAGGTAATCACATCAACAACATATAACAATTCACATTCTCATCTAAATCACTGTGCTATGGCATTTTCATTCACCTTTTCATCCTACCCCTACTTTTCTGATGCTGCTTTGCCTGGTTTAAGAGTTATCCAAACTGTCAGGTCACCCTATTCTTAGAGTGGAAAGATGGAGTAGGGCTTGTTAACTCTTTATGACCCAGACAGCAATGAGGTTAACTTTTAGAGATTGAATTGTCTGATGCTTGGGGCCTTCCCCAGTGCACAGGAATGTATCTTTTCACTCTGGAAAATGTGGGATAGAAATGTTAAATGTAATCACATGACTGTGATTACAGCTAGGCTGAATAACTCCTTCAGAAAATATGCAGATAGAACAGTGTGGGGACTACATAAGTACATAAGTAATGCCATACTGGGAAAAGACCAAGGGTCCATCGAGCCCAGCATCCTGTCCACAACAGCGGCCAATCCAGGCCAAGGGCACCTGGCGAGCTTCCCAAACGTACAAACATTCTATACATGTTATTCCTTGAATTGTGGATTTTTCCCGTCCATTTAGTAGTGGTTTATGGACTTGTCCTTTAGGAAACCATCTAACCCCTTTTTAAACTCTGCCAAGCTAACCGCCTTCACCACGTTCTCTGGCAATGAATTCCAGAGTTTAATTATGCGTTGGGTGAAGACAAATTCTCTCCGATTTTATTTTAAATTTACTACACTGTAGTTTCATCGCATGCCCCCTAGTCCTAGTATTTTTGGAAAGCGTGAACAGATGCTTCACATCCACCTGTTCCACTCCACTCATTATTTTATATACCTCTATCATGTCTCCCCTCAGCCGTCTGTTCTCCAAGCTGAAAAGCCCTAGCCTCCTTAGTCTTTCTTCATAGGGAAACCGTCCCATCCCCGCTATAATTTTTGTCGCCCTTCGCTGCACCTTTTCCAGTTCTACTATATCTTTCTTGAGATGTGGCGACCAGAATTGAACACAATACTCAAGGTGCGGTCGCACCATGGAGCGATACAACGGCATTATAACATCCTCACACCTGTTTTCCATACCTTTCCTAATAATACCCAACATTCTATTCGCTTTCCTAGCCGCAGCAGCACACTGAGCAAAAGGTTTCAGTGTATTATTGACGACACCCAGATCCCTTTCTTGGTCCGTAACTCCTAACATGGAACCTTGCATGACGTAGCTATAATTCGGGTTCTTTTTTCCCACATCATCACCTTGCACTTGCTCACATTAAACATCATCTGCCATTTAGCCGCCCAGTCTCCCAGTCTCGTAAGATCTTTCTGTAATTTTTCACAATCCTGTCGCCAATTAACGACTTTGAATAACTTTGTGTCATCAGCAAATTTAATTACCTCGCTAGTTACTTCAATCTCTAAATTATTTATAAATATATTAAAAAGCAGCGGTCCTAGCACAGACCCCTGAGGAACCCCACTAACTACCCTTCTCCATTGTGAATACTGCCCATTTAACCCCACTCTCTGTTTCCTATCCTTCAACCAGTTTTTAATCCACAATAGGACATTTCCTCCTATCCCATGACCCTCCAATTTCCTCTGTAGCCTTTCATGAGGTACCTTGTTGCATGGGCAACCATTTTTTACTTCTTCCCCTGAGGTCAGGCTGACATTATGGCCTGAGTATGCATCAGTGTGCCTAATCTCCACATCCACAATTACACCAGCCACAGACCTGATGGACAGTGGTTGTGTAAATGCAAAGGCATGTATAACTTATAGCAGTCTGATTTTCTTGTGTAGGTGCCCTCCCATGCTCTACCCATGTGAATGCCCCCATTCCATGTACACAGTATGCCACTTACATACTACTTTGTAAAATAATGCTTAGTCGCTGTGCTGCCGCTTACATGTGACCTTGTAGAATATCACTTAGTCACTTTGCTGCCACCTAGCTGAAAAGATGATCATATTCTGTACATTTATGTGGAAAAGTGAGGCGTTAAATGCGGGCACCCAGTCATAGAATTGCCCTTCGAGTGTCCTGTCTGTGAAGGAGCTGCTGTCAAAGCTGTCTGCCCTCTCAGAGGTTTATTTATTTCTTTCATTTAAATTTTTAAAAGTTTTAACTCGCTTAAACCCAAGTGGCTTACATTACAAAACATACCGAGTTATTAACCCTGGAAAGAAAACCAAATGGTGGAGAAACTGACCCGTAAGTGGCAAGCAAGCCCAGTGCTGAGGGCAATGAGAGGGAGAGGTATTGGCTTCATTCCCAGAGGTGGGATCGGTGAGTCTCGAAAAGAACATTCAATCCCTGGCTCCCACACATGGAGGCTTGATATGAGGAGGTAGACCACGGAGGCCGATGGCAGTGAAACAGCAACGCTGGATTCCCTGTTTCCTCCTCTGTCGAGGGTTGGCGCTTGTTGCCTTGACAGCAGGAGATGCTAAAACTGGAGATTATGTAGAGGAAAAAAAAAAAAAGAAGACATGACAAATCCTAGCAACGCAGCTTCTGGAAAAAAAATAGATAGGAAAGGTGTCTGTTGAAATGTCTTCTGGCTGTGAGACAGAAGAGGAAATGAATCACTGCTGAGATGTGAAGGGAAGCCCATGTATGGAGCCCACCAACAGAATAATGAAGTCATGCCACCAACTAGAGCTGGTCCATTAATGAATGCCCCAATGAGGGAGGATTTCGTCCACTGACTGCAGTTCTCCTCAGTAGCATTTATTTTAATGTCTGTGGTTTCCTTTCCTAAGCAAGACATTTGCGCATTTTGGGGGCTTCCCAATACAGTTCCTTGCCCATTACAGACAAAACTTTCAGGGGTAAATTTTCAAACACATGCCATCGTCTTTTACATGGGTACAAGCAGAGTTAACACACACGTTTTAAAAAATGGAAGCGGTGCAAAGAAAAGCTACGAGAATGGTATGGGATTTGTGTTCCAAGACGTATGAAGAGAGACTTGCTGACCTGAACTTGTATACCCTGGAGGAAAGGAGGAACAGGGGTGATATGATACAGATGGTCAAATACTTGAAAGGTATTAATCCGTAAAAAAATCTTTTCCGGAGATGGGAAGGCAGTAGAACGAGAGGACATGAAATGAGATTGAAGGGGGGCAGACTCAAAAAAGATGTCAGGAAGTATTTTTTCACGGAGAGGGTGGTGGACGCTTGGAATGCCCTCCCGCGGGAGGTGGTGGAGATGAAAACAGTAACGGAATTCAAACATGCGTGGGATATGCATAAAGGAATCCTGTGCAGTAGGAATGGATCCTCAGAAGCTTAGCCGAAATTGGGTGGCGGAGCAGGTGGGGGGAAGAGGGGTTGGTGGTTGGGAGGCAAGGATGGTGGAGGGCAGACTTATACGGTCTGTGCCAGGGCCGGTGATGGGAGGCGGGACTGGTGGTTGGGAGGCGGGAAATACTGCTGGGCAGACTTGTACGGTCTGTGCCCTGAAAAAGACAGGTACAAATCAAGGTAAGGTAGACACATATGAGTTTATCGTGGGCAGACTAGATGGACCGTGCAGGTCTTTTTCTGCCGTCATCTACTATGTTACTATGTAACTATGTTAGAAGTGAACTGTATGAGGGCAATACATAGCACGTTTACTTTAACAAAGCACACAGACAGACGCTGTGCACAAAATGTATACCCATACCTTATATTTAGAAACATAGAAAAATGAAGGCAGATAAAGACCATATGGTCTTCCCATCACTCCCTTAGAGATCCTATATACTTGTCCCAAGCTTGCTTGAATTTACATACAGTCTTCATCTCCACCACCTCCATCAGGAGGCCATTCCACAAATTCACCACCCTTTCTGTGAAGAACTATTTCCTCAGGTTACTCCTGAGTCTGTCCCCTTTCACCTTTATCCTACGCCCCATCATTCCAGTACACATATTGAGATCTTTAAGTCTGTCCCTATATGCTTTGTGATGGCTGACTATTTTAGTAGCCACCCTCTGGATCAACGTCATCCTGCTTATATCTTTTTGAAGGTGTGGTCTCCAGAATAGTACACAGTACTCTAAATGAGGGCTCACCAGAGTCTTATACAGGGGCATCATCACCTCCTTTTTCCTACTGGCCGTTCCTCTCTTCACTGTCGCCTTTTCTGTTTGGCCACCTTAATACCATTACATTTGATCACACCCAAGTTCTGCTCCTCTTTTGAGCACAAAAGTTCCTCATCCACTAAATTGTTCCACTCCCTTGGGTTATTACAGCCAAATATATGACCCTGCATTTTTTTAGCATTAAATCTTAACTACCAAATTCTGAACCATTCTTCAAGCTTCGCTGTGTCCCTCCGCATGTTATCCACACCATCAGGGGGTGTTTACCCTATTCCCGATTTTGGTATCATCCACAAAGAGGCAAACCTTACCAGACAGCCCTTCAGTAATATGACTTACGAAAATGATAAAAAGTACCATCCCAAGAGCCGAACCTTGCGGCACACCACTGGTAACATCCCTTTCCTCAGAACGAGTTCCATTTACCACTACTCTCTATCACCTTCCACTCAACCAGTTCCTAGCCCAGTGAGTCACTTTAGGGCCCATACCGATGGTACTCAGTTTATTTATAAGTTTTCTACGTGGAACTGTGTCAAAGGCTTTGCCAAAATCCAAATACACCTGCATCTAGCATTCTCCCTCGATCCAACTCTCTGGTCACTCAAAGGAATTAATCAGACTTGTTCGACAAGACCTGCCTCTAGTGAAACCATGTTGCCTCAGGTCATGCAATCCATCCTTTGTAGTACTACACCCTCCACCATACAACCCATCCTGTTCATTGGTTCAAGAACCTGTCTTCCCAAGCTGGAATGCCAGCCTCCTTTCCAGCACTTACATCACACGCCAAGCCAAGAATGGGAGAGGGCATGAACGAGAAAAGGGAAATAGGCCGAGCCCACAGGCTTATCCCCTCAACTGCAGTCCACCTCCTGGACCGTCAGATCCCACCCTTATGCTCCCTCTTGGTCTCCAGTATCCAGGGATGAGTGGCCGCCACCTATTCCCCATGAAGGGTGAAAGGGGAAAACTTTCCCACCTTCTCCCTGAAAAGGGACAACACTACATTTGATATCCGCACCTTCCCTTGCACACCAGCCCAGAGGCTCCCTTTCATGTGAGATGAGAGGACCTCTTATTGCATCATCAATGCACCACTGTGTGGTGTAGTAATAGGGTGAGGGCAGATTCTGGGTATCCTAGCAGCCTTAGTTGCAGGCGCAGAGTAGAAGCATCTAGATAGCTGGCTAATACTTTTATCATATTCAGTAAACCTGTAATGATGCCTTCAGAATGATATCATTGTAAAATTAAAAAAAAAAACCCACCCTTTAATAGAAAACTGATAATTACAGTCACTGACTGTGTGATTTAATTTCCATGAGAGGGATGGGGGAGGGAGGGGGAGAACGTGACACCCAGAGGCTAGGAAAGGAAGCTGCACTTTCTGTTTCAGGCAGTTTGCCAAAGGATGGACAACTAGATGCACAGATGTTGCTACAGCCAAACAGCTGGCTCGCAGCTGAAGAGGTTTAAAACAAAGCTTGTTTTGGAAAGGAGGATGAGGGGCAGCGAAGATTTCTGTGATACACAGAAACAAAGCCCTGCCTCAATCTAGCCAGTGGACTTTGAGCCACAGAAGCAGGAAAGAGGGTTAAAAGCCAGTGCGTTGCCCAGGATTTAGCGGAAGCAGCGCGTTGGTGGGCTAGCGAGTACAGTCCCTGTGACTGTGAGTCACCCACTTGCATTTAATGAAAGGCACTGACGAGGGAGAGGAGGGTGAATCAGCCCCTCACGTTCACTGTCAGGCAGGGCTAAACTTTGCACTCCTTTATTTCTGTGAACTATTGAGCTTCCGGCAGACGCGCTCGAAAGGCAGGTTGGAACCTTACAAGGACAGTGTGGCTTCCCCCACCCTGGCAGAGTGATGTCACCAGTCTCGGGCGCACATGCGCTCTTGCCAGTGTGAGATCGGAGTAATAGCCCGGGAAGATCTCCAATTCGGCACAGTTTCACCAGTCCTCTTCTGTTTTAATCCCTCTTTTCAGCAGCTTGGGAAGACATGTTGTCTTTCCTGGTCTTAATTAACCAGTTGCAGCATTTCTACTATGCATTTCTGTGCTAAGGAGCTTTGGAGAGCTCAGAGGACCTGAAGAAGGGATCTGTGTGGTCTCAAACAGCTTTCTGTGTAACAGCTCCCTCATTACTAGGGGCTGAGGATTAACCTAGACACAGATACATAATCCATTTGTAGTGTCTATGGCCAAACGTACAGTTGTCCCCTCTTAACTTTGTCTCAGGGCACACAAACTATAAAGGTTCCCCCTTCAGTGAGCTTATACTTCCATGGATAGATTATGAATAATACCAGACACAGTAAGGAAACCGGAAAAATACTGGAGGCAAGGGTTGTCTTTAAATTAAAAACTCCCTTTAGTCGGCACTCCAGTAGTGAATAATTATGCAGAAAAGTAGCATGATGAAAATTAAAAGGCTAAAACCAGTGTCAAGTGGTCACAATGATCATATCACTTCATCAAAGAAAAAATTCTAGGTCTTCGCTTGTCCTGTTTGTCTGTCCTAATTAGATTGTAATCTCTGTCGAGCAGGGACTGTCTCTTCGGGGTAGATGCATCAAGCAAACGTAAAAAAATCAGAAACGTTAAAACCTTTACCGAATTTCAAATAACAAAGCATGCTCCAAAAACACAGCCCCAAAAAGTTTGGTGCGGTATTGGAAAGAACGATGCACCAATCCCCGTCGGTAATCGGCTCGTAAAGCATGCGCAAAGCAGCCAAGCGTTATGCTGGCTGCTCTGCGCATGCCAGAAACGTTCAAAACACAGTCAAATCGCCCCCTTTTGGGGTCGTCGCCGCCATTCCCCTCCTCCATCGGGCCCCCCTTCCTCTTACCGGGCCCGTGCAGCGCCTCTCTCCTCTGTCCGAAGGCGCTGCACGGGCAAGAAGAAAGCTGAATCAGCTGATGCCTGCCTTCGCGATGGCGCGTCTTTCTCCTGCTGCGCCCGCCCCTGTCTGACGTCAGTAACCTACGTAGGTTACTGACGTCAGACAGGGGCGGGCCCAGGAGGAGAAAGACGCTCTATCGAAGCTAGGCGAAGGCAGGCATCAGCTGATTCAGCTTTCTTCTTGCCCGTGCAGCGCCTTCGGACAGAGGAGAGAGGCGCTGCCCGGGCCTGGTAAGAGGAAGGGGGGCCCGATGGAGGAGGGGAATGGCGGCGGCGACCCCAAAAGGGGGCGGGGCACGGACGGAGGATGTCGGGAGGCGGAGCTGAGGTGAGAGAGTAGTGAGGAAGGGAGGGGGGCAGGGGCTTCTAGAAGTTTGCTTTTTCAGGGTGGGGGGAGCGGCAGAAAGTGGGGAGCAGCGGGAGGGGGGCAAGGCCGTCCGTACAGGACGCTCCTGATGAGCGCCCTTGCCCCCTCCCGATCCTTTTTTTATTTTTATTTTTTTATGTGTTTTCTGAGGTCCTTTGGACCAATCACAGCGCTTTTAGCTCTGCTAATGCGCTGGGATTGGCTCAAAGTTTGTTTATTTTTTCACTTAACACTTTTTCCTGGCACAGAGCTGTCCTAACGAGAGGTCCAGACCTCTCGTTAGTTTTCCTGCCTTTTTCCTGCGTAAAGGCAATCGGAAAAG
This sequence comes from Microcaecilia unicolor, assembly GCF_901765095.1. Taxonomy (NCBI): domain Eukaryota; kingdom Metazoa; phylum Chordata; class Amphibia; order Gymnophiona; family Siphonopidae; genus Microcaecilia; species Microcaecilia unicolor. Next base: position 19,800,444 of record NC_044032.1, on the reverse strand, counting down.
GTTAGTGCATGTCGTTTCAATGGGGTTTTCACACTAATTGCTCATCTCCATTCCGTTTTCGTTAGCTGCTACTACCGTCGAAAAATAGGCTTTAGTGCATGGAAAGGATCGGAAATTCTTCCTTAAGGGCTCATTTAACGATGAAAAACGTTTAGTGCATCTGGGCCTTCATGTTCAAGTGTACAGCGCTGCGTACGTCTAGTAGTGCGATTGAAAAGATAAGTAGTAGTAGTAGTCTTTGGGATTCCGGAATCTTGCAACTCTTTGGGATTCCGGAATCTTGCTACTCTTTGTCCTTATCCCTTATTTGTCCTGTTTGTCTGTCCTAATTAGATTGTAAGCTCTGTCGAGCAGGGACTGTCTCTTCATGTTCAAATGTACAGTGCTGCGTACCTCTAGTAGCGCTATAGAAATGATAAGTAGTAGTAGTCTTTGGGATTCTGGAATCTTGCTATTATTTGAGTTCCGGAATCTTGCTACTCTTTGGGATTCCAGAATCTTGCTACTCTTTGGGATTCCGGAATCTTGCTACCCTTTGTCCTTATCCCTTATTTGTCCTGTTTGTCTGTCCTAATTAGATTGTAATCTCTGTCGAGCAGGGACTGTCTCTTCATGTTCAAGTGTACAGCGCTGCGTATGTCTAGTAGTGCGATTGAAAAGATAAGTAGTAGTAGTAGTCTTTGGGATTCCGGAATCTTGCAACTCTTTGGGATTCCGGAATCTTGCTACTCTTTGTCCTTATCCCTTATTTGTCCTGTTTGTCTGTCCTAATTAGATTGTAAGCTCTGTCGAGCAGGGACGGTCTCTTCATGTTCAAGTGTACAGCGCTGCGTACGTTTAGTAGCGCTATAGAAATAAGTAGTACTAGCAGTTCTATGAATATTTTCCTGCACTTCAAACTCCAGCTTTGTGTTCTGACTCTCTCACTCACAGAATGTAATTGTAAAAAGCGCTCCTCACCCCGGAAGGCGGTGCTTTTGTTATTTCTTTATCTCTGGCATTCAGATACTCTGCATCCCTCTCCTCCTGAACTTGGTGTACATATTGCACAAAGATTAAGCAACAGGGTTTCTGAGCATCTCTCATAGTAACATAATAAACATACGTAAGACAGTAAATGATGGCAGATAAAGACCTATACGGTCCATCCAGTCTGCCTGACAAGCTCATTTTACATGGTTTGCGATATTTTATATGTATAACTGAGTTTGATTTGTCCTTGTCATTCTCAGGGCACAGACCATAGAAGTCTGCCCAGCACTCTTCTTGTACTAGAAGTTCTGAAGCTAATGTCGAAGCCCCTTAAAATTTACACTCCAGCCCATCCATATCTATTCAGTAACAATCAGGGCACAGACCGTAGAAGTCTACCCAGCACTGGTTTTGCTTCCCAATTACTGGTGTTGCCACCCAATCTCTGCTAAGGGTCCGTAGATCCATTCCTTCTAAACAGGATTCCTTTCTGTTTATCCCACGCATGTTTGAATTCCATTACCATTTTACTCTCCACAACCTCCCGCGGGAGGGCATTCCAAGTATCCACCACTCTCTCTGTGAAAAAATATTTTCTGACAATACTCCTGAGTCTGCCCCCCTTCAACCTCAATTCATGTCCTCCAGTACTACTGCCTTCCCGTCTGTGGAAAAGGTTTGTTTTCGGATTAATGCCATTCAAATATTTAAACGTCTGTATCATGTCACCCCTGTTTCTCCTTTCCTCCAAGGTATACATGTTCAGGTCAGCAAGTCTCTTCTCATACGGTTTGCAACGCAAATCCCATACCATTTTTCTAGCTTTTCTTTGCACCAATTCCAGTCTTTTTACATCTTTAGCAAGATACGGCCTCCAAAACTGAACACAATACTCCAAGTGGGACCTCACCAATGACTTGCAGAGGGGCATCAACACCTCCTTTCTTCTGCTGGTTATACCCCTCTCTATGCAGCCTAGCATCCTTCTGAATAAATCGCAACATTGTTCTATACAGACTGTAACCAGTTTACTCTGAACACCTGTAAGCCACATTGAACCTACCACTAGGTGGGAAAATGCGGGGTATAAATGCAGAAAGAAAGAAATATTTAATATTTTGTTGATTTGCACACTGCACAGATTTCTCTGGGATATGATGCAGTATATTAATGATCAATTAAATTAAAAAGCATGGCATGGACTGGGACAATGGAATGTTCACTAGCTGGGTCAAGTTGTCCCAGAGATCCCTCTTTCTCTATTCTATTCTGCTCAAATATTTTTGTAACCTTTATCTTTTGTTTCTAGCTGAGTCTTCTTTGCTCTGTTCTCCAATATAACCACTTTGATGTGTATAAGGAAAGGAGGCGTAGGAAATAGAAGAATTCAAAGCCAATTTATTTCTCTATAACCTCATTCCTACTGTTTATTTAATTTAATTGCAATTTGATCAGCTGCCTTTCATAATAAACATCAAAGCTATTGCATCAGATGCCAGAGGTGAATGCAACTGTACGTTATAGGCCTAGATGTGCAAAACGATACACTGAATCACCTGATGACCTCCCCAAGCAGATGGAAATAAATATTAAAAGGGAAAGAGGAGATGATTGAACTTGGTGGGACTCTGCAAGGACGCAGGTAGACTGTGTTCTCCCAGATTTAAAAAAAAAAGACTTAAAACAAGTATAACACCACTTTGCTAATCCCTATCGCGTATAAACGGCCTAGTAAAATTGCATGATGTATACTATATCGAATGTCAGCTCACCTCCATGCAACATGATTCTGTAATCCTCTTTCAAACTCAAAAGTAACGTTTTGGTAACACAGAGAGGTCTAAATTCTGACTGAAATACATCCAGGTTCTGTATCAGTATGAGACTAATTGGCACTTGATTCGTTTGATTAAACTTTTTCATCGCGGGATGCGGACAGCGCCTACTCCAATTTGAGAGACCGAGAGGCAAACCTGTATACGTCAAACTGTTGACCCCTGATGAAGGCGCTTTAGCCGAAACGCTGACCGTGTAGGGTCCCAATAAACTTTCAAATTGGTTCTTTTACTGCCGTGGTTTCAGAAGTGGTCATTTTTGGGGGGTTTTTAATTTTCTCTTTATTGAGTTTATATTACATTCAGTCATACAACTTAAATGTCAGGAAGAAGGAAACCAAAATGACCATTAAATTATTTAACAAAGGAAATAGTTCAAAATCTTTTAGACCACTATAAAAGTTGTGGCAAGATACAAGGAATAAATTATAAAGAACATGGAAATACATTTTTAGTCTAAGAGTAGCAACATGCGCACTACTCACAGCCGAATATCAGCGATTAACTCTATTGAACTTTCAGGTTTGATCTCCTCTATTTTCTCTAGCGCTAATAAAGACTTTCTGATCACGTGATGCCTGCTACTTGAGAAGACACGGGAAGACGAGGCTCCGCGCCTACCCACCCTAAAATTGCTATACAGCGGGTCAATACTCAATGACGAACAGCACATAAACCGATCCAAGTAGCGAGAAGTCGCGGGTGAAAGCTGAAGTAACGCCAAGGGCGGAATGCCCCCGAAATCACACAAAAAAACGACGACCTCCGAGAAACAAGAGCCAGGCAAGATGGCGGAACACCGAGCGGTACAGAGTATGCCTGCCGCGGTGAGTGCGGACTGGGCGCAGGAAATCTCTCGCTCGGTGTCAGCTGCTCTGGAGGACAAGCTAAATAAGTTACAGTCGGCGGTGGACGAAATCAATGAAAAATTTGACTCCCATGCGGCTCGGCTTACCGCTGTGGAGAACAGGATAGCTGCAAGGGAGGAAGAGGCCCAAACTGCCGCCACGCAGCTGGAGGCACTCCAAAAAGAGCTGGCAGAGATGAAAGAGAGAGTTGAGGAGCAGGAAAATCGCTCCCGACGGAACAACTTGCGAGTAACCGGACTGCCTGAAACAGTGTTAGACAAAGACTTATACGATTTTTTCTCCAAATGGATACCTGACCACCTGGGCCTGGAAGAGAATCAGAGCCATTACGCATGCGACAGAGCCCACCGGATTGGGAACCGGGGAGACAATAATACCAGACCCCGCACAGCGATTGCGCACTTTGTGAACTGGCAGGCAAAGGAAAAGATACTGAAGGCTTCGAGAGGCAAGGAGGGATTACAATATGAAGGTCGCCGCTTATTGTTATTTAATGATTATTCGACGCGAGTGGCACTGCTGCGGAAAGCCATGACACCTACCTGCACTGCACTCTACAAGAGGGGGGTACGATTTGCCCTGATATACCCAGCTAAATTGAAAATCTGGACCGATGGAAAGACTATTATTCTCAATGATGCAGCTACAGCAAAAGAATATATGAACAAACTTCATCTGCTGGACATGTCGAGGCCTAAGGACCCAGAGTAAAGCGACCAGGTGGAGCTGAAAGAGTAGAAGCGCGACTTGTTTGGTGTTGTTTTTACGTTAGAGGATATGAACTTAATGCACTCCAATGACACTGAAATGAAAGGAAAGAGCTGGGTTCGAGCATCTCTCCCATCTTCAGCAAGATTGGAAGACATGGCGGTGGGAAGGAAACCCGCGATGAGCACGTGCAACATGTCACAGGGAGAGGTGAAAACATCATAGATAACTCATAAAATGAACAGCCTTTCTTAGTCAAGCTGGTCGGACATAGACTTAAAAATGGAGCTGGGCAGTTATAGTGCCTTTAGGACGCTATGGACTGTCGTGAATATACCTGTAATAAGCAATGGGTAACTATCTGTGTAACATAGTTATTGGAAGGGTGGGGGAGGGGGACTTCGGATGTCCTCAGGTTGGACTGAGTAGGTGAAGGATGTGGGGAACAATATGGCAAAAGGGAGGGAGGGACGAAGGGGGGGGGAAGGGGAGGGGGGGGTGTGCGAGAGTGTGAATGAAGATGAAATGGAAGGAGGAGGGGAAGAGAAAGAAAGGATAAGAATTGGAAGAAGGGCTTCGGTGAAGGGGGATACATGGAAAAAGGGAGCCCAGGGATATGAAGGGATTCAGGTGAATAAAGGGAAGAAGCAGAAGATATATAGGAAATATATTTGGAATGATGGTACAATCAAAACCTTGCGTGTCGGGCTGGGAGACGGGCAGGGTATAACACACAATGAACTGGGTTATTATGCACACCTGTTGTTAGTATGGGAAGCTTGAAAATTATTACGCTTAATGTGGATGGTTTACATTCACCTATTAAAAGAACCAAGATTCTCTCATGGTTAAAGAAAGAAAAAGCTGACATTGCATACCTACAAGAAACCCATCTCACGGCTTCAGAACATCAAAAGCTGAAACGGGGATGGGTTGGAGAGGTTGGATATTCAGCATATAACTCCAGACAAAGAGGAGTAGCAATTTTAATTCATAAACAAATCCCATTTCACTGTCATAAAGTGATCCAAGATAAAGAGGGTAGATATGTGTTAGTTATGGGGGAACTATGGGGACAGCAAATTCTTTTCTGTAACATATATGGACCCAATGTATACTCCCATAGATTATTCTCTGATCTTGTGGCTAGAGTGATTCCTTACTCCAATTATCAGATTATATTGGGAGGGGACTTTAACATAGTAGCAGACCCCACTAATGACTGCAAACCTAGGAAAATGAGGGTGCGGAGCTGGGAAGATAAGGGAATACCTTTTGTGATGTCTCAGTTGGGGCTGGTAGATATTTGGCGACTTCTGCACCCTCAGGATGGGGAATATACATTTTACTCACACCCACATAAGATATACTCGAGACTAGATTATTTACTGGTGGCGCCCTCCTTGGTCCCAAAGATTGTAAAAGCAGAAATAGTGGATAGTGCACTTAGTGATCACTCGGCGGTTTCGGTGGCGGTTTCCTTTGCGGCGGAGCCGGGCGAGAGGGTGTGGCGGCTTCCCCCCTACCTTACCAGGATAAAGAGTTTAGAGAATTTCTGCGTCTTCAATGGTTAGAATATCAGACACATAACAACACATCAGAAGTTAGTGCTAGCACGTACTGGGAAGCATCTAAGGCAGTTATGAGGGGATACATCATTGCATATATGGCGGGTAAGAAGAAGCAAAGAGAGGCAGATTTACTGCGGCTCTCGCAGGAATACCATCATGTAAGGAGGGCACATATGCAGACTATAAGTGACACACACAAGATACAATTGACCCAACTCAAAAAACAAATTGATGACATATTGCATGCGAGAGCAGAGAGGGACATATACTATCAGCGGTTTAAATTATTCAAATGGGGTAGTAAAGCAGGAAGGCTGTTAGCAAATCTTGTGAGGCCTCCACGGAAAAAGCAATTAATCTTATCTATAAAGAACGACCGGGGAGAGGTATTCACTACCGAGGCCCAAATTATGCAACAATTTACCCAATATTATAGCTCTCTATATAAGGAGAGGGAATATGACCCTGTTCAATCGGCAGCCTTTTTTCAAGGGTTGCAGTTACCAACACTGACAGTAGAGCAATTGGACCTTTTAAACGGGCCCGTAACAGAGAAAGAAATACGGTCCAGCATAAAAGGGTTGAAACTTACAAAGGCACCGGGACCAGATGGGTTTGGCCCTGAATACTATAGAATATTGAGTGACCTGGTGGCATTGCCACTAAAAGCATGGTTTAATGGTATTGTGGGAGAGGGCCTGAATATACAACATAATGAGGCACATGTGGTGTTGCTGCCAAAGCCCGGTAAAGATGTGGAACAGGTGGGCTCATACCGACCAATATCTTTATTAAACCAAGATATAAAGATCTTAGCGGCTACCTTGGCTAGGCGTTTGAACCAAGTGCTACCCGAACTCATTCATGAAGACCAAGTGGGCTTTGTGCCGGGTCGTCATGGTTCCATGAATATAATGCGAGCCTTGATGGCCATCCACAAATTCCGAGGAGAAGGGGGCCTAGAAGTTATAACTGGGCTTGATATGGAGAAGGCCTTTGATAGCATATCTTGGCGATACCTATTCGAGACCCTGGGACACTTTGGGATGTCGGGTCCAGTGGTGACTTGGATTGAGGCTCTCTATAGAAACCCCATGGCCCGGTTAATGGTAAATGGGAAGCTTACTGAGCGGTTTTCTCTGGGCAGAGGCACTAGACAGGGATGCCCCCTGTCTCCAATCCTTTTTCTATTAGCAATTGAACCACTGGCCATAAGAATTCGTAGTACAACGCAGATACGGGGGATCCAAGTACGAAACAAGGAGCTCAGGCTTAACTTATTTGCTGATGATATTCTTTTATACTTAGCAAATGGACCTAGAGATCTGCCCCGGGCACTGGGGTTAATTAGAGAGTTTGGAGATATATCGGGCCTGAGAGTGAACTGTGCTAAGTCAATGCTACTCCCGTTATCGGGAATAGAAGGAGATCCTGGGATGGAGGGCTTACCCATAACACCAGTTAAAGGGGCAATGAGATACTTGGGGGTCTTCCTTAGTACTAATGCAAAAACCTTTTACAGAAAAAATGTAATTAACCAGATAGAGAACATAAGGCAACTGTGCGGTAAATGGAAAGACCTACCACTCTCCTTGATGGGCAGGGTAACTCTGGTCAAAATGATCCTCCTCCCAAAAATTCTTTACCCTCTACAGGCAGCACCTATATGGGTGTTAAGGAAAGAGGAGCGATTGTTTCGATCAATTATCAGGAACTTTGTCTGGAGAGGAAAAGGGGAAAGGATAAGTCAGGTTAAACTCTCCCTTAGAAGAGAGAGGGGTGGATTGGGTCTACCAGACCTTCGCATGTATAATGTTGCAGCGCTAATGCGCTTTATATATGAAGGAATCATAGGCCAGCAGAGATATTTACCAGAGCGGGGGATGGAGATCTGGAGCAGACCTTGGTCCTTTATTAACTTAATCCACGGGGGCCCTAGTGGTGACATAAATATTACTGATAGGAGAGAACTGTTGGAGCCCATGCGGAGAGCTTGGGGGTGGTGGAGGAAGCGCCAACAGAGAACTCCAGAGGTCTCACCTTTCATGAACCTGGTGGGTAATGCAGCATTCCCACCTGGAATGGGTAGAACAGCATTTGGCACCTGGAGGGACAATGGGTGCAGGATCTTGGGCCAATTACTGGAAAACGACACAGACACTTTCGACACATTTGACCGGGTGAAGGAAAAATGGGAACTGACGAATAAAAACTTGTTACAATACCTTCAGGTCAGACATTACTGGACTACCATAAGAACAAAACACGGGGAGGCGTGGACGTGGGGTCAATTAGACAAAATCCTACTCAAAATTCCATATCAGTTAAACAGTTTGTCGACATGGTATAAGGTGTTAAATGAACATAGACGGGAAGAGGAAATGGGGATATTGATAGCCAAATGGAACGAAGAATTGGGCACTACTTATACTGAGCAAACATTTCAGAAATTGTTTACGACCCTATACGGCATGGTCAAGGCAGCTGACTTGCAGGAGACGCAATACAAGATATTACATAGGGCATACATATCCAGGGCAAAAGGGGCAAGGATAGGACTATGGACTGATGAGCGATGTATTAAATGCCAGGGGACGGAGGGGACGCTGCTGCACTCTTTCCTGGAATGCCCGGCTCTGGTACTGTGGAATGAAGCTATACAGCTGCTTAATAAGGTGGTGCAGAAAACATTAGACTGGGACTATGCCACTTTACTGCTTGGAGAACAGTCACTCTTAGTTGGGCAGGGACTGACTCAGCCACACAGGAGGCTGGTATATGTCTCCCTCCTGCTGGTTAAAAAAACAATATTGCAGTTTTGGGGTGTCGAGGAGGGTGCACTAGGAGTGGTATGGAAAATAAAAATGAGGGAAGTAGGCACACATGAGAAGCAAAATTACTCCAAGGCTAATAAACCAGAGACTCGCAAGTATGCCACGTTGTGGGAAGAATGTCTACAATTACTCACCTGAAGATGGAGGGGATACTGGGAGAAGGAGCATGCAGGGATGAATGGGGGAGGGGGGAGGGAGGGTGTGGAAGGTGAGAAGTAGAATGGAATATTTGATAGAATGTAAGGTAGGATGCTTGGGGGGATAAAGCAATAAAATGCACTACAGGTTGTGTAAAAGATTTTAGAATAGACATAAATGTTGAACGTAAGTTTGGACTGACGATTTTGAATTGTATACTGAGCAGAGTTGCTGTATTTTGTATTCACAACTTGTTGTTGCGTGAATAAAAATATATATAAAAATAAATAAATAAATAAAGACTTTCATTTTTTGAGGTTCAAGAAACATATAAGTCACTGATTCTAAAGATCCAATGCATCGACATGGAAATTTTAACACAAATACAGCTCCTAGCGCTACTGCCCTAGGCCTAAGACTCATAAATTCTCTTCTCCGCATTTGAGTATCTTTATTCAAATCTGGATATATACGAACTTGTTCCCCTAGAAACTTTTCATTTAAATGTTTAAAGTATAATTTGAAAATATTATTTCTATCCAACTCTATCGCAAATGACACCAAAAGAGTCGTTCTTCTGTTACATTATCCAGTGAGTTCTCCAAAAAATCTGTTAAATTATCTGCTGGATTCTGAGCAGCCGGGGAGGTTGATTTTTTAATCCCAGTTAAGTACTGAGTTTTATTAATAGGTGGAAGACCCTCTGTTGGAATTTTTAATATTTCCTGGAAATATCTACGTAGCATATCAATTGGTGAGATCAAAGGGGCTTTAGGGAAATTAATAAATCGTAAATTATTCTTCCTCCCCTGATTGTCCAAAAATTCCAATTTTCTCCTCAATATATCTCTATCTTTAGAGACTTCTCCTGCAAACACCTGCAACGTAGAAAGTTCAGCTCTTAAAGTTCCAACTTGATTCCCTTGATCTTGAACTTTATCCTCTAACTTCTGCTGTACTTGTTTTAAGTCTGTAATGTCTTTTGTAAAAGAGTTGGTTACCTTTGTTAATAGGGAGTTCATCCCCTGAATTGCGTCCCATAGAGAGTCCAAAGTAACCACAGCCGGTCTTATCATCTCCGTTACACCTATGGTTGTAGCTCCCGAGAGCGTGGGGGTCGAGGTCGCATTGACCCTCCAGTTTCCAGCTATTCCCACTATCGGGGCCAAAATCGCCGAGGTTCCTCCTTGGAGTGCTTCGTTACTCTCCACTTCGGGAACTGAACTAGGCGATCCTACCTCGGAGATGAAACTACTTCCGGGTTGCGGAGGGGCTGCATTTTCGAGCGGGCTCAGCGAGACCGCTCCATCACTGTGAACCACTGAAACCTCCGTGGCTCGATTCGAGGTGGGTGTTTGCATGACCCGTGGAAGAACGCCAACTTGGTCCAGGGTCAATTGCCGGTGAGCGGGAACAGTTCCAGGGGCTGAGGAGGACAGGATTCTGGGCTTCCCCTTCCTTTTCCCCATCTCCTGGGGTAGGATTAGCTCGCCAGCAGTTGAACACCTCGCAAAGTCAGGAGCTCACTCTCACACGTCCGCTCTAATCCGCCATCTTGCCTTCGTGAGTCTCAGAAGTGGTCATTTTTGGACTTCTGGCGTTCTTCCACCCTTGTGTGTTTTAATCCTTTTGGTTTGTTTGTGGAGGTATCGGACCTCTGTTTTTCTTTTTCTAGCTCACCTCCATGCAACATGATTCTTTAATCCTCTTTCAAACTCAAAAGTAATGTTTTGGTAACACAGAGAGGTCTAAATTCTGACTGAAATACATCCAGGTTCTGTATCAGTATGAGACTAATTGGCACTTGATTCACTACTTTTTCTAAACTCTCTCCCACGAATATTAGAAACTGGCCATAGTTATTCATATCTGAGACCTGGTGGAAGGAGGATAACCAGTGGGACACTGTCATACCGGGGTACAAATTATATCGTAGTGATAGGGTGAATCGGATTGGTGGAGGGGTAGCATTGTATATTAACGAGAGCCTTGAATCAAATAGATTGAAAATTCTGCAGGAAACAAAACACTCCTTGGAATCACTGTGGATTGAAATTCCATGTGCAAAGGGGAAAGGATAGTGATAGGAGTGTACTACCGTCCGCCTGGCCAGGACGAACAGACGGATGCGGAAATGTTAAAGGAAATCAGGGACGCAAACAAACTGGGCAACACAATAATAATGGGGGATTTCAATTACCCGCATATAGACTGGGTTAATGTAACATCTGTACACGCAAGGGACATAAGATTTCTTGATGAAATCAAGGACAGCTTCATGGAACAGCTAGTTCAGGAGCCGACAAGAGAAGGAAAAATACTAGACTTAGTCCTTAGTGGTGCTCATGATCTAGTGCAGGGGGGTAACGATACGAGGGCCGCTTGATAACAGTGATCATAATATGATCGGTTTTGATATTGGCATTGAAGGAAGTGAAACTAGGAAATCAAGTACGCTAGCGTTTAACTATAGAAAAGGTGATTACGACAAAATGAGAAAAATGGTGAAAAAAAGACTGAAAGGAGCAGCTCGCAGAGTAAAAAACTTGCATCAGGCGTGGATGCTGTTTAAAAACACCATCCTGGAGGTTCAGGACAAATATATTCCACGTATTAGAAAAAAGGAAAAAAAGACTAAACGTCAGCCGGCGTGGCTAAACAGTAAGATAAAGGAAATCATTAGAGCCAAAAAACAATCCTTCAGAAAGTGGAGAAGAGAACCAACTGAAAGTAACAGGATAGATCATAAGGAATGCCAAGCCAAATGCAAAGCGGAGATAAGGAGGGCAAAAAAGGACTTTGAGAAGAAATTAGCGTTGGAAGCAAAAATACATAGTAAAAATTTTTTTAGATACATTAAAAGCAGGAAACCGGCCAAGAGTCGGTTGGGCCGCTGGACGAAAATGGTGTTAAAGGGGCGATCAAGGAGGACAAAGCCGTAGCGGAGAAATTAAATGAATTCTTTGCTTCGGTCTTCACCGAGGAGGATTTGGGGGGGACACCGGTGCCGGAAAGAATATTTGAAGCCGGGGAGTCGGAGAAACTAAACAAATTCTCTGTAACCTTGGAGGATGTAATGGGTCAGTTCAGCAAGCTGAAGAGTAGTAAATCACCGGGACCTGATGGTATTCATCCCAGAGTATTAATAGAACTAAAAAATGAACTTGCGGAGCTACTGTTAGAAATATGCAATCTGTCCCTAAAATCGAGTGTAGTACCGGAAGACTGGAGGGTAGCCAATGTTACTCCGATTTTTAAGAAGGGTTCCAGAGGAGATCCGGGAAATTATAGACCGGTGAGTCTGACGTCGGTGCCGGGCAAGATGGTGGAGGCTATTATTAAGAATAAAATTGCAGAGCATATACAAAAACATGGACTGATGAGACAAAGTCAGCACGGATTTAGTGAAGGGAAGTCTTGCCTCACCAATCTAATGCATTTTTTTGAGGGGGTAAGCAAACATGTGGACAATGGGGAGCCGGTTGATATTGTATATCTGGATTTTCAGAAGGCGTTTGACAAAGTGCCGCACGAAAGACTCCTGAAGAAATTGCAGAGTCATGGAATCGGAGGTAGGGTATTATTATGGATTAAGAACTGGTTGAAAGATAGGAAGCAGAGAGTAGGATTGCGTGGCCAGTATTCTCAGTGGAGGAGGGTAGTTAGTGGGGTCCCGCAGGGGTCTGTGCTGGGTCCGTTGCTTTTTAATGTATTTATAAATGACCTAGAGATGGGAATAACTAGTGAGGTAATTAAATTCGCCGATGACACAAAATTATTCAGGGTCGTCAAGTCGCAGGAGGAATGTGAACGATTACAGGAGGACCTTGCGAGACTGGGAGAATGGGCGTGCAAGTGGCAGATGAAGTTCAATGTTGACAAGTGCAAAGTGATGCATGTGGGTAAGAGGAACCCGAATTATAGCTACGTCTTGCAAGGTTCCGCGTTAGGAGTTACGGATCAAGAAAGGGATCTGGGTGTCGTCGTCGATGATACGCTGAAACCTTCTGCTCAGTGTGCTGCTGCGGCTAGGAAAGCGAATAGAATGTTGGGTGTTATTAGGAAGGGTATGGAGTCCAGGTGTGCGGATGTTATAATGCCGTTGTATCGCTCCATGGTGCGACCGCACCTGGAGTATTGTGTTCAGTACTGGTCTCCGTATCTCAAAAAAGATATAGTAGAATTGGAAAAGGTACAGCGAAGGGCGACGAAAATGATAGTGGGGATGGGACAACTTTCCTATGAAGAGAGGCTGAGAAGGCTAGGGCTTTTCAGCTTGGAGAAGAGACGGCTGAGGGGAGATATGATAGAAGTGTATAAAATAATGAGTGGAATGGATCGGGTGGATGTGAAGCGACTGTTCACGCTATCCAAAAATACTAGGACTAGAGGGCATGAGTTGAAGCTACAGTGTGGTAAATTTAAAACGAATCGGAGAAAATTTTTCTTCACCCAACGTGTAATTAGACTCTGGAATTCGTTGCCGGAGAACGTGGTACGGGCGGTTAGCTTGACGGAGTTTAAAAAGGGGTTAGATAGATTCCTAAAGGACAAGTCCATAGACCGCCAAAGGCGTTCGGCAGAGCGGGCACAGGAATGTAGGTAGCGGATTCTAGAGGTCAGCCAAGGCTGTGGTTTGGTACGTTTTACAGAACGGGGAATGGGAGGAGCGAGAGTATCCAGAGCAGAGGAGAGAATAGTATTATAGGAAGAGACAGCCTCATTGACAGACTTGGATAACATAGTGGTAGAGAAGAGATTTGAAACACTGGAGGACAGAGTAGAAGGGTCAATAGCCTGAAGATTCCTAAATGTATTGGTTAAGATTGGACGGGACTGGGGAGGAGGTGTGAAAGTTATCAGATGATGGTCAGAGAGGGGAAGAATTGAGGCACAGAAACTGGAGAGTGACCAGTTTGAGAAGAAGATAAGATCAAGACAGTGGCCATTCTGGTGAGTGGGGGCAGTGGAGCACAGTTGAAGATTGAAAGAGGATGTTAAAGCAAGAAACTGAGAAGCATAAGAGAGGGATCACTAGCATGAATGTTAAAATCCCCAAGAATGATGGAAGGAGATGAAGGTTCAAGAAAGAAGGAAAGCCAGGCATCAAAGTCAGTGAGAAAGGGACTTATCAGCGGGTCGATAAATGACTGCTACTCGGAGAGGTAGAGGAGCAAATAGACTGATGGAGTGAACTTCGAAGGAAGAAAAACAGTGAGACTGAGGTGGAAGAAGAGGTTGAAATCTACAAGAGGGTGAAAGTAGTAGCCTGACATCACCTCCGTGGCCAACCGGGCGAGGAGTATGGCATAGGGCCGCGACTGAAGCAGAGTCTTCAGGGAAAAGCCAAGTTTCAGTTAGGGCAAGTAGATGGAGAGTAAGAGAGATAAAGAGGTCATGGATGTAGGAAAGTTTCTTACAGACAGAGCGGGCATTCCACAGAGCGCACGAGAAAGGCAGGGAAGAAGGAGAGAAGAAAGGAACAGAAATTAGATTGGAGATATCACGGTGTGACCTGCACAAATAGGATGAGAGCTGATGTGGAGGACCAGGATTGGGATTAATGTCCCCTGTGGAGAGCAGAAGGAGCAAGAGACTATGGAGAAGAGTAGGAGAGGTATGACGATAGCGACGAAGGCAAGATGTACTCAGATAGAAAGGAGATGGATGAATAGAAGGAAGGAATACTCTAATATCTTCCTTCACCTCACTTTTTAACTATGCCGGCTGTCACTTAGTCTTCCGTCCTCCTTTCCTAATACGTGGAATATATTTGACTTGGGCTTCCAGGATGGTGTTTTTGAACAGCATCCATGCCTGATGTAAATTTTTGACCCTTGAAGCCGCTCCTCTAAGTTTTTTTTTTTCACTGTTCTTCTCATTTATCAGTCTCCTTTTTTAAAGTTAAACGCTAACGTATTGGATTTCCTGTGTATACTTACTTCAAAGCTAATATCAAATTAGCGGCCCCAGCACCATTACCTCCCGCACCAGATCATGCGCTCCACTAAGGATTAGGTCTAGAATTTTTCCTTGTCTCATCAGCTCCTGTACCAGCTGCTCCATAAAGCAGTCCTTGATTTCGTCAAGGAATTTTACCTCCCTAGCATGGCCCGATGTTACATTTACCCAGTTAATATCGGGGTAATTGAAATCACCTATTATTATTGTGTTGCCCAGTTTGTTTGCTTCCCTAATTTCCTTTAACATTTCTACATGCTGAGGGGTTTCAATATATCCAGCCCTAAAAACTATAGACAATCTAAGCAACTTTCGCAAATCTCTGAAGACACATCTCTTCCATAGAGCCTACAAAAAGAACCCATAAAGACACAATTCACCTCCTAAACTATCCAATCTAACACCATCTTCTCTAACTCCTCATCCATCTTCTGCTTACTTTTGATTGTTTCCAATATCCTGTCATGACTTTGTCATAACAATACTCTGTAAGCCACATTGAGCCTGCAAATAGGTGGAAAAATGTGGGGTACAAATGCAATAAATAATAATAATAATAATCCTACTTTTGTTACAAGAAGAAATCTAGAGACAGAGAGATCTTGCATCTTAAGAAACAAAGTAGAATATAGAGAAAAAAATGTTAGTAAGGCGCTCACTTTGCAAAATAAGGAACAACTGCTATCTACACAACACAAACTGAACTCCTTGATACATGATAGAGCCACTAAATCAATTTTATATCATAAATATCAGTTATGGAGTGGCCAAGATGGCACCGACATGCTGTGAGGAGTGAGGCTGCTCGGAATAGTTTGCTGAAGTTTCCTCGGTTTTGTTTTCTGGTTTTCCTATTATGCCTCATACTAAAAGAAAGGGGATAGTAAGGGTTTTACCATTACCTGTCCTTACTTCTTCCCCGAAACAGCAAACCCTTGATAGCTTCACGCTCCGGTGCCCACAGATCAATACCAGAGGAGGTTCTGCTTTGAGCATCGAGGGAGGAACCTCGACACCCCAGGAACATGAAACAACGCTCTCTCCTCCAGAAGCCGACATACCACCATGCCCCGCTGTGACGTGGGAGGAGAAGACGGGCCCCAAACTTGCGGAAGGTGCTCATATTGGGACCAGTGGTAATGGCTTTCCATTAGAGCGCTCAGCGGCAGTATCTGAGACCTTGGACAGGAAGGGACTGTTGAACCCTCCCGTGGTGGTTACGCTAGATACCCTCTGGCAGGCAATTGAGAGATTGAATTCTTCAATTACAAAGCCAACTCAGGAAACAGCGAATCTTGTTTCAATGATGGAACAGCTCTCCAAGTCGATGGACAGATTAAAGCAGGACTTTAACAATCAGGTACAAAAATATCAAACCGATGTTTCTAATATCAAGGATAATATGTCAGCAGTTATGAAAGACAATTTGATTATACATCAGAAAATAGAACAAATTGAAAATTTCAATAGACGTTTGAATAGGAGGATATTAAATTTCCCAAGGCCTGTTGGAGTCCTTCCCTTAGAACTGTTTAAGAAATAACTCATTGAAAATTAAAGATTTCCTCTCAAAATATTCCTCCTATAAATAAGATATATTTCCTTCCTGTGAAGAAGAAGCAAGGAGGGTCTCATGAAGATATGGAACAGGACCAGGAAGAGGAGAAATTTAATGACAAGAGACATTTCTTTGATTTTAGAGGACTCATTATCAGAAGTAACAAATAGGGCTACACTATTGGTTTCATTTGTATTTCAGCAAGATTTCAATGCTATTCTGAAGTTGTACTTTAAGAATGCTCGTAAGTTCTGTGATCAAAAGTGATGGATATTTCCAGACGTTACTAGATCTACTCAAGACAGACGGAAAAGCTTTCTGGTTTTGAGAGAAGAAATAAAGACTTTGGGGGCTACTTTTTTCCTAGCTTATCCCTGTAAATGAATAGTCAACCCTACTTCTATGAGATTTCAAATTTTCAATCTAGTGACTCCCAATACAGTCCCTTAACTCAGTAACTTCCAAATTTATATATCAAATTTTTTTTTTATTTATTTAATGTCAAAACTTTCTTCTTAGTAAATATTATTTTTTCACATAAATGCTATACTGCATTTTACTCAGTTTTCCTATTATCCCTTCACTCATACACTCACACACACAGCATAACTGTCACAACTTAACTCTATAACGAGATACAGAGATATTTTCTACATTAGACTACAATGAAGTTGCCTCCCCTCTGTTCTCAAATGGGTTGTATAAGTCTCTTTCCTTCCTTTTATAGATCCTTGACGTTATAGATAAACAAAACGTCTCTTATCACAGTTATCATGTGATCAACTCAATTACTTCACTTCGTCAAGACCCATGTGTGCTTGACTCTATCAGTTCAATGCTGATCCTTGAATCACTTATCTTTAAGCAACTTCGTATTTGAATTGCTAAAGAATCAAATGGTAATACACGTTAATCTGTCTTCTTTTTCTTTTTCCTGTGTTGAAGACAGCAACCAAGATTTATGTACATTTCTTGCTTTTTTAAAGACTTTACTGATAATTTTTGTTGGATACCCCCAGGGGTGTGCTGGTAAATTTTTAACAACAGGCTCTTTCTCCGGACGTAGCCAGCTCTGCAGTTGGAAGGGCCAGGGGTGGCCCGGGGAGGGGGGGGGGGGAGCAACACTTGCCTCTCTCTCCTCCCTCACTTTGTGCGGGCACACTAGGCATACCTTTGCTGGCAGCCAATAAATGGACTGCCACCACTCCCAACGTCTTGCTCTGAGCAGCATGCTGGAACTTCTCTCACATGCTCGAGAAGTCCCAGCCTGCTGCCCAGAGCTGGAAACAAGGAGCGGGGAGCAGCAGCAGTCTATTTACTTGGCTGCCAGGGCTCAGCATCCCCACCAGCAAAGTAAAAGAGAATTCAGCAGGGGGCCCAAGCCCACATTTTGGGAGCCAGTTGTTAAAGTAGCCATGGAGGGCCCTACTTTAACAACCGGCTCCCAAAATTCTTAAAAACTTAACAACCGGCTCTTGCGAGCCTGTGAGAGCCTGCTCCAGCACACCAATGGATACCCCCTATGCTAAAATCTCTTCCTTATATCTCGTGCCTGTTCCAAAAAATCATGTTTTTATGAACACAGCCTTTTCATTCTAAAGAATTGACCCACTGGTATGCCACTCTTTAAACAAAAACTATCCAACAAAAATACGTAATATAATCAATAAGTATTGGCCAATATTGGGAGTTCATCCAGGATTTGTGGGTAAACCTTGCTTTGCATATACAAGGGGCCAAAATATAGGGGAAAGATTGATAAGAAAGCAGATCAGGATCCATCAGATAGGGGGTCACAGCAGGTGCAAAGATTGTACTTATTGCCAATATGCCTTAGAGAGAACATGGGTGGATATACAGATTGGCACAACACCTAAGCAATATTCATTTGTCTAAGGTTGACACCCCTTTAGTAGCACGTTGGCTGTCTCATAATCATTCATTGACAGAACTGCGGTATGTAGTTTTAATTAAGTTTGAGAGAATAGAAGGTGGAAATGTATTACAGAAAATGCTTTAAAAAAGAGCAACGCTCCCAGAGTTCCGGGTATGACTCCTAAAGTTTTTTCCTCTGAAATGATTCCTTTTAGTATATTAATTCAAAAGGAGTGAAACCTGTGAATCTGGGATTACCTTAATCAGTGGGAATTGGATTAGAGACTCAAGTGTTTGTATTGTTAAATAATTTCTGGTTTTAAAAGAGGAAAAAAATGAAATCAGGTTTATTATTTCCACTAATATTGGACAATAAGTATGTTTCCAACGAAATTAATTGACTATACACCGTCTTGGGTTTGAAGAAGCCAACCAGATGATCAATGAGGAATAATGATTCAGATAAATAATAACTGGGATAATCAGGTTAATACCACGTTTTCTTTGTTTACTGTTGTTTAATTGATCTCCTTGTCTTGTTTCACTCTCCCTATTTATTTTGTGGTCTAAGAAATCGAAAGATTGTATATAATCCATTTATCTAGTTGAGATTGTTTTCCTCTAATATTGTATTAATGTACAGTCATCTCTGTATTACTGTTTGCAAGTGACCCTTGTAAAATGAAAAATTATAAATGATTAAAAAAAAGAGCAACGATTGGTTTTTGAATGGCATACTGTACATCCCACTGGCCTTAACGAGGTAGACTGGACAGGAATTTGTGGGTAATGTTAGCGATGATGTCATCATAGAGCCAGTAAAAAGCAGAGCACATGCTCCAGCGTTCAAGTGTTTCAGCGCCATTGCTTCAGACACCTGGGGGAGACCCACCTGACTAAGCAGTCGATATTATAGTATAAGGTATGAATTTAAAAACTATTTGAAGAAGATTTAGATAGTTAAGGGTGAAGAGAGTAGGTTTTCTTATGTTCTAATTGTATATTGTTTAGTTGAGCCCCTGAAGACGCTACAAGCAAAACGCATTAGAATGCGTAGGGTTTGACTCGGATTGAGTATGGGAACACAACAGTTCATTAGCGTTGGAGAGAAAGGAAATGCCTACAGCTTGCCTGAGGATTTAAAACGTATAATATATTTACGAGAAGTACAGAGAAAAGCTGCAGAAGAACTGGAACTGCAGTTAACAGGCATACATCACGACGTTTCAAGGATTCAAGGATCAGGCGGAGTGGCCTAGTGGTTAGGGTGGTGGACTTTGGTCCTGGGGAACTGAGGAACTGAGTTGAATTCCCACTTCAGGCACAGGCAGCTCCTTGTGACTCTGGGCAAGTCATTTAATCCTCCATTGCCCCATGTAAGCCGCTTTGAGCCTGCCATGAGTGGGAAAGCGCAGGGTACAAATGTAACAAAAATAAAATAGATACTATTGGAGATTCTACATGGAATGTTGCTACTATTGGAGATTCTACATGGAATGTTGCTACTATTGAGATTCTGTTGCTACTATTGGAGATTCTACACGGAATGTTGCTACTACTGAGATTCTGTTGCTACTATAGGAGATTCTACATGGAATGTTGCTACTATTGGAGATTCTACATGGAATGTTGCTATTCCACTAGCAACATTTCATGTAGAAGGCTGCGCAGGCTTCTGTTTCTGTGAGTCTGACGTCCTGCACATACTCACAGAAGCAGAAGCCTGCGCGGCCACATTGGTGATCTGCAAAGGCTGACTTCTACATGGAATGTTGCTAGTGGAATAGCAACATTCCATGTAGAATCTCAAATAGTAGCAACAGTGGAGGAGTGGCCTAGTGGTTAGGGTGGTGGACTTTGGTCCTGGGGAACTGAGGAACTGAGTTCGATTCCCACTTCAGGCACAGGCAGCTCCTTGTGACTCTGGGCAAGTCACTTAACCCTCCATTGCCCCATGTAAGCCGCATTGAGCCTGCCATGAGTGGGAAAGCGCGGGGTACAAATGTAACAAAACAAACAGCATTGAACTGACAGAGTCAAGCACACATGGGTCTTGACGAAGTGAAGTAATTGAGTTGATCACATGATAACTGTGATAAGAGACGTTTTGTTTATCTATAACGTCAATATAAGTACATAAGTACATAAGTAGTGCCATACTGGGAAAGACCAAAGGTCCATCTAGCCCAGCATCCTGTCACCGACAGTGGCCAATCCAGGTCAAGGGCACCTGGCACGCTCCCCAAACGTAAAAACATTCCAGACAAGTTATACCTAAAAATGCGGAATTTTTCCAAGTCCATTTAATAGCGGTTTATGGACTTGTCCTTTAGGAATCTATCTAACCCCTTTTTAAACTCCGTCAAGCTAACCGCCCGTACCACGTTCTCCGGCAATGAATTCCAGAGTCTAATTACACGTTGGGTGAAGAAAAATTTTCTCCGATTCGTTTTAAATTTACCACACTGTAGCTTCAACTCATGCCCTCTAGTCCTAGTATTTTTGGATAGCGTGAACAGTCGCTTCACATCCACCCGATCCATTCCACTCATTATTTTATACACTTCTATCATATCTCCCCTCAGCCGTCTCTTCTCCAAGCTGAAAAGCCCTAGCCTTCTCAGCCTCTCTTCATAGGAAAGTCGTCCCATCCCCACTATCATTTTCGTCGCCCTTCGCTGTACCTTTTCCAATTCTACTATATCTTTTTTGAGATACGGAGACCAGTACTGAACACAATACTCCAGGTGCGGTCGCACCATGGAGCGATACAACGGCATTATAACATCCGCACACCTGGACTCCATACCCTTCCTAATAACACCCAACATTCTATTCGCTTTCCTAGCCGCAGCAGCACACTGAGCAGAAGGTTTCAGTGTATCATCGACGACGACACCCAGATCCCTTTCTTGATCCGTAACTCCTAACGCGGAACCTTGCAAGACGTAGCTATAATTCGGGTTCCTCTTACCCACATGCATCACTTTGCACTTGTCAACATTGAACTTCATCTGCCACTTGCACGCCCATTCTCCCAGTCTCGCAAGGTCCTCCTGTAATCGTTCACATTCCTCCTGCGACTTGACGACCCTGAATAATTTTGTGTCATCGGCAAATTTAATTACCTCACTAGTTATTCCCATCTCTAGGTCATTTATAAATACATTAAAAAGCAACGGACCCAGCACAGACCCCCAATGATCTATAAAGGAAGGAAGGAAGGAAAGAGACTTATACAACCCATTTGAGAACAGAGGGGAGGCAACTTCATTGTAGTCTAATGTAGAAAATATCTCGTTATAGAGTTAAGTTGTGACAGTTATGCTGTGTGTGTGAGTGTATGAGTGAAGGGATAATAGGAAAACTGAGTAAAATGCAGTATAGCATTTATGTGAAAAAATAATATTTACTAAGAAGAAAGTTTTGACATTAATAAATAAAAAAAAGAATTTGATATATAAATTTTGTAGTTACCGAGTTAAGTGACTGTAAATGCAGTGTGTTTCTTCTAGCAAAAAAGGGTGCCGGTATTCAAATGCCAGGCCACCCTTCAGGGGTAGGGTGATCACCGAGGGATTCACCCCACGATAGCCAGGACCCCTGCAACCAATCACAGAATCTATGACAAGGCAGGATTGGTGTGTAGAGCTGGAGCTCTTTCATTAAAACTTGGAGACCATGGGTCAATTTTAGCACACAATGGAAAAGGTACCGGTAACTCAGTACCCCCGAGTACCCCCTCAAAAAAAGCCCTGTGTAAACGTATAGTGAGATATTTGGGAGTAAAATATGTTTTCTTTGTACCGGATCAGCTTAGAGCTTTCCTAGATCTGAAGAGGGTGTCAGGGTAGTAACATCTGTTTATTAGGCTGTATATGGAAAGAATAGGTGTGGGTGGGCTTGGGCCTTACTTGTTAACTTTATACTAGTGTGATTTCCTCGATTTATACTAGTGTGATTTCCTCGATTTATTAGCCACTCTCCCAGCATTTGTGGTGTAAGGATGGGATAATACGATACTACATACGTTCCTGAATTTTTTGTTTCTTTGTTTTTCTCTGTAGAAGAGAATATTTGTTTTGTATTTTTCCCACAGTTACATGTAACAAGTTTATTACTTGTGTAATATAAATAAAAGAATAAAAAATATGGTTTCCGGATTTCCTTGTTTCCGGATTTTTCTAGGGAGACCCAGAAAAGAAGGAAACAATTTCTCATAATGAAAACACCAGTTATTCAAGCAGGGGGTACCTTTTTTTTTTAGGTACCCCTTCAAGTGTATTATTAAGCTTGAAAATGTAAAATATACTTTCACTGATCCACTTCAGCTCTCCAAACTAATCGCTTCTAAGTCAACAACTGGACCGAAACGAGATTATCGCCATAATCCTGTGCGTTTAGCTATTTCCTTATTGATTTCCTGTTATTGATTCCTCTGGCTTTAAACCTTGGAATCCTTAATTGTAGGACTTGAGTGAAATTTGTAATACCCTTGGTATATTTTGATTTTTCTTTATTTCTTTGTATTGAGGAATATGTTTCACTTTCTTTCAAGATGTCATGCTTGAAAATATATTGTAAAAGCAATTTATAAATAAAATTAAAAAAAAAAAAAAAATATATATATATATATATATATATATATATATATATATATATATAATCAGTTATACCATTATGCAAATAAAAAAAATAGGATTCTATCTTGCATACAAAGAAGATTATGGGGATTAAGGGTTGTCAGGGTTGGTTAGTACATAAGGACATGGAGATAGCAGCAGTTTTTTGGCCTTTTTTTGATCAGTTGTATGCTAAAGACAGTACGAATTAGGTAGCACAACTTATTTGAATATTATAGAGGTGCCCCAAATCACACTCCCACAGGAGAGGCTTCTAAATGCCCCTATCACTTCAGATCAAGTAGGTTAGGTAATCCAGCCATGCCCGTTGATAAAGGCCCTAGGACCCAATGGATTCCAGAGCGAATTTTATAACATTCTTAAGTAGAGGAGTGTGGTAGCCGTGTTAGTCCACTCTTAAGGTTATCAATAGAAATCAAACAAAATAAAACATGGAAAAGAAAATAAGATGATACCTTTTTTATTGGACATAACTTAATACATTTCTTGATTAGCTTTCGAAGGTTGCCCTTCTTCCTCAGATCGGAAATAAGCAAATGTGCTAGCTGACAGTGTATATAAGTGAAAACATTCAAGCATTACTATGACAGTAAAATAGATACTATTGGAGATTCTACATGGAATGTTGCTCCTGTTGGAGATTCTACATGGAATGTTGCTATTCCACTAGCAACATTCCATGTAGAAGGCTGCGCAGGCTTCTGTTTCTGTGAGTCTGACGTCCTGCACGTACGTGCAGGACGTCAGACTCACAGAAGCAGAAGCCTGCGCGGCCACATTGGTGATCTACAAGGGCCGACTTCTACATGGAATGTTGCTAGTGGAATAGCAACATTCCATGTAGAATCTATAGAAATCAAACAAAATAAAACATGGAAAAGAAAATAAGATGATACCTTTTTTATTGGACATAACTTAATACATTTCTTGATTAGCTTTCGAAGGTTGCCCTTCTTCCTCAGATTGGAAATAAGCAAATGTGCTGGCTGACAGTGTATATAAGTGAAAACATTCAAGCATTACTATGACAGTCTTAGACAGTCCCTTGTTTCCCCAAGGAACTAATAATAACTAGGCAGATGCCAGAATCACTACAACTGGCACCGGCCTCCCACTTAGCCATCTATCCCCCCTTCAATCCGTTCAGAACTCTGCTGCACGTCTCATATTCCGCCAGAACCGATATACTCATATCACCCCTCTCCTCAGATCACTTCACTGGCTTCCGATCAGATACCGCATTCAGTTCAAGCTTCTCCTTCTTACCTACAAATGCACTCAGTCTGCAGCCCCTCACTACCTCTCTACCCTCATCTCCCCTTACGTTCCCACCCGAAACCTCCGCTCACAGGACAAATCCCTCCTCTCAGTACCCTTCTCCACCACCGCCAACTCCAGGCTCCGCTCATTCTGCCTCGCCTCACCCTACGCTTGGAATAAACTTCCTGAGTCCTTACGCCAAGCCCCCTCCCTACCCATCTTCAAATCTTTGCTCAAAGCCCACCTCTTCAATGTTGCTTTCGGCACCTAACTCTTACCATTCAGTAAATCCAGACTGTCCCAATTTGACCGCCCCTATCGGACTGACCGTTCACTTGTCTCTTAGATTGTAAGCTCTTTGAGCAGGGACCGTCCCTCTATGTTTAAATTGTACAGCACTGCGTAACCCTTGTAGCGCTTTAGAAATGTTAAGTAGTAGTGGTAGATAATAGTTTCAGAAAAACCCGGGAAAGACCAAGTATAGCCGGCATCTTATAGTCCGATATTATTAAACCATGAGGCAAAATTGTTTGCAGAAGTTTTGGCTAGCCATCTTTAAGGATCCTGCCTGAAATAATAGCTG
Organism: Microcaecilia unicolor; assembly: GCF_901765095.1. Taxonomy (NCBI): domain Eukaryota; kingdom Metazoa; phylum Chordata; class Amphibia; order Gymnophiona; family Siphonopidae; genus Microcaecilia; species Microcaecilia unicolor. Next base: position 19,775,637 of record NC_044032.1, on the reverse strand, counting down.
GCACAAAGGCAGGATTTGTTCTTTCTAGAACAGCAGTTAAGAATATTCAGAAATTGCTGACTTCCTTGCAGGTAGCTGCTCAGACCAGAATGGCTTCCCGATCATGAGCTTTGATGTGGAGAAGACGTTTGATAAATCCTCATGGAAATTTTTATTTGGGGTACTGGAGGCATATTGATGTGTTGTGGGGGGGGGGGGGTACACAGGTACACAGGAGAAGGCTTCTTGCTAGGAGCCTGCTTTTTCGCGTTGCAGCGCATACTTTGATGTGTCGAGGCATTTGACCTACATTATCTAAACACTACAGTATCAATACTCTGACCCCTGAGGCAGGCGTCTTTTGGCGCCGAAACACGGCCCGTGTCGAGTCACCTGCGAATAAAGTACTCCTGTTGTCCTAGTCTTGAAGGCCCAGTGTTGCTCTTTTTTGTCTGTCTACTTCTGAGATGGTACAATGTGGGCCTACAGGTCGGGAAATTCTTTAAAGTGGGTACTGAAGGCAGGATTCCCCTGGGGACAACTGAGGGGGAGGGAAGAAGGGAGAATTATGGTAACAAGATTGTTCCATTATATTTTCTGGACAGGGGAGGAGGGTCTAGAGGTAATGGGAAGAGAGTTCACTCTCATGGATCTTCCTCCACCCCCATCCCGCTATCTGTCGGTGTCCCCCAGGGATCTGTCCTTGGACCCCTTCTCTTCTCAATCTACACCTCCTCCCTGGGCTCCCTGATCTCATCTCATGGTTTCCAGTATCATCTCTATGCTGATGACACCCAGCTGTATCTCTCCACACCAGACATCACCGCGGAGACCCAGGCAAAGGTATCGGCCTGCTTATCCGACATTGCTGCCTGGATGTCCAACCGCCACCTGAAACTGAACATGTCCAAGACCGAACTCATCGTCTTTCCACCAAAACTCACTTCTCCTCTTCCTCCACTTTCTATCTCAGTTGATAACACCCTCTACCTCCCCGTCTCATCTGCCCGCAACCTCGGAGTCATCTTTGACTCCTCCCTCTCCTTCTCTGCGCATATCCAGCAGATAGCCAAGACCTGTCGCTTCTTCCTCTTTAACATCAGCAAAATTCGCCCTTTCCTCTCTGAACACACCACCCGAACTCTCGTCCACGCTCTCATTACCTCTCGCCTTGACTACTGCAACTTACTCCTCACCGGCCTCCCACTTAGCCATCTATCCCCCCATCAATCTGTTCAGAACTCTGCTGCACGTCTTATATTCCGCCAGAACCAATATACTCATATCACCCCTCTCCTCAGGTCACTTCACTGGCTTCCAATCAGATACCGCATTCAATTCAAGCTTCTTCTTCTTACCTACAAATGCACTCAGTCTGCTGCCCCTCACTACCTCTCTACCCTCATCTCCCCTTACGCTCCCGCCCGTAACCTCCGTTCACAGGACAAATCCCTCCTCTCATTACCCTTCTCCACCACCGCCAACTCCAGGCTCCGCCCATTCTGCCTCGCCTCACCCTATGCTTGGTACAACCTTCCTGAGCCTTACGCCAAGCCCCCTCCCTGCCCATCTTCAAGTCTTTGCTTAAAGCCCACCTCTTCAATGCTGCGTTCGGCACCTAACTCTTACCGTTCAGTAAATCCAGACTGCCCCAATTTGACTGCCCCTTTCGGACTGACTGTTCACTTGTCTTTTAGATTGTAAGCTCCTTGAGCAGGGACCGTCCCTCTATGTTAAATTGTACAGTGCTGCGTAACCCTAGTAGCGCTTTAGAAATGTTAAGTAGTAGTAGTAGAGATGGTTCTATCCCTGTTACCACAGTAACACAGTTGTACAGAGTGGAAATTTACTCTACTAAGGAAGTATGACGTTTGCATTTATAAAAGGCATAAGTTGTTTGGGAGCAAGGGAGGGGGCGAGTTGAGCAGTTTACAGAGTTGGGCTGGAGACATTATTAAAACCCAGAACCAGGCTCCAGATTTCATCAGGCTCAGTTCGTTATTGATTAATGATAGCATTGTATGTAGCTCATTGATGTCTCTTTGTTTTCATTTTTTAAAAGTTGATTCTGGTTCTTTAAAAAAAAAATTTTTTTTAACTAAAACGCATGTAAACACTTAAACCTGCTTCCAAGCAGATATAAATGGCTGTAGCTTCGTGTTAGCTGTGATTTCTGTAGGATCTGTCCTGGTATTTTATTAAAACATACAGGGGCCTAAGAGGGGCATTTTCAAAAGAATGTCCAAGCCAGAATTAGGACGTCCCACTCATAACATCCAAAAACGCCCATCTCACAGTCATTTTCCAACATCCAAAATAAGCAGCCAAAGATAAAATGTCAAAATTATAAAAGCCAAAAAAAAAAAAACCCAGGGATAAGGATGTCTGTCTGGCAGCAATTTGTTTCAAAATGGCCACACAGATGTCCTTGCAGGGCAACCTAGTGGTCAGTACAGTGGACTTTAATCCTGGGCACCCTGGTTCATATTCCACTACAACTCTGTTATTTTAAATGCTGAGTCCTCCAGAGACAGGGAAATACCTAGTGTACCTGAATGGGCACCACCTCAACAGCCCTCAAGCTTGCAAGTCTCTAATATTTAGGTTACAGTAAAGTATCTCTCTGATTATGGAGGTTTCACAATTTAAAGGTTTAAAAAAAAAAAAGAGTTGAAGCAGGATTAGAATCTGGGTCCCTGACTTACAGTCCACTGCCCTGACCTCTAGGCTACCCTTCAGACCTGCTTGCTTCTGTGTTCAGAATGACTGATGATGTCAGGGAGCCTAATTTTCCTTTCCGGGGTGAGGGAGGACGACAGTAACCACTGGGGGATTAAGAAGAGATCATGTCTTAATCCATCCAGTGGTCAGCTACTCTCAATCAGAAGCACCATTTTCTACCCTGGATGCGATTGAAACAGGTCTAACTCAGCACCTCCTTCTTTTTTGACTTGGGATGTTGCTTCTCATTCAATTATCAATGTTGATTATGCTAAATTTGGACCCTCCCTAGTCCCGCCCTAAACATGCCCTCTTTCTATTTGGACGAACTGCAGTGTAGGACGTCCAAATTCTGCCTTGGATGTTTTTGGCAGATGGACTTTTTTGGGCCATTTTGAGACATCTATCAACTTTGAAAACAAGCACCTAGGCGCCTACGTGTCTCTATAAAATAAACTACCAGTAAGTTGCCTTCTTGCCCTTGCAATTTAAGCCAAGAGTTCTCAACCCAGTGCTGGGACACACCAAGCCACTTATCTCTATATAATAAAAGGCACCTCCAACGTTCCATGAAGCCTCAAACCGGAAACTTGAGGCGCCAGAGATATCCGGTTTGGCCAGGAGTGTTTGGCCTGCCCTTGCATCATAACGTCATGATGTCGAGGGCGGCGCTATGACACTCGGCCAAACACCATCTCCCCCTGACCCTCAGCGGCCATTTCCCTCCTCCGGAGGGCTAACATCGGCCGCACAACGTCGGAGGGAGGGAGGCGGGGACGCAGGCATCGGTGACACCCGATCTCCCCTTGCCCCTCGGCGGCCATTTTCCAACGCAGGACTCCCATCGCCCCGCACTAACTCGGAGACACGGAGGGAGCGACGCAGGCAGGCAGCCAGCCTGAACGTCGGACAGATGCACGGAGTCAGCCTGCCTTCCTGAACCTGCCAGGAAGGGAGCCAGCTTCAACATCACAGTCGGAGGGAGGGCCACGACCCTGAAAGGTGCAGGAAGGGGGGGGGGGGCACTCGAACCTGAACCTGCGAGGGGGGAAGGGGGAGGGCAGGAAGGGGGGAGGGAAGACAGGGGGGAGGGGGAAAAACGCCGGCCGACGGAGGGACCACCATCCTGAAAGGCCAAGGGAGGGGGGGCCGACACCCTGAAGCTGGGATTCCCTCTCACACACACACTCTCATTCTTACACACACACTCTCACTCTGTCACACACATACTCGCACATTCACTCTCTCTCTCTCACACACTCACTCTCACACACACTCTCTCAAACATACACACTACGATGCAGAAAAACGCCGCCAGACGGAGGGCCCACGATCCTGGAGGCCGGGGGGGCCATGACCCTGAGGCTGGGAGAGGAGAGGAGGAGGACGAGAAGGAAATGGGAAAAGGAAACACGGGGGGGGAGCGGGAAGGACACCAACACACGGAGGGGGGACCCCTGCGGCACACTCTCTTTCTCGAACACACACTCTCACACACACAGTCTCACTCTCACACACACACTCGCACATTCACTCTGTCTCTCACACACTCACTCTCAAACATACACACTTTGATGAAAACCTTGCTAGCGCCCGTTTCATTGCTCTCAGAAACGGGCCTTTTTTACTAGTATTTTCATAATATCTGCAATGAATATGCATGAGAGAGTGTTGCATGCACTGTCTCCATTGTATACAGGTCTCTCTCATTCATATTCATTGTGAGAATCCTGAAAACCAGACTGGTTTGAGAACCCCCTGTCTAGGCACCTTTTTTTATAAAATCACCCTCTTGCTAACTTCTGTCATTCATATTGATTGTGAGAATCCTGAAAACCAGACTGGCTTCAGAACCCCCTATGTAGGCACCTTGTTATAAAATCACCCACTTCAAGCTTTAGGAGTTATTTTTATATATCCAGATTTTCACATGAGTTCTCCCTTTACTTCTCTAGACGTTATGCACAAGTTGTCTCTTAAATCTTGCCAATAATTTCATCTGTCTTCTTATTTCTAGTCAAAAGCCCAATTTCACGCCAAGATTTTCTCAACGCAAGCTCGGTTCAATTCAGTGCTTATCTCTTCCATCATGTAGTTCTTAGACAAAATTACTTTTTTTAGATCTAACATCTTATTAAGCTCCTTATCGTGAATAAGACCGAAAATACTATTAATGCCTCTGTATCGCTCCGTGGCGCAACCGCACCTTGAGTCCTGCGCTCAGTTCCGGTTGCTGTATCTCAAAAAAGATATAGTAGAACTAGAAAAAGTTCAAAGAAGAGGGACCAAAATGATAAAGGGGACGAAACTCCTCTCAACTGAGTAAATCAATTTTTTACTTGTTCCAAAAGTACAAAGACTAGGGGACACTCCAGGAAGTTGCATGGAAATACTTAAAGAAATAGGAGGAAATATTTTTTCACTCAAGGGCCCTTATACAAAAGCATGTAAGGGCCTATGTGTGTGCAACAAATCGGTATTACTGCTCGGCTAGCGCATGTGCCTGGCGGTAATTCCAAGTTTGGCATGCGCCGAAAACCCATGGTAGAACGTGGGGGCATTCCTGGCGGTAATCGGCAGTTGGCGCGCGCTGGACAGTTACTGTGCGAGTAACATGTGAACCCTTACCGCTAAATCAATGGGTGGCTTTAAGGGCTCAGGCCATAAACAGACGCGCGCTGGTTTTAATTTTCCACACATCCATTTCCTGGCCCACAAAAACCTCCCTTTTTTCCCCAGACACGGTGCAGAAATGGTCCAGAGTGTGTCCAATACAGGCACCCACACTACCACAGGCCACTTTTTGGCACACTTTTGTAAAATGGCCCCTCAACGAATAGTTACGTTCTGGAACTCTTTTCCAGAGGACGCGTTAACAGAGCTTAGCGAATCCGGGTATAAAAAAGGTTTGGGCAAGTTCCTGGAGGAAAAGTCTATAGTCTGCTATTGAGACAGACAAGCATAAAATCTTGTCACAATTTGGTTTTCTGCCAAGTACTGGATTGGCCACTGTTGGAAGCAGGATTCTGGGCTAGATGGACCATTGGTCTGACCCAGTATGACTACTCTTATGTTCTGTGTTATGTTATTTAATGTGATAACTTTCAGCCATATATCAACTTGTATAGATAAAATTGTATCCACCCACCAGCAGGAGATTTGTTTTTTAATGCACTTATGCACATTAACTTCCCCCACCCCACCCCCAACTTTATAAAGTCGCATGCAGAATTTTATGCTTAGCACACAATATTGTGTGTGCAAATTATCAAACAGTCTTCTTGACGACTAATATAATAATTAGCTGCTAATTAGAGTCAACAACCCATTGGCTACAACTGGTGTTAATTGGTGCTAATAGGCACAAAGTAGTTTCATGCATAATTGCCCTTAGTCAGGATTCTACAATTGTGTGTGCAAAATCCATAGCGTGCAACTGCGAGGGGACATGGAGGGGTCAGAGGTGTGCTCCGCTCTTACATAGGCAGCAGAAGACAAAGCCAAAGGGCAGATTAAATGAAGTCTTTGCTTTGGTCTTCACTGAGGAAGATTTGGGAGAGATAACGGTGCCATAAATGGTATTCAAACATAAGAACATAAGAGTAGCCATACTGGGTCAGACCAATGGTCCATCTAGCCCAGTATCCTGTTTTCCAAACAGTGGCCAAGCCAGGTCACAAGTACCTGACAGAAACCCAAATCATGGCAACATTCCATTCAGAATCTCAAAGAGTGACAAGATTCCATGTAGAACCCCAAAGAATAGCAAGATTCTGGAATCCTAAAGAGTAACAAGATTCCATTCAGAATCTAAAAGAGTAGCAACATTCCATGCTACCAATCCCAGGGCAAGCAGTTGCTTCCCATGTCTGCCTCAACCGTAGACTATGGACTTTTCCTCCAGGAATTTGTCCAAACCTTTTTTAAACCCAGATACACTAACCACTGTTACCTCCCGCGGGAGGTGGTGGACATGAAAACGGTAACGGAATTCAAACATGCGTGGGATAGGCATAAAGGAATGCTGTGCAGAAAGAATGGATCCATAGAAGCTTAGCTGAAATTGGGTGCCGGGGGGAAGAGGGGTTGGTGGTTGAGAGGCTAGGATAGGGGAGGGCAGACTTATACGGGGTCTGTGCCAGAGCCGGTGATGGGAGGCGGGACTGGTGGTTGGGAGGCGGGAAATACTGCTGGACAGACTTATACGGTCTGTGCCCTGAAAAAGACAGGTACAAATCAAGGTAAGGTATACACATATGAGTTTATCGTGGGCAGACTAGATGGACCGTGCAGGTCTTTTTCTGCCGTCATCTACTGTGTTACTATGTTACTATGTTACATCCTCCGGCAAAGAGTTCCAGAGCTTAACTATTCGTTGAGTGAAAAAATATTTCCTCCTATTTGTTTTAAAAGTATTTCCATGTAACTTCCCCGAGTGTCCCCTAGTCTTTGTACTTTTGCAAAGAGTAAAAAATTTACTTCAACTTGTTCTACACCACTCTGGATTTTGTAGACCTCAATCATCTCTCCCCTCATCCGTTTCTTTTCCAAGCTGAAGACCCTAACCTCTTTAGCCTTTCCTCATACGAGAGGTGTTCCATCCCCTTTATCATTTTGGTCGCTCTTCTTTGACCCTTTTCTAATTACACTATATCTTTTTTGAGATACAGCAACCAGAAATGACACAATACTCAAGATGCGGACGCACATATAACGATACAAAGGCATTATAGTATTTTCGGTCTTATTCACCATCCCTCTCCTAATAATTCCTAGCATCCTATTTGCTTTTTTGGCTGCCACCGCACACTGAGCAAAACATTTTAGCATATTATCTACAAGTACACCCAGATCTTTTTATTGAGCACTGACGCCCAAGGTGGACCCTAGCATCAGGTAAACTATGATTCGGATTATTCTTTCCAATGTGCATCACCTTGTATTTGTCAACATTAAATTTCATCTGCCATTTGGATGCCCAGTCTTCCAATTTCCTGCAATATTTTACTGTCCGCACGTGTTTTAACAACCTTGAATAGTTTTGTACCATCTGCAAATTTAATCACCTCATTGGTCGTTCCGATTTCCATATCATTTATAAATATGTTAAACTAATGTAACAAAGCCCGTGTCTTCAAAAATGAAAAGGGCCCTAGGAAGGCTCTCGTCGAAGCGATTTCTCCTCTCTCCCCTGCTCTCCCCTCCATGTCCAGCGATTCTTCCCATCCCCTCGATTTCCTGCGATACTGACCTTCCCTCCATGTGCAGAGATACTCCTCTGCCCTGCCATCCCCTCCATGTCCAGTGATTCTCCTCTGCCCTGCCCTTCCCTCCATATCCCAGGATTCTGGCCTCTCCTCCATGTCCAGCGATTCTCCTCTGCCCTCCCCTCCCCTCAGTTTCCCGCGATTCTGGCCTCCCCTTCATGTCCAGCAATTCTCCTCTGCCCTGCCCTCCCCTCCATGTCCCAGGATTCTGGCCTCCCCTTCATGTCCAGCAATTCTCCTCTGCCCTGCCCTTCCCTCCATATCCCAGGATTCTGGCCTCCCCTTCATGTCCAGCGATTCTCCTCTGCCCTCCCCTCCCCTCGGCGCCCCGCGATTCTGGCCTCCCCTCCATGTCCAGCGATTCTCCTCTGACCTACCCTCCCCTCCATGTCCCGCGATTCTCCTCTGACCTGTCCTCCCCTCCATGTCCCGCGATTCTGCCCTCCCCTCCATGTCCAGCGATTCTCCTCTGCCCTGCCCTCTCCTCCATGTCCCGCGATTCTGGCCTCCCTCCATGTCCAGCGATTCTCCTCTGACCTGCCCTCTCCTCCATGTCCCACGATTCTGCCCTTCCCTCCATGTCCAGCGATTCTCCTCTGACCTGCCCTCTCCTCCATGTCCCACGATTCTGCTCTTCCCTCCATGTCCAGCGATTCTCCTCTGACCTGCCCTCTCCTCCATGTCCCACGATTCTGCCCTTCCCTCCATGTCCAGCGATTCTTCTCTACCCTCCCATCCGTGTCCCGCGATTCTCCCCTCGCCACCTATCCCCTCCATGTCCAGCGATGCTCCTCTGCCCTGCCCTCCCATCTGTGTCCCACGATTCTCTCCTCCTATCCCATCCTTGTCCATTGATTCTCCTCTACCCTGCCCTCCCCTCAATGTCCCGCGATTCTGTCCTCTCCTCCATGTCCAGCGATTGTCCTGTACACTGCCCTGCCCTCCCTTCCGTGTCCCACAATTCTCTCCTCTCCTCCCACCCCATCCATGTCCATCGAGTCTCCTCTGCCCTGCCCTCCCCTTGGTGTCCTGCGATTCTGCCCTCCCCTCCATGTCCCGCGATTCTCCTCTGCCCTGCCCTCCCCTCTGTGTCCCACAATTCTGCCCTCCCCTCCATGTCCAGTGATTCTCCTCTCCCCTCGCCTCCCTTCCCCTCCATGTCCAGCGATTCTCCTCTCCCCTCACCTCCCATCCCCTCCATGTCCCGCGATTCTCTCCTCTCCTCCCATCCCATCCATGACCATCGATTCTCCTCTGCCCTGCCCTCCCTCCCCTCCATGTCCCATGATTCTCTCCTCTCCTCCTATCCCATCCATGTCCATCGATTCTCCTCTGCCCTGCCCTCCCTCCCTCAATGTCCCGCGATTCTTTCCTCTCCTCCATGTCCAGCAATTGTCCTGTGCCCTGCCCTCCCATCCGTGTCCCGCAATTCTGCCCTCCCCAGTGATTCTCCTCTGCCCTGCCCTCCCATCCGTGTCCCGCAATTCTCTCCTCTCCTCCCATCCATGTCCATCGATTCTCCTCTGCCCTGCCCTCACCTCACCTTGATGTCCCGCGATTCTGTTCTCCCCTCCATGTCCTGCGATTGTCCTGTGTCCTGCCCTGCCATCCATGTCCCGCGATTCTGCCCTCCCCAGTGATTCTCCTCTGCCCTGCCCTCCCATCCATGTCCAGCGATTCTCTCCTCTCCTCCCATTGATTCTCCTCTGCCCTGCACTCCCCTCGATGTCCTGCGATTCTGTCCTCCCCTCCCCACAAAGTTATTCAAAGTTGTCAAATCGCAAGAGGATTGTGAAAAATTACAAGAGGATCTTACAAGACTGGGAGTTGGTCTTCCAAATGGCAGTTGATGTTTAGTGTGAGCAAGTGCAAAGTGATGTATGTGGGAAAGAAGAACATGGATTATAGTTATGTAATGCAAGGTTCCACATTAGGAGTCACAGACCAGGAAAGCAATCTAGATGTCATCATTCATAATACATTGAAATCCTCTGCTCAGTGTGTGGCGGCGGCGGCTAAGAAAGCAAATAAAATGTTAGGTATTATTAGGAAAGGAATGGAAAACAAAAATGAGGACGTATCACTCCATGGTGCGACCGCACCTCGAATATTGTGTTCAATTCTGGTCACTACATCTCAAAAAAGGTATAGTGAAATTAGAAAAGGTACTGAGAAGGGCGACGAAAATGATAAAGGGAAAGGGACAACTTCCCTATGAGGAAAGGCTAAAGAGGCTAGGGTTCTTCAGCTTGGAGCAATGACAGCTGAGGGAAGATATGATAAAGGTCTGTAAAATAATGAGTGGAGTGGAATGGGTAGACGTGAATCACGTTTACTCTTTCCAAAAATACTAGGACTAGAGGGCACGCAATGAAGCTACAAAGTTGTACATTTAAAACGAATTTGAGAAAATATAGTGCTGGGCAGACTTGTACGGTCTGTGCCAGAGCCGGTGGTTGGGAGGCAGGGCTGGTGGTTGGGAGGCGAGGATAGTGCTGGGCAGACTTATACGGTCTGTGCCAGAGCCGGTGGTTGGGAGGCGGGGCTGGTGGTTGGGAGGCGGGGATAGTGCTGGGCAGACTTATACGGTCTGTGCCCTGAAGAGCACAGGTACAAATCAAAGTAGGGTATATACAAAAAGTAGCAAATATGAGTTATCTTGTTGGGCAGACTGGATGGACCGTGCACAGTGGTGTGCTGGAGCCGGCTCGCAAGAGCCGCTTGTTAAATTTTGACAGCTCTTGCGAGCCGGTTGTTGTACGGGGCGAGCCGGTTCCATTGCACAAGGTAAGCATGGCAGGAGGGCACCATGCTTACCTCCCCTCCCGCTCCCATCCATGTCTAGTGATGTCCTTCGCCCCCCCCCCCATCCTCCCCTGCCGCTCCCATCCGTCAGTTTCAATTACCTGCCTCGAAGCGCCGCCTTATTTAAAGCCCTGCTGCCATCTCCAGCTGCCTTCCCTGCTTGCTTCTCAGGAGTTCGGTTCGCACCCTTAGTCCCGCCTTCTGACGTCATTCTGACGTCAGAAGGCGGGACTAAGGGCGCGAACCGAACTCCTGAGAAGCAAGCAGGGAAGGCAGCTGGAGATGGGCAGCAGGCAGGCCTTAAATAATGCGGCGCTTTGAGGCAGGTATTTGAAACTGACGGATGGGAGCGGCAGGGGAGGATGGGGGGCGAAGGACATCGCTACACATGGATGGGAGCGGGAGGGAGGAGAATTGCTGGGCATGGATGGGCAGAGGGAGGCAGGGGAGAGAATTGCTGGGCATGGATGGGCAGAGGGAGGCAGGGGAGAGAATTGCTGGGCATGGATGGGCAGAGGGGGGCAGGGGAGAGAATTGCTGGGCATGGATGGGCAGGGGAGAGAATTGCTGGGCATGGATGGGCAGAGGGGGGCAGGGGAGAGAATTGCTGGGCATGGATGGGCAGAGGGGGCAGGGGAGAGAATTGCTGGGCATGGATGGGCAGAGGGGGGCAGGGGAGAGAATTGCTGGGCATGGATGGGCAGAGGGGGGCAGGGGAGAGAATTGCTGGGCATGGATGGGCAGGGGAGAGAATTGCTGGGCATGGATGGGCAGAGGGGGGCAGGGGAGAGAATTGCTGGGCATGGATGGGCAGGGGAGAGAATTGCTGGGCATGGATGGGCAGAGGGGGGCAGGGGAGAGAATTGCTGGGCATGGATGGGCAGAGGGGGCAGGGGAGAGAAGAGAATTGCTGGGTATGGATGGGCAGAGGGAGGCAGGGGAGAGAACTGCTGGACATGGATGGGCAGAGGGATGTCCAGCAGGGGAGAGAATTGCTGTGCATGGATGGGCAGAGGGAGGCAGGGGAGAGAATTGCTGGGTATGGATGGGCAGAGGGAGGCAGGGGAGAGAACTGCTGGGCATGGATGGGCAGAGGGGGCAGGGGAGAGAATTGCTGGGCATGGATGGACAGAGGAGAGAATTGCTGGGCATGGAGGGAAGATAGAGGAAGGAGATTAGATGAGGGAAAAGGAAGTGAGGAGAGAAACTGCACATGGATGGAGAAAATAGGCAGAAGCTGGATCCACTGTACAGTCAAGTATGCGGAGGACCAGAAATGAAGAAGAAAGGAGGAAAGAAAAGAAATAAATGGAAAGGAAGCCCTGGAAACGGAGTCAAGGGAACAGATAGAGAGCAGCAGAATCAGATACTGGACCAGCATGATCAGAGAAACAAAGTCACCAGACAACAAAGGTAGAAAAAAAATAATTCTATTTTCATTATAGTGTTTGGAATATGCCCACTTTGAGAATCAGGTGCTGAACGTTAAAAGTTTATGTTTATTTACTTATTTATGGCATTTTATCCCATATTAAACATGAATTAGATTGGAACCTGGGATCATTTAATTTTTTTTTCCTGGAGAGAGTAATGTGTCGGCCACCGCCCCCCCCCCCCCCCCCCCGGGTATAGCCAGCTCTGCAATTTTTTTTTGGGGGGGGGGGGCGCAGAGGTGGGTGGGGGGCGCAGTGGTGGACAGGGGGGGTGCAGAGGTGGATGGGGGAGCGCCGAGGTGGACGGGGGGGGGGGGGGCGCTGAGGTGGACCGGGGAGAGAGCCTGTTGTTAAAAGTTTACCAGCACACCACTGACCGTGCAGGTCTTTTTCTGCCGTCATCTACTATGTTACTATGTATTTCTTCATTCAAGTGTAATTACTCTGGAATTTGTTGCCAGAGAATGTAGTAAAAGCAGTTGGCTTGGTGAGGTTTAAAAAAGGTTTGTATGGCTTCCTAAAGGAAAAGTCCATAGACCATTATTAAAATGGACTTAGGGAAAATCCACTGCTTATTTCTAGAATAAGCAGCATAAAATGTATTGTACTGTTTTGGGATCTTGCCAGGTACTTGTGACCTGGATTGGCCACTGTTGGAAACAGTATGCTGGCCTTGATGGACCTTTGGTCTGTACCAGTATGGTAACACTTATGTACTTATGAGATAGTATACAAGCAGTTACGCGCCTGACAGCAATTAGGTACCAGCATTTACATCAGCCTTTAAACTAGCATTAAGCACCCACACCTAAAGTTAAGCGAATAACTTAAAACATACACTAGTATTCTACAACATTCATTATGTGTACAGAATTCACGCTTAGGGCTAGATTCAGTAGATGGCGCCAAAAACAAAACACACTTAAGAGGTATTCTATAAGCTGTACCTAAAGTTTGGCATGGTTTATAGAATCGTGCTTAAGCGTAATGGTCACACATAAATTTAGGCGCAACCACTTGAACCAATGAAAACGTGGTGAAAATGCCCGCGCTTAAATTTATGCATGGAGAACCATTATTCTATAATTACGTGTGTGGCCTAGTGGTTAGGGTGGTGGACTTTGGTCCTGGGGAACTGAGGAACTGAGTTCAATTCCCACTTCAGGCACAGGCAGCTCCTTGTGACTCTGGGCAAGTCACTTAACCCTCCATTGCCCCATGTAAGCCGCATTGAGCCTGCCATGAGTGGGAAAGCGCGGGGTACAAATGTAACAAAAAAACAAACAAACTCAAAGCTATGCCCTCTGAAACACCTATGACTGGCCCCTTTTTCGGGTCACACAGAAAGTTTAGGCGCAGATCATGTTCCTAACTTTACGCAAATAACACCCAATTAAATCTGATTAGCTTGTTAAAGCCAATTATTGGCACTAATTGACTATCCTATTATATTGCATGCACAAATCATGACAGCGCCTAAATTTACACATGCAATTTTCGGCAACCATTACAGAATCAACCGAGCACCTAATTTTAGGTGACCTTTTGAGCATCACCCCAAGTGCTTTTGAATATCACCCCCATTGTGACCACAAAAGACAGCAGCTTGACAAAAGAAGTGAATCAAAGCATGATTTGTCTCTTCCAGTCCGGAACAAGATGTGTTTTTCTGCCAGCATCTGAACATCCTCTTAGAAACACAGCAAGATAAAAAAAAGGGTATGAAAAATCCAGCCAAGAGAAAAAAAATAAAAAAGAAGGTTGAATCCAGGACAGCAGCAAATTAATTCCAGGCACGTAGGAGTACAGCTGTGAGCATGAGCTAAGGGATGAGCTGCATTGGATTCTCACCTTTCCTCAGCTGAGCCTGACTGGAAATAGCAAATCATGATGAAAGCTTAAGCAGATGAGGTGCCCTTCTCTCTTGCTTGCCTGTGAAATTCCTTCATTCCAAAGCAAGATAAAAAGGAATACAATGAGCACATATGGTACCCACCATATTTGATACAGCATAAGGCAAAAAAACCTCACAGTGAAGGATAACAGGAAATATTAATTGGCATGGAGACCGGTAGAATATTTGTAATTTGGAGTTTTGTAGTAATTCTTTGACTGCTGCCTCTCACGTAAACAATTCACTTTACCACATATCTAACAGAAACCTGCACACATCCGTATCGGCAGTGGCGTGGTAGCCGTGTCAGTCCACTTTTATTAAATCAAAACATAGAAAAGAACCTAAGATGATACCTTTTTTATTGGACTAACAATACATTTTTTGATTAGCTTTCGAAGAAGGGTTACTGTCATCTACCAACATTTGCTTATTTCCGATCTGACGAAGAAGGGCAACCTTCGAAAGCTAATCAAGAAATGTCTTAAGTTATGTCCAATAAAAAAAGGTATCATTTTATTTTATTTTCCATGTTTTATTTTGTTTTATTTCTATTGATTATATTTGTAGTGAAATTCTGGTCCACCAATATCTTTTATAGGGGGCTATAAACCATGCTAGGAGACTCCATTTTCAGAGGCTTTAACTTAGCACATGGACAAGCAATGAGCACAAATGCTCATAGTCTAAGTAAAAAGGTTCAAGGCTCGCAAGCCCTGATGTTTGAGGAAAACTGGGATATTGTTGCTGTTACAGAGACAAGGCTCAGCTATTACACAGACATGGTTCAATGATTCCCATAAATGGGATGCAACCAGGGCTTTTTTTGAGGGGGCACTTGGGGGTACGGAGTACCGGCACCTTTTTCATTGTCTGCTAAAATTGACCCAGGGTCCCCAAGTTTTAATGAAAGAGCTCAGGCTCTACACACCAATTCTGCCTTGTCATAGATTCTGTGACTGGTTGCAGGGGGCCTGGCTATTGTGGGGTGGGTCCTTCAGTGATGGACCCACTTCTGAAGGGTGGCCTAGCATTTGAGTACCGGCACCTTTTTCGCTAGAAAAAAATGCACTGGATGCAGCCATACCAGGTGTGACCCCACGGGGCCTTGACAGGTTTGTAATCTGAGTGGAGGAGTGGCCTATTGGTTAGGGGGGTGGACTTTTGGCCCTGGGGAACTGAGGAACTGAGTTCGATTCCCACTTCAGGCGCAGGCAGCTCCTTGTGACTCTGGGCAAGTCACTTAACCCTCCATTGCCCCATGTAAGCCGCATTGAACCTGCCATGAGTGGGAAAGCGTGGGGTACAAATGTAACAAAAAAAAAAATCCACAGGGCACCGCAATTCCTCGAACTTCCCAGCTGAGAAGTCCTCTTGCCAGGAGAAAAACACAGAGACAGCCCTCCCGTGCCGGTCCCTCTGTCCAGGATTTACAAACTCCAGACCAACAGTCTTTCTGTTTCCCCTTTATTTATTTTCTCCAGCGCAGTCCTTGATACACACAATCAGCAGGTTTTGCTTCAACTTTTCCTTCACTCCCTTCTCATTACTTCCTGGGAGATGAAAGGGGTCCCGTCCCACACAACAGCTGTCAGTCTCTAACATCTGACAGCCACCCTCCTGACCCCAGTTGAAAACCCTCACCCCCTGTTGGAGTGCTTCTGCAGCCACTTTTTCCCCTCTTTCATTAAGTCACAGAACCATGTGGCCATGAGCCCTTTTACCTGCCCAACTTTAGCTTGAGCTAAGGCTGAAATGTCCATGGGCTCTCCTTCTGAAGTCTCCTCTCTCTCCAATCCTCCCCCACCTAGGGTTACCATTTTTTGTCCTCATAAAAAGAGGACACTTGCCCCACCCAATTTCACCCCCTCGCCCCGCCCCTTTCATACCCTCACCCCGCCCTTCACACCATCGCCCCGCCCCTTTCATGCTATCGCCCCGCCCCCGGTTGGCCCCCCCATCACCTTCCCTCCCCCGTCACCTCCCCTCCCCTTACGCTACTATCCCTGGTGGTCTAGAGGTACCTCTTCACTCAGGAGACTTCAACTCTCGGCGGCCATTTTGAAACGCCGAGAGCCGGACTCATACAGGATGCAGCAGGGCAGTTAGCAGCAGCGCTCCGGGCAGAAAAGAGGGGGCTCTTTCTTTCCTGCCCCAAAGAGCAAAGAGGTACCTCTAGTCCACCAGGGATAGTAGCGTAAGGGGAGGGGAAGGGAGTCCCGCGCCCGCCCCTGTTTCCACCCCCGCCAGCCAGCCCGTTTGTCCAGAAATCCGGACAAACGGGCAGGCTGGCCAAATCCGTCTGGACACCCGGACATGTCCTCAGGACATGTCCGGGTAAATCCGGACGTATGGTAACCCTACCTCCACCTTCTCCAGACTGCTAGTCCATGGGCTCCTCTACAGCCTTCCTTACCAGCTGCTTCCCATCATCATTATCCCCCTCTCCCAACTTTTTCCTATTCTGTTCATCCAGCCCTCCCAGATCCTCTTCCTTTCCCCTAGGATTCTGGGACTCGTAGTGGGGGTATCACTTCCTTATCCTACCAGGCCTCTCTCAAGGGCTGCTGGAACTTGTAGTCTTTCCGCTTCAATGACCTCAATGGTGAAGGAGACAGACTGCTTCCCCGCACTAGCCCTGAACTCTTGATTCTGGCCCTTTTGGCTCTGTTCTCCCGTGGGGGTCTAGGGTACCCAAGCGACTTCCCCCTCCCCGCTTCTCTTGCTTGGCGACTCTCGCTCCCCACCTGATCACACAGGCTATAATCTTTTTAGGAAGCATTGGGAGGGTCAAAGAGGTGGAGGACTGGTGCAATATGTGAAAAATAATAAGAGTGGTTGAAATGCAGGGAACCTGGGGAAAGGAAGAAGTTTTATGGATCATTCTGGAAAGAGAAGATGGAACCTGTAGCCACATAGTTGTTATCTACAGACCTCCAGCACAAACGAAGAAGTTGAACAAGGGATCTGATAAAAGATATTGATAAGCTTGGAATGAAAGGGGAGGCACTATTGCTGGGAGATTTCAACTTGCCCATTGTGGATTGGAATGTCCCGTCAGCAGAATTGAAGTACATAAGTACATAAGTAATGCCACACTGGGAAAAGACCAAAGGTCCATCGAGCCCAACATCCTGTCCACGACAGCGGCCAATCCAGGCCAAGGCAAAGAAGCAGAAAGATCGTGGACGCCTGTCAAAGTGCCTTGCTCAGACAAATGGTGATGGAACCCACAAGGGAAGGGTCAACGCTGGATCTAGTGCTCCCAAATGGAAGAAATGAGTGCTCACCTAGGTAATAGTGATCATCATGATCATGAAGCAGAAGCACAGTGCTACAAGCTGAAAGCTGCTATAAATATGACAACTGATCTTTACACAAGGAAAGTAAATAAAAGCAAGAGAAACAGGATACCTATATGGTTCTTCAAACAAATGGCTGAAAATATAAGGGCAAAAGAGCCGTCGTTCAAAAAATACAGAAGATCTCAACAAGAGGATCACGAAAAAGTTTACTAGATTAAACTCAAAGAAGCGAAGAGGGAAATACAGCTAGTGAAAGTGTAGGCGGAAGAAAAAATGGCTAAAGATGTAAAAAGAGGTGACCAGACCTTTTTCAGATATATTGGGAAAAGGAGAAAAGATAGGAATGGAATTGTATGACTGAAAGATGCTGAGAATGGCTTTGTGGCGAGTGATGAGGATAAAGCGAACATGCTAAACAATACTTCTCTTCAGTGTTCACGGAAGAAAATCCTTGAGAAAGACCATGGTTGGCTGCCGAGGGAATATCTGGGAATGGAGTGGATATTTCGCCATTCACAGAAGAAAGCGTTTATAAACAGCTTGTGAATCTGAAAGTGAACAAAGCTATGGGGTTGGATGGTACATCCCAGGATAGAGAGCTCAGAGAAGTCCTGGCAGGAACTCCTAAGGATTTATTTAATACATCTTTAGAGACTGAAGAGGTTCCGTGGGGTTGGAAATGAGCTGATGTGGTCCCTCTTCACAAAAGCGGAGACAGGGAAGAAGTACGAAACTACAGGTCGGTAAGCCTCATGTCAGTGGTAGGAAAACTAATGGAATTGCTGCTGAAGGAAAGGATAATTAATTTTCTAGAAGCCAATGGGTTACAGGATCCGAAACAACATGCCTTTTATCAAAGGAAAATCCAGCCAAACGAATCTGATTGACTTCTTTGACTGGGTGACCAAGGAACTGGATTAAGGACATGCGCTAGATGTTATCTTCTTAGATTTCTGCAAAGCCTTTGATGTGGTCCCTCGCAGAAGATTCATGAATAAGCTGAGAGGGCTGAACTTAGGACCCAAAGTGGTGAACTGGATTGGAAACTTGTTGAATGACAAGTGACAGGAGGTGGTGGTAATTGGAATCCGCTTATTGTACACTGCCCCAGATGGGTCAATCACCAGAGCATTGAAAGGCCTCACCTCACTCTCAGAGGAATTGGCTGAAAACTCTGGAGTTGATACATCCTGGACTGGCTGGTAAATGGAAGACATTTATCAAAGGAAAGGAAGATGAGACCTTGCTGAAGGGTTAGAAGGAAAATTTGCCTTTTTGCGGATCACACAAAGATAGCCAATAGAGTGGACACACCCTGGGAGTAGAAGTCATGAGATGGGATCTCCAAACACTGGAAGAATGGTCAAGGGTCTGGCAGTTAAAATTTAATGCAAAGAAGTGCAGAGTGTTGCACTTGGGCTACAGATGTCCAAAAGAGATGCACCAGATAGGAGGGGAGAGACTGGTAAGTTCAACTCAGGAGAGGGATCTTGGGGTGATAGTGTCTGAGAATTTCAAGATAATGAAAATGCGACAATGCGGTGGCTGCAGCCAGAAGGATGCTAGGCTGCATATAGAGGGGTATAACCAGCAGAAGAACGGAGGCGTTGATGCCCTTGTACAAATCGTTGGTGAGGCCCCACTTGGAGTATCATGTTCAGTTTTGGAGGCCATATCTTGCTAAGGATGTAATAAGACTTGAAGCGGTTCAAAGAATGATGAAAATGGTATGGGGTTTGCGTGGCAAGACATATGAGGAGACACTTGATGAACTGAACATGTATACCCTGAAGGAAAGGAGAAACGGGGGGGATGATATGATACAGAAGTTCAAATATTTGAAAGGTATTAATCCGCAAACAAACATTTTCCATAGACCTGAAGACAGTAGGAGGACATGAATTGAGGTTGAAAGGGGGCAGACTGAGGAATAATGTCAAGAAGTAAATTTTTTCACCGAGAGGTTCGTACATAGCTGGAATGTCCTCCCACAGGAGATGGTGGAGATGCAAACAGTAACAGAATTCAAAAATGTGTGACATAAACACAAAGGAATCCTGTTTAGACGGTATGGATCCAAAGCAGTTTAACGGAGATTAGATAGAAACACTGCTAATTGGGTAACAAAGATAGTACTGGGCAGACTTCTACAGTCTGTGCCCTGATCGTGGCTGGACAATGTAAGTTTTTAGTTTTGTTGTGATGGACAGTCTCTGACCTATGACATACACGCCTTTTGACCTTTGAACTAGGATCTGATTATATATAAAAGCAAGACCACTTATCCATCTGTTTTTTCAGCACTGGAGGAAAGGCATGTGATGATCGTCATTGTAAGTTTATGATTTTCATACACCTTTTTTTTATATAGTTTACAGTTTTGTCTTCACTCACCTTGTACTGACGTGTGCTTTGTACGATGATTTGCTTTCCCAGTATTTATAAGTCAGAAATGTTTTAAAGGCAATTTGGTCCTGTTTTTTTGTTTTGAATTAGTCAGTCTTATGTAATACTAGCTGTTGAGCCCGTAAAAACGGGCTAGTAAAGGATGGGGGGGGGGGGTTGAAAGGCCCCCCCCCCTCGGATAGGTCGCCACCACCGCCCCTCCCTCCCTGGAGTCGCCGCTGCCGCCCCCCCCCCCCCCCCCCCGGAGTCCCCTCCGCCACCCCTCCACCCGGGCCGGGTACCTGGCTTCACTATTCAAACCTCTGGAATGCAGCACACAGCTCATCTGAGCTGCTGTCGGCCTTCCTTCTTCTCTGCGTGTGTTCCGCCCTCGTGTGACGTAACATCGGCGAGGGCGGGACACAGGCAGGTAAAGAAGGCCAATGGCAGCTCAGATGAGCTGTGTGCTCATCTGAGCTCATCAAAGTTGCCAGGTGGGCGGTTTTACCGCCCAATTGGGCGGGTTTTTGCCAGCGGCGGCGGGAAAATTTCGCCGGTCGCAGGATGCGGTTTTTTGGGCGGTTTTCCCGTCGCCGCTGTGCGAGTTTGGCGGTTTTTTTCCGGGGCTTCTATTGGTCTAATTCGGTCCAATAGAAGCTTTTCCGGTGCTTCTATTGGTCCAATTCGGTCCAATAGAAGCTTTTCTGGGGATTCTATTGGTCCAAATTGGACCAATAGAAGCCTTTCAGGGGCGGGGTTGATGTCAGGGATGACGCGGGGGGCGGGGTTAGTGACGCGGGGGGCGGGGTTAGTGACGCGGGGGCGGGGTTAGTGAAGCGGGGGCGGGGTTATGTGACGCGGGAGACGGGGATTGGCTACGGGCGGTTTTTGGGCGGGTTTACGGCTTGTTTGGGGCTGGAAAAATTTTTCCCAGCTGGCAACCCTGGAGCTCATCTCATCTCATCTGAGATGAGCTCAGATGAGCACACAGCTCATCTGAGCTGTGTGCTGCGTTCCGGCGGTTTGAATATTGAAGCCAGGTACCCGGGCCGGGTGGAGGGTGGGTGGCGGCGGCGACTCCAGGTGGGTGGGGGGAGCGGTAGCAGCAACCCTGGGGGGGGGAGTGGTGGCGACGGCGGTTCCCTCACTCGCAGGTGTGCAGGTTCCCTCTCTGTCACGCCCTCGTCATCACGTATTGACGCGGGGGCGGGACAGAGAGGGTCTCTACTGCGCATTTGCGAGTGAGTACGCCTCTTGCCATTTATATGTTTGATGGTTACCTGATTGATATGGAGTACCATGGATTATATGTACTTCTCTTACAAAGATTTATGAGAGTTGTGACTAATTTAATTCTGTTAATTTGATTACGGCTCCAGAGTATATTCTTCCTGCTGTCTTTTCCAGGAACTCATTATTCTATCAAGAACCTACCATTTCAAGGTTCATGTGAATAAGTAAGTACTTGTCTTTTCCATTATTTTTTTATTATTTTTCCTTTTTTCTTCTTGTTATTTTTAACCTTTTTATTCTGATTTTATTCAAATAGCATTCATTACGACGAATGATATCTCTGAGATTTTTGATGTGTTATATTTATTTCATTTTATTAATGTCCGTGTCCTATCTGGTTTCAGTATATATTGTTTAAAAAATTACACATTGAGTTTATCAGGCAATTAATTTAAATATTAGGGTTTCTTAAATTATAGAAATATGGTCTCTGTATTTTCAGTTTTAATATTTATTATTGTATATGCCCTTGATACTAATGTATGTGGGTAGTCTTTTATTAACTGTCATATATTTTTGTATTATAAGTTATCATTAGCTATAAATGTAGTCATTTATTTTTTATTTACCGTATTTTTCGGACTATAAGACGCACTTTTTCCCCCCAAATTTGGGAGGAAAATGGGGGGTGCGTCTTATAGTCCGAAGGTAGAGATTTGGTTGGCTGGCCGGCCGGCAGGCCGCCCGCCCTCCGAGTTCAGGATCGCCCTCCCCCCGGCCCTGTCACCACTTCTCCCCTTACTCACGCGATCTTCCCTGGTGGTCTAGTGACGTCGGGGCAGGAAAGAGCCCCCTCTTTCCTGCCCAGCGTGCTGCTCTCCATCCTCCTGTATGCTGCCTGACGGTCTCGGCGAGATTCAAAATGGCCGCAGAGACTTCAATTCTCGGCGGCCAGTTTGAATCTCGCCGAGACCGTCAGGCAGCAATGCATACAGGAGGATGGAGAGCAGCGCGCTGGGCAGGAAAGAGGGGGCTCTTTCCTGCCCCAACGTCACTAGACCACCAGGGAAGATCGCGTGAGTAAGGGGAGAAGTGGTGACAGGGCCGGGGAGGGGGGAGGAGGTAACCCTGAGGGCGATCCCGAACTTGGAGGGAGGGATTCGGACAAGACGCACCGGAGCACCTAGGTTTTAGAGGAGGGAAAAAGCAAATTTTTTTTTCCTATTTCCCTCCTCTAAAACCTAGGTGCGTCTTATGGTCCGGTGCGTCTTATAGTCCGAAAAATACGGTAGTCCATGGTGTATTATATTTATTCTATTCTATTATTTTATTTACAGTAATTTGTAATGTTGTATTTTTTAAGTATATATTTTTATGTGTTATTTTTGTGTGTTTTAATTGATTTAGCCCCTGACGCCGCCCTTCTTGGGCGAAACACGGCCTGCGTTGTGCAATAAGTCTGGTATTTGACATCATCAATAAACTTTTGAGCATTCTTCCGTTTTGTATCTGCTGTTTTGTTGTCTACGTTGGAGTTTGCAGATCGTTTGCCTTGTTGTTTTTTGGGACCCTCCCACTTATATCCTTTCAGGCAACACTGCCTAACTACCGCAATATCTGTTTTCACCAGCCATAACTCAGTCATCAAGCGGCCCCAGCACCATTACCTCCTGCACCAAATTATGTTCATTTTTGGTGTATTCTTTTGGCATTTTCATTTTGAATGCTCAGCACAGAAAACACGTATAAGATCCACATAAAATGTATTCAGCATGCATTTTCAGTCCACCCTATTTATTTTACCTTTGTTCGCCCATTCTTATTTTACCTCTGTTCACCCATTTTTAATCTTCACTTGGTCATACATGCGTTCTTATTTTTTTTGCTTTTATCTTCACCAGCGGGGCTGGTGGTTGGGAGGTGGGGATAGTGCTGGGCAGACTTACACGGTCTGTGCCCTGAAAAGGACAGCTACAAATCAAGGTAAGGTATACACAAAAAGTAGCACATATGAGTTTATCTTGTTGGGCAGACTGGATGGACCGTGCAGGTCTTTTTCTGCCTTCATCTACTATGTATGTTACTATAATGGCATATGCCTGCTTAGTCAGTTGCATTACGTTCTGTGTTTATTTGTGTTTTTTAGACCCCTGAGGAAGGCTTTGTCCCAAAGCACGGCCTGTGTAGGGTCACTTGGTTTATCTTTACACTGCTCTGTGGATTATTCATTTATTTATTTGTTTGTTTGTTTGCTTGTTTATAGCATTTATACCCTGCTCTTTCCCGCTCGAAAGCAGGTTGTGCGGCTTACATGGTATGGTATAAAGTAGTACAGAGTTAATACAAAGTATGGAACAAAGTATCAGAGATGACATAGTTACATAGGGTGTGGTACAAAGTATCACAGAATTAGTACAATGCAAGAGACAAGGTATCAGAGATGACATTGTTACATAGAGTAGGTCAATAGTAAGAGATGTGGGGGAAAGGATTGGTGTTTGGGTAATACTAGTGTTGTGGAGTTGGGTTCAAGAGTTAGGATGGTTCATTTGGGTAGGCTTGTTTGAAGAGGTAAGTCTTCAGTAGTTTCCGGAAGGGTAGGTGTTCAATGGTTTTCCTGATGTGTCGAGGTATGGCATTCCAGAGTTGGCTACCTATAACAGAGAAGTTGGATGCGTAGTAGGTTTTGTATTTGAGGCCTTTGCAGTTGGGAAGATGGAGATTGAGATATGTTAGAGAAGATTTGAGCCAGTTCCTGGGTGGAAGATCGATCAGGTTGGACATATAGCTTGGAGATTCGCCATGGAGGATCTTGTGGATCATTGTGTGGGCTTTGAAGTTTATGCGTTCCTTGATGGGGAGCCAGTGAAGTTTTTTCCATAATGGTGTCACGCTTTCGAATCGTGATTTGCCAAAGATGAGTCTAGCTGCTGTGTTTTGGGCGGTTTGGAGTTTTTTCATGATTTGGGCTTTACAACCGATGAAGATGCTGTTGCAGTAGTCAGCATGGGTGAGCACTGTGAATTGTACTAGATTCAAAACAGAAGCACAACTTACCTTAAGAAAATAAGAATAGTTATACTGAGGTGAAGTTTGGAATTTTTGTGAATTTTGGAAATTTTTGTGAATGTTGGAAAATAAACTATGTTTAGAAGTTTGAACTTCAGCTTTTCCCTGCGTCCTTTGGAACATTTTTTTTCCTTCCACCCTCATTTTGGTGCCTTATAGTCCACTATTGCAATGACTACTTGGCTACTCCTCAATCAAGCCTGCTTTCTGCTTTGTTCAGAATGCCATAATGCCTGGTTTTCCTTTCCAGTTTCACTTTCAGGGGAGAGGGACGGGAGCAGCAACCACTTGTGGATTCATAAGGGGCCATGCCTTAATCCCCCCAGCCTTAATCACTCTGAACATGACTAAAATAGGTCTAAAAACATCCTAATTTTCAGACCAATGTTTCTTCCTGTTCGATTATTGCTGTTGGACGTTCTAACTTTGGGCCCTCCCTAGTCACGCCCACAACACACTCCCTTGTTATTTGGATGAAATGGTCGTTTTTTTTTCTTTCAACTGTGATTACAGAACTAGACAAAATCTTCAGCAAACTTCCTTGTAAATAGCAAAGTACTGAGCTGAGAATCTAATCTCCTTACAATATTTATTTATTTATTTATTTATTGTTCACTTATATCCCACATTTTCCCACTCATGCAAGCACAATGTGGCTTACAAAACATTAAATAAAAGAACAAAATAGGAAACTTAGAAAAGTATACAAGGAGTAGGTAGGGGAAAAGCATCTAACAGGGTGAACTAGCAGGGTAAGGGCCAGGGAGGGTGCATCAGTCGGCGGTATAAAGTGAGGGGTAAGTCTTGGCAAAGAAGTAGGTCTTCAACAGCTTCTTGAAGAGGGCGTGGTCCGCTTGAGTTTTGAGGTGTTGCAGGAGGGCATTCCAGCACTTAGGGCTCCAATAGCGGAAGGACGAGGCAAAGATCTTCTTGTACTTGACACCCTTACAGCTTGGGAAGTGCAGATGGAGGTAGGAACAGGCAGCAGGATTGGCATTCCTGGACGGAAGGTCGATCAAAGGGTGCATATACTCCGGAGCAAGCCCATAGATGATTTTGTGGGTCAAGAAGCAGAGCTTAAAGGCAATGCGCTCCTGTACAGGCAGCCAGTGTAATTTGAAACGCAAGGGTTCGGCATGTGCAAAGCGTCATTCACTTGAGGCTTATTTAAGTGGTGTAGAATGAGTAAACATGAACCAATTGTTTATTCTTTTGAAAAGTAATAAGACTAGAGGACACTCAATGAAGTTACAAGGTAATACTTTTAAAATGAGAACTGGAGGAAATATTTTTTTCATATAACAAATATTTAAGCTGTGGAACTTGTTAGCGGAGGATGTGGTATAGCAGTTATCGTGTCTGGGTTTAAAAAAAGGTTTGGACAAGTTTCTAAAGATAGAAACAGGGAAGCCAGTGCTGTCCCTGGGATTGGTAGCATGGAATCTTGCTACTATTTGGGATTCTGCCAGGTAATTGTGACCTGGAATGGCTACTGTTGGAAGCAGTATACTGGGTTAGATGAACTATTGGTCTACCTCAGTTTAACTATTCTTATTTTCTTAAGGTAAGTTGTGCTTCTATTTTGAAAATTACCCTAGGGAACAGGGCCGTGCCAACACAGTAAGCGCGGTAAGCGCCGCAGGGGGGCGCCTGCCTTCAAGGGCGCCGCGCCGTCGAGCTGTATTAAAAAAAACCTTACTCCTCTGCGTCATCCCCGATTCCCCGGCGCTTTAAATTTACCTCGCTCCGCCTCCGACGTCTGCGCAGCGTCAGTGAAAGCGCTACCTGTCTGACGTCTCTCCACCAGCCTTCCCTTCGCTCGTTTGTTCCCTCTGGAAATGATGTCAGAAGAAGGCGGGACACAGAGGGAACGAACGAGCGAAGGGAAGGCTGGTGGAGAGACGTCAGACAGGCAGCGCTTTCACTGATGCTGCGCAGACGTCGGAGGCGGAGAGAGGTATATTTAAAGCGCCGGGGAATCAGGGATGGAGCGGAGGAGGCTCAGGCCAAACCCAGTCATTTCCTCCATCGCACCCCAGACGGCAGCTTGGGGGAGCAGCGCTCGGCTCTTTGGCACCGCCCAGCTCTTCATGTGCCTTGGAGCCAGGCAGGCCTGGGGGGGGTGCGCGCATAGTTTGCAGGGGGGTGCCAGAGACCCTAGGCACGGCCCTGCTACAGAATTAAAGTGCTTCCGCTTATAGCTGCTCTTTACCAGGCATAAATCTTTTGGATTAATTTATGCATATACCTAGTTTCAAAATTATCGTCCGGATTCTATATAATGCATCTTGAGTTGCACATGCAAATCCGGTCTTATTCTGGATTTGCGCATACAATTTAATTATCTTAACAAGCCAATCTGCATTGATAATTGAACTTATTTATTTATTTTTTACATTTGTATCCCACCTTTTCCCAGTTATTAGTAGGCTCAAAGTGGCTTACATAGTTCCGGAGAGGTGGTTACAGACTCCGGTGTGAACAAATACAGTATAGGGGTACTATTACAGTGACAAGTACAGTAAAGACGTATCGGTAAATAGGTTGGGGTGATTCAGACAAAATGTTAGGGTGTGATCATGCGTCGGGGTCTTAACAAGCAATTATTGACACTAATTGGCATTAATTAGAATTTATGCACACAAATGTCTAAGCGTATTGTATAAAGTGATGCAAATAAATTCTAAGACATGGATCTGAAAAGTGGGCGTTCCTACAATTTATGCACAGTTATAGAATATGCCCGTTCCCTGTGTAATTTAGGCATCGGCATTTACACCAAGTTTTCATTGGCGTAAATAGCCGTGACTAATATAGTCGCAGAAAATGGGTGTATTCTATAAACTACACCTAGATTTAGGCATATTCTATAAACTGCACCTAAATTTAAGCACAGTTTATAACATAGTAACATAGTAGATGAAGGCAGAGAAAGACCTGTATGGTTCATCCAGTCTGCCCAACAAGATAAACTCATATGTGCTGCTTTATGTGTATACCTGACTTTGATTTGTATCTCAAAACCTTGTAAGAATAGAGGACGCCATTGGTGAAACACAGCACTGTGTAGAGCTGCAAGAAAGGATTTTTTTGTACAAAGAACTGATGGATAACAAGTTAAAACAGCTTCAATTTACGATATAGACTTTTGGACTTTTGGAAGAACATGAGTACAACTGGAATGGACTATGTAAAGTATGATTTTTAAAATAATGATGGAGTAATTAATATTAATAAAGAGTGGATTTCGTTAAAATTATATCTATTCTTACAAGGTTTTGTGTTACAAATTTGGTGGAATAGTTAATATAATTGTTCCCTTGTGGTAGTTTATATTTGATTTGTATCTGCCATTTTCAGGGCATAGACCGTAGAAGTCTGTCCAGCACTAGCCCCGCCTCCCACCACCGGCTCTGCCACCCAATCTCCGCTAAGCTTCTGTGGATCCATTGCTTCTGAACAGGATTCCTTTATGTAATAAGCCTAGGCATATTTTTTTCCGCTCTGATTTTTTAGGCGTGATATATAGAATCTAGCCCCTCCTCAACCCGACCCCTCAATATTAGGGGCTAAAGGGTCACGGATTTGATATACCACTTTTTTGTGGTACCACCAAAGTAGCTTACATATTCTATTTAGGTACTGTTTCTGACCCTAGGGAGCTCAGTTTTTGTAGCTGGGGCAATGGAGGGTTAAGTGACTTGGCCAAGATCACATGGAGCTACAGTTCCCCAGGTTCTCAACCTGCTGCACTAACCATTAGGCCTACTCCTCCACTTGTTGCTTGGTCTGGGTAAAGTTACACATGTACAAGAGGAGCCGGGGGGGGGGGGGGCAGGGAAGGAAGGCCAGCAAATTAAGTGAAGCACTGCTTTGCCAGAAGTGCTTTTAAAAGTTCCTCTCTGAGTGAATTAAGGGAAGTACACACAGGATACATATGCATTTTGTGGTTATATGATATACTCTTCATGAAGTCTTGACTCTCAAAATATGAACTAGGGGGAAAATTATGGATGTGGTGAGTATATCCAGCTGACAGAACTCACTGTTATGAACTGTATTGGACAAACAAACAAAGTAAACACTGGGCCTTCAGGCTGAAGGCGTTCTACAAACGAGCTGTTCAAACAGCGGGAAATATATCCTGATTGTTTATTCTACATCTTTGTCAACTAGCTAATTAGCTGACCTAGAAGAGCTCTTTGACCCCTGATGCAGGCATTTGTACGCCGAAACACGGCCCGTGTCGGGTTTTCATCATAAATAAAGGACTACATTTTTCTCAATCCTTAAGGCCCAGTGTTTACTTTGTTTGTTTGTTTGGTTGCTTTTGTATGCTGTTTCCCCTCTTTTCTGTGACTGTATGAACTGTATTGGAACATCATGAGAACGCATCAGCTTTCATCAGCCCACCACATATAGGTGAGAAGAGGTGTCTTATCAAATACTGATTTTTTTTTTGTAAGCTTAGCTACAAAAACTCATCATTTACTGTATTAGGATTGACATTTCCCCCCACCCCCGACATGTTAACAAGTCAATCTTTAGCCTCACTACTTTTGTTATACAAATGAATAATAGATGCCTTTCCACTTCCAACGAGTCAAGGATTGGCGAGGTTCTATATGCTTTCAGAAGTCATACTGGGGAAATTCACATCTGTCCCTCAAAATAAGACTGCAATAGACTCCCCACTACAGCATCAGAGGTGAACTCACAATGCAGAACAAATGTATTTCTGCCTCATTGTTCTGCTCTTCTCAAGATTTCTTGGAAGTGCATTTCAAACTCAGACTAAAAGATAGCTACATGGAGCTTTTTACTGTAAGCGGGTGCTATTACTGAAGTCAATGGAGCGTGTTGCTTTCCTAAGGAGGAGTTCCCTTCAAAATAAGTGGGCACTGACAGAAATATTTAAAAAAAAAAAGAACTATAATGCTTATTATTAAAGCAGTGAAATGGGCCTCTAGCAAAAAGATGTCACGCTGCAAACATGAGATCTTGACCGTGTGAGTTTGCTCTGTAACTTACAGGTCATATGTATTTAGATTAATAGTTTAAGAGCCTTTTAGGCACATTTCACTATAGTGAGGGTACCTGTGTGGGTCTGTCTATCTGTTCATCCTTATACACGAAGGTTCATTCAGATGTGCATACGTGGTCTATATAGGCTACAGTAAAAGTGTAGAAAGGGCTGCAGAAGCAGATCTTGTGCCAGAAAAACTGAGCTGCAAGGATGATGGAATGCCCAAGCCTTGAATGGAGCAGATGATAGTGGATGATATGGGAAGAGCTGGAGTGCTGGAAAGGGATGGGGGTAGGCCGAGAAGGTAGGAGCTGGAGTGCTGGAAAGGGATGGGGTAGGCCGAGAAGGTAGGAGCTGGAGTGCTGGAAAGGGAAGGGGGTAGGCCGAGAAGGTAGGAGCTGGAGTGCTGGAAAGGGATGGGGGTAGGCCGAGAAGGTAGGAGCTGGAGTGCTGGAAACGGATGGGGGTAGGCCGAGAAGGTAGGAGCTGGAGTGCTGGAAAGGGATGGAGGGTAGGCCGAGAAGGTAGGAACTGGAGTGCTGGAAAGGGATGGGGGTAGGCCGAGAAGGTAGGAGCTGGAGTGCTGGAAAGGGATGGGGGTAGGCCGAGAAGGTAGGAGCTGGAGTGCTGGAAAGGGATGGGGGTAGGCCGAGAAGGTAGGAGCTGGAGTGCTGGAAAGGGATGGGGGTAGGCCGAGAAGGTAGGAGCTGGAGTGCTGGAAAGGGATGGGGGTAGGCCGAGAAGGTAGGAGCTGGAGTGCTGGAAAGGGATGGGGGTAGGCCGAGAAGGTAGGAGCTGGAGTGCTGGAAAAGGATGGGGGAAGAAGGGAAGAGAACATGGAGTGATGAGTGAAGGAAAGAGAAAACAGAGGGAGAAGAGGAATAGAGGGGAAAGATAATAGAGGGGGAAGGGAAAAGGAGAGATAGCAGGCAACAGATAGTGCAAAAGAAAATGTGACCATTACAACCTCTTGCATACAGAGAACACCTACATGCATACCCATGGACTCCTCACAAGCACACACACCTCACATATGCTATCCCTGACATAAACATAAACCCTATCTTCCTCTACCAAACCACACTCCGCCACACTGCTCCCCATAAAGCCTACTTTACTTTAGGCAACTCCTCTTAGTGGAATCTTTCCTGGAAGCACCCTCCGGCAGCTGCAAGAAAGCAAATTCTATGATATCAACATCCAGGCCATGAGAGCCAGGGGCTGAAGGTTGGGATGGAGAAGAGACCCCTCATTCTGAGGGTTGGAAAACTGTCCAATTTCCACGGTTCTTGGGAGGACAACTCCGGAAGTAGAGGGGACCATACCTGTCATGGCCAGAACGTGGGAGTGAGGATCATGGTCCCCCCGGTCTTGCCTGAGTTTCAGCAAAGTCTTCCCTATTAGAGGAATGGGAGAAAATGCATACAGAAGACCCATCTGTCACTAGTCTGCTTTGTGACCTGAATCTGGAGCAGTACTGAGGGACACGCACCGAAAAAGTCTGCGAAGCTCTGTCCTTGTGTTGCAAATAACTGGAGTTTCTGTCGAAGCCTCCTCCTGCCCATCATAAACCAGTTTGCAAATATAGGACCCAGACCGTGTACAAGCTTGCCCAGCACCAGTCTTAGTTCTTCACAGCCAGAGTCGCCACTCAACATTCAAACCTGGGAAGCTTGCCAGGTGCCCTTGGCCTGGATTGGCCACTGTCGTGGACAGGATGCTGGGCTCGATGGACCCTTGGTCTTTTCCCAGTATGGCATTACTTATGTACTTATAACTATTTAAGTTTTGTTTTTTATACCATTCATTTTCTAATTAGAGATCCATTGTGTTCATCCCACACCTTCTGGAATTCTGTCACCGTTTTTTTTTCCCCATCGTCTCCTTCAGGAGGGCATTCCAGGCATCAACCACCCTGTCCATGAAAAAGAACTTCCTGGCATTACTCCTAAGTCTACCACCCTGCAACTTCAATTCATGTCCTCTAGTTTTACCATGGAAAATATTTGATTCTATATCAATGCCTTCAACTATTTAAACATTTATCAAACCTCCCCTGTCCTTCCTCTACCCTAGGATACACATATTCAGGTCTTCCAGTCTCTTCTCATGTCTTTTTGGCACAAGCCCCATACCATTTTTGCTGCCTTCCTCTGGACAGCCTGAAGTTTTTTTACATCCTTAGCAATATACAGCCTCCAAAACTGAACAAAATAGTCCACATGGTGCCTCACCTACTAGTACAGGGGCATCAACACCTCCTTTCTTCTGCTGGTTAAGCCTCTCTATATACAGCCTAGCATCCTTCTGGCTATGACCACTGCCTTGTCACACTGTTTCGTTGCCCTCAGATACTCAGATACTATCACTCCAAGGTCCCTCAGCTCTTTCCTTTGCTCCTCCTCCCTCTCATTGCAGCAGCAAGCAGCTCTGTTCGGGCTGCAACAGCAGCGACCCAGCTCTCTTCCCTTCACCTTGCCTCCTACGTCCCACCATGGCAGCGAGCAGCTCCATTTGAGCTGCAAAGATAGCAGCAGCTCAGCTCCCCTTCGCTCTGCCTCCTCCCTCTCACCGCGGAAACTTTGACGAATGCAAGCACATGCCCACAAAGGCAGGTCTCTTCCTCACCCTCCTGCCAGGCCCAGACATGCAGTGGAGGCAAGCAGAAAGAAAGGAGAGAAGCTACATGTCAGGCAGCAGCCTCCTCTTTTGTATGGGATTGTAAGATCAGCCAAATAATCAGGAAAGGCCAGCCGAAAAGCCTTAAATGTAAGAAGTTTATGGATGACTCTGCTCGATGGGAAGCCAATGTTATTTCTGAAGCAAATGTACAACAAAATGGTGGAATGTAAGAAAGCCCAACCAAAGTGTCTTGTCTCTTTTGATGGTGAGCCGTGCAACCCCGAATCTTCACCCGCGGCGGCCGCCGTTCACCAAGGGTTGAGCCCTCAGCTGCAGGCGGCCAGCAGGACTGCTGGAACCGCGGGGTTGACGGTTGGCCTGGTCGGCAGACAGCAAACACAGTCTATGACAGCGGCTACCAAGGCAGCTAGCAAGCTGAGGCTAACAGTAGCACAGTTCCTGGATCATGGCTAGCAAGGGTGGCTAGTCCTCCTTGGGTAACAAACGCAGTCTCTGTATAGTGACTAGCAAGGGCGGATAGTCCTCCGTGGGTAATAGTCACAGTCTCTGTATAGTGGCTAGCAAGGGCGGCTAGTCCTCCGTGGGTAACACTCACAGTCTCTGTATAGTAGCTAGAAAGGGCGGCTAGTCCTCCGTGGGTAATAGTCACAGTCTCTGTATAGTGGCTAGCAAGGGCGGCTAGCCCTCCGTGGGTAACACTCACAGTCTCTGTATAGTGGCTAGCAAGGACGGCTAGTCCTCCGTGGGTAATAGTCACAGTCTCTGTATAGTGGCTAGCAAGGGCGGCTAGTCCTCCATAACACGAACTCCCTGGACCTGCTTCGGGAACAAAAACCGGAAGCAATCAGGTCCTCCAGTCTCCGAGTTTAAATATTGCGCCGTTCTGCCCCCCCCCCCCCCCCCCCGCGGGAAGGGAACCAACCAACCCGGCTCCGGAAGGCAGTGGAGCTCCCGGATTGGCTGGCCCGCCCTCCAGGCGGAGTCATCGTCCCGGGGCGCCAATCCGGCACGAGGTAGGAGGAGCTCCCGCATCGGTCAGCCTCGGGCTCCGAGAGGCGTCGGCGCCGCCATCTTGACCGGCGTGAAGCTCCATTCTCCGAGGCCGGCGTTCGCTCCAGCGGGTCGCCGGCCTCAGCCCGACCCGCGTCAGCGCCGGCTCCTCCGGAGGCCCTCCCCCGCAGCCCCGGACGCCGCAAAGGTCGTCGGCCATCGCTCCCCCCTGCGTGAGCGCAGGTATGAACGCGGGACGGGACACAAAGGAAGTGATGTCACCCACTGGTTCTGCACAGGGTCGTTCGCGAGTGATGCCTTATGGGATGGATGCATTCATGCTAGGCATTGGCATGCTGGGTGAATATTGCTGATATTTGTATAGAGCCTTCTTAAAGCTGACTGCTATTGAAGGTCACCAATTGAAAGGCAATGCTGACATGGTGCTGTGTTGTAGCTATCAGATTACGTGGAGGGGCATAATCGAACGGGGCGTCCTGAGGGCGTCCCCACAGGACGGCCCCATGAAGGGGCGGGGAAACCACTATTATCGAAACAAAATGGGCGTCCATTTCGATAATGCAGTCGGGGACGCCCAAATCTCAACATTTAAGTCGACCTTAGACATGGTCGTCCCCGGTTTTCGGCGATAATGGCAACCGAGGACATCCATCTCAAAAACGACCAAATCCAAGGTATTTGGTCATGGGAGGAGCCAGCATTCGTAGTGCACTGGTCCCCCTCACATGCCAGAACACCAACCGGGCACCCTAGGGGGCACTGCAGTGGACTTCACAAATTGCTCCCAGGTGCATAGCTCCCTTACCTTCGGTGCTGAGCCCCCCCAAACCCCCACCAAAACCCACTCCCCACAACTGTATACCACTACCATAGCCCTAAGTGGTAAAGGGAGCACCTACATGTGGGTACAGTGGGTTTCGGGTGGGTTTTGAAGGGCTCACATTTACCAGCACAAATGTAACAGGTAGGGGGGGATGGGCCTGGGTCTGCCTGCCTGAAGTGCACTGCACCCATTAAAACTGTTCCAGGGACCTGCATACTACTGTCATGGAGCTGGGTATGACAGCTCCTTGTGATCTTGGGCATTTTGATGTTACTGCTGCTATTTGATTGTCCAGTGTTGGGTGTTTGTCGAAAATGATTCCTAGTATTTTAAGTTGTGTTTCAATATTGTATGTTTGTTGGTTGGTTGTGAATTTTTGGTAGGACATGGGGTTGTGTGGGCTAAATAGAACTAGGAATTTGGTTTTGTCTCTTCAGTTTGAGTTTGAAAATTGTTGCCCATTCTTCCATAAGGTCCAATCCTTTTTTTTTTTGTCCTGTACGTTTGTGATATTGTTTTGGAAAGGTATGAAGATGGTGACATCACCTGCATATATAAATGGGTTGAAACCCATTAATTTCAGTTTTTTTTTCCAAGTGGCATCATCATTACATTGAACAGTATTGGTGATATAGGCGATCCCTGTGGTACCCCGCACTCAGAGATCCATGAGGCTGATTTTTAGTTGGACATCTTTACAATGTAGGATCTGGTCTTTAGGAAGCCATTGAACCATGTTGCCACTGTACCGCTGATTCCTATGATGTTGAGCAATGTCATTAGTATGGTGTGGTCTTCTAGGTCCAAGCTGAAGAGCCCTAACCTCTTTAGCCTTTCCTCAATTGAGAGGAGTTCCATCCCCTTTATCATTTTGGTCACTCTTCGTTGAACCTTTTGTAATGTCACTATATCTTTTTTGAGATATAGTGACCAGAATAGAACGTACTCAAGGTGAGGTCACACCATGGAGCGATACAGAAGTATTACAGTATTTTCGGTCTTATTCACCATCCCTTTCCTAATAATTCCTAGCATCCTATTTGCTTTTTTGGCCACCAACACACATTGCACAGATTTCAGCGTATTATCTACACCACCACCTAGATTTTTTCCTGTGCGCTGACCCCCAAGGTGGACCCTAGCATCAGGTAACTATGGTTTGGATTATTCTTTCCAACATGCATCACCTTGCATTCATCTGCCATTTGGATGCCAAGTCTTCCAATGTCCTAAGGTCTTCCTGCAATATTTCACAGTCCACACATATTTTAACAATCTTGAATAGTTTTATGTCATCTGCAAATTTAATCACCTCATTCGTTGTTCTGATCTCCAGATCATTTATAAATATGTTAAACAGCACTGGTCCTAGTTCAGATCCCTGTGGCACTTCACTGTTCACTCTCCTCCACTGAGAGAAATGACCATTTACCCTCAGTTTTCTGACCAATAACCAATTCCTAATACAACCAGAACCTTACCTCCTATCCCATGACTCTAATTTTCTCAGGAGACTCATGAGGAACTTTAAAAGCTTTCTGAAAATCTAGATGCATTACATCAACCGGCTCACCTTTATCCACGTTTGTTCACGCCTTCAAAGAAATGAAGCAAATTGGTCAGGAAAAACTTCCCTTGGCTGAACCCATGCTGACTCTGTCCCATTAAACCATGTTTGTCTATCCGCCTGATAATCGAAAGTGATGGGCGCCCATATTTCGACCCAAATCGGGAGATGGGCGCCCATCTCGCAAAGGCGACAGAAACGGCATTAGCCAAAGTCTGTAATGACCTGTTCCTTCGCCAAATCCAAAGGTCATTACTCCATCCTCATTCTCCTCGACCTAACCGCCGCTTTTGACACTGTCAATCACAACTTACTTCTCGACACACTGTCCTCTTTTGGGTTCCAGGGCTCTGTCCTCTCCTGGTTCTCCTCATCTCTCCCATCGTACCTTCAGAGTACACTCTCATGGCTCTTCCTCCACCCCTATCCCGCTCTCTGTTGGAGTCCCTCAGGGTTCTGTCCTTGGACCCCTTCTTTTCTCTATCTACACCTCTTCCCTGGGCTCCCTGATCTCGTCTCATGGCTTCCAGTATCATCTTTATGCTGACCACACCCAGCTTTCTCTCTCCACACCTGACATCACTGCGGAAACCCAGGCCAAAGTATCGGCCTGCTTATCCGACATTGCTGCCTGGATGTCCAACCGCCACCTGAAACTGAACATGGCCAAGACCGAACTTCTTGTCTTCCCACCCAAACCCACTTCTCCTCTACCTCCACTCTCTATCTCAGTTGATAACACCCTCATCGTCCCCGTCTCATCTGCCCACAACCTCGGTGTCATCTTCGACTCCTCCCTCTCCTTCTCTGCACACATCCAGCAGATAGCCAAGACCTGTCGCTTCTTCCTCTATAACATTAGCAAAATCCGTCCTTTCCTCTCTGAGCACACCACCCGAACTCTCATCCACTCTCTCGTTACCTCTCGCCTTGACTACTGCAACCTACTCCTCACTGGTCTCCCACTTAGCCACCTATCCCCCCTTCAGTCCGTTCAGAACTCTGCTGCACGTCTTATCTTCCGCCTGAACCGATACACTCATATCACCCCTCTCCTCAAGTCACTTCATTGGCTTCCGATCAGGTACCGCATTCAATTCAAGCTTCTGTTACTAACCTACAAATGTACTTGATCTGCAGCCCCTCCTTACCTATCAACCCTCATCTCCCCTTAGGTTCCTACCCGTAACCTCCGCTCTCAAGACAAATCCCTTCTTTCAGTACCCTTCTCCACCACCGCCAACTCCAGGCTCCGCCCTTTCTGCCTCGCTTCACCCCACGCGTGGAACAAACTCACCGAGCCCATAAGTCAGGCCCCCTCCCTGCCCATCTTCAAATCTTTGCTTAAAGCCCACCTCTTCAAAGTCGCCTTCAGCACCTAACCTCTACACCTCTACCCAGGAAATCTAGACTGCCCAACTTGACATTTCGTTCTTTAGATTGTAAGCTCATTTGAGCAGGGACCGTCCTTCTTTGTTTATTTTGTACAGCGCTGCGTAACCCTAGTAGCACTCTAGAAATGTTAAGTAGTAGTAGTAGTATGGGCGCCCATATTTCGACCCAAATCAGGAGATGGGCGCCCATCTCGCAAAGGCACCCAAATCGGTATAATCGAAAGCCAATTTTGGACGCCTTCAACTGCACTCCATCGCAGAAACGGCCAGAGTTGATGGGGGCGTACTGGAGGCGTGGTGAAGGCGGGACTGGGGTGTGGTTATCGGCTAAACAGAAATGGGCGGCTTTCGCCGATAATCGAAAAAAATAGGCGTTTTTAGCGAGAATTTACGGCACTTTTTTTGGACCCTTTTTTTTCACAAACAAGTCCCAAAAAAGTGCCCTAAATGACCAGATAACCACTGGAGGGAATCAGGGATGACCTCCCTTGACTCCCCCAGTGGTCACTAACCCCCTCCCACAAAAAAAAACTTTAAAAACTTTTTTTGCCAGCCTGTATGCCAGCCTCAAATGCCATACCCAGCTCCATCACAGCAGTATGCAGGTCCCTGGAGCAGTTGTTAGTGGGTGCAGTGGACTTCAGGCAGGCGGACCCAGGCCCACCCCCCCCCCCTACCTGTTACACTTGTGCTGGTTAATGCTGAGCCCTCCAAAAAACACCAAAACCCACTGTACCCACATGTAGGTGCCCCCCTTCACCCCTTAGGGCTATGGTAATGGTGTAGACTTGTGGGCAGTGGGTTTTGGGGGGATTTGGGGGGCTCAGCACACAAGGGAAGGGTGCTATGCACCTGGGAGCTCTTTTACTCTTTTTTTTTAATTTGTAAAAATGCCCCCTAGGGTGTCCAGTTGGTGTCCTGGCATGTGAGGGGGACCAGTGCACTATGAATCCTGGCCCCTCCCACGACCCAATGCCTTGGATTTATTCGTTTTTGAGCTGGGCGCCTTCGGTTTCCATTATCACTGAAAACCAATAGCGCCCAGCTGAAAAACGCCCAAATCCTAGGCATTTGCCCCGCACAACCCGTATTATCGAAAACAAGGTGGGCGCCCATCTTTTTTCGAAAATACGGTTTGTCCCGCCCACGGAAATAGGCGCCCATGGAGATGGGCGTTCACGTTCGATTATGCCCCTCCACATGTTCTGTAATTTCATTCTTTAGAATAGTTTCCACTATCTTTCCCAACACTGACATCAGGCTTACCGGTCTGTAATTTTCAGGATCATCCCTTGAACCTTTTTAAAAATTGGTGACACATTGGCCTCCCTCCAATCTTCAGGTACTATGGATGTTTTTAACGACAGGCTACATGTTACTAACAGTAGATCAGCAAATTGAGTTCTTTGAGTACCTTTGGATGTATGCCATCTGGTCCAGGTGATTTACTACTGTTTAATTTGTTGATTTGACTCAGTACATCTTCCAGTTTCACCGAGATGCCTTTCAGTTCCTGCACATCATCACCCTTGAAAACCATTTCCGGTACAGGCAGATCTCTTACAACTTCTTCCGTAAAGTCTGAAGCAAAGAATTCATTCAGTTTCTCCGCTATGGCCTTGTCCTCCTTTAGTGTCCCTTTTGCTCCTTTGTGATCTAACGGTCCCACGGATTCCCTCACAGGCTTTCTGCTTCTGATGTACCTGAAAAAGTTGTTACTGTGAGTTTTAGCCTGTGCGGCAAGTTTCTCTTCATATTCTCTTTTAGCCTTCTTTATTAATACTTTGCATCTGACTTGCCAGCAGTGGCGTACCTATGGTAGTTGACACCCGGGGCCGGTCATTTTTTAACCCCCCCCCCCAAATCCAGTACTAGGGATACCGAGAATACAAAACACTCAGGACCTATGGAGCAATTCTACCATACCATAAGCAGTCATTTCTACGAGTCACACAAGGAAAAGGAAAGCATCTTAAACACTACAGTGAGCACTAGAACATCAATTCACCTATTGTAAAACGAAACCAGACAGATCAGTACAGATCGTAGATCCTGCACAGTCAATGCCAACTGAAAGCCATGTCTTTTTCACAAACACAGATACACCCTAATCCACTATAGAATAAGTAATCATAAACTTTCTATTTAGACAAAAATTAAACTGAACCCCCAAGATGCCAGACACTGCATACAATGCAACACCACAGAAACAGAAAATGTCCTCTAGTACTGTGCAAAATATAAAGACAGCAGATGTAAATTTGAAAAAACTAACAAATACCAATCACCACTTTACAAATTAACAAATAGAAATAAAACAAATACAGAAAATAAAATAATACCATTTTACTGGACTAATACATTTAGCTTCCAGAGGCCAAAATCTCCTTCCTCAGGTCAGTACAGTATAGTGCTGTTACAGTATCTTATCCTGACCTGAGGAAGGGGGTTTTGTTCTCTGAAAGTTAAGTCAAAATGTATTAAAATTAGTCCAATAAAAAGATTTCCTTATTTATATGTTCTATTTATAAACAACACAGCTACAATACTATATCCTAAAGCAAAATAATAAAAATACATATTTACAGTTTGTTGTCTCTGGTTTCTGCTTTCATCTTCTTTTCACTGTCTTCCTTCCATCCAGGATCTGTCTTTGCTCTCTCTCTGCCCTCTCTAATGTCCCTTCCATCCACTGTCTGCCCTCTCTCTCTCTGCCCCTTCCATCCACTGTCTGCCCTCTCTCTCCCTTCCATCTACCATTTGCCCCAGTCTGCCTTCTTTCTCTCTCCCCCTTCCACCCACCATCTGACCTTTCTCTCTGCCCCTTCAATCCGTCTGCCCTCCCTCTCCCATCCATCCAGGGTCTGCCCTCCCTCATGCTCCCCACTTCCTTCCAGGGTCTGTTGTCCCCTCTCTCTCTGCCCCCCTTCAGCCCCCAGTTCCACCTGCCCCTAGTTCCAGCCCCAGCCCACATCTCCCACCGGCCCCCCTTTTCAGCCCCACTATCCCACCAGTCCCCAGCCCTTTTCTCCCATCAGTCCTGAGCTTCAGCCCCCAGCCACTTCTCCCTGTCCCCTTTTCAGCCCCTAGTTTCAACCCCAGCCCTTTTCACTCACCAGTCCTGAGCTTCAGCCCCAGCCAGTTCTCCCTGTCCCCTTTAAAGCCCACAGTTTCAGCCCCTGCCCCGTTTCAGTCCACAGTTCTAGAACTAGCCCCCTTATCCCAAATACCCTCCTTTTCAGCCCCCAGTTCCAGCCCCCTTCATCCACCACATGCTTTGCAACCCCCCCTTTTCAGCCCCAGACCCATTCTCCCACCTGCCCCAGGCATGGACCCATTCTCCCTCCTGCCCCCTTGTCGGACCCCAGTTCCAGCTTCAGACCCCTTCTCCCCTCTGAGCACCCCCACCCCTCCCCAATCCCCTTCTCCCCTCTGAGCACCCCTCTGAGCTCCCCCACCCCTCCCCAATTCCCTTCTCCCTTCTGCGAACCCCTGAGCTCCCCCACCCCTCCCCAGTTCCCTTCAACCCTCTGTGAACCCCTCTGAGCTCCCCCACCTCCTTCTCCCATCTGAGCCCCCCCCCTCCGTGGAGAGCGACAGAGCCCTCTTCTCCTGCCACCATCCTGCGTTTTTTTTTTTTTTAAATCCATGCAGCGACGCAGGCAGCGCCTCGTGTCTGCCCTGCAGTGTGCTGTCAAAAAAGAAAATCGCTTTGCCGGCGTCGGGCCTTCTCTCGCTATGTCCCGCCCTCGAGGAAATAGGAAGTTACCTCAAAAGTGGGCGGGACATAGCCAGAGAAGGCCCGACGCCGGCAAAGCGATTTTCTTTTTTGACAGCACACTGCAGGGCAGACACGAGGCGCTGCCTGCGTCGCTGCATGGATTTTTAAAAAAAAACGCAGGATGGTAGCAGGAGACGACGGAGCACCCCCCCACCCACCGACACCCGGGGCGGACCGCCCCCACCGCCCCCCCCCCCCCTTGGTACGCCACTGCTTGCCAGTGCTTATGTTGCTTCTTATTTTCTTCATTTGGGTCCTTTTTCCATTTTTTCAAGAACATTCTTTTGGCTGTAATAGCCTCTTTCACTTCACTTTTTAACCATGCTGGCTATTGTTTTCTCTTCTTTCCACCTTTGTAAATAAGTGAAATGCATCTCGTATGGGCTTCCAAGATGGTATTTCTGAATAACGTCCACGCCTGATTTAATGTCCTACCTTTGCAGTCGATCCTTTTAGCTTTTTTTAAACCATTTTCCTCATTTTATTATAGTCGCCCTTTTGAAAATTAAATGCAGCTACAGTAGATTTCCTTTGTGGGTTCATCCCAGATAGTAGCTCAAACTTGATCATGTTATGACCACTGTTTCCCACAGAACCCAAAACCACCACCTCTCACACTATGACTTGAATGCCATCAAGGACCAGATCCAAAATGGCTCTCCCTCTTGCCGGTTCCTGGACCACTTGCTCCAAGAAGCCGATGTTTATTACATCTAGAAATATTTTCTCAATGGCACTCCCTGATGTAACACATTTATCCAGTCAATACTGGGTAACTGAAATCACCCATTATTATAGTGTTGCCCAATTTGCCAGCTTTCCTAATTTCTGTAAACATTTCTTCATCTGTCTGTTCGTTCTCTCCCAGACTGCAGTACAGCTCTACCAGTATACTCCTTCCCTTCATACATGAGATCCCTTAGTCGAGATCGGGAGGCAGGGCTGGTGGTTGGGAGGCGGGGATAGTGCTGGGCAGACTTATACGGTCTGTGCCAGAGCCGGTGGTGGGAGGCGGGACTGGCGGTTAGGAGGCGGGGATAGTGCTGGGCAGACTTATACGGTCTGTGCCAGAGCCGGTGGTGGGAGGCGGGGCTGGTGGTTGGGAAGCGGGGATAGTGCTGGGCAGACTTATACGGTC
The DNA here is from genome assembly GCF_901765095.1 of Microcaecilia unicolor. Lineage (NCBI taxonomy): Eukaryota > Metazoa > Chordata > Amphibia > Gymnophiona > Siphonopidae > Microcaecilia > Microcaecilia unicolor. The sequence continues at coordinate 19,734,163 of NC_044032.1, read as the reverse complement.
TGTGCCAGAGCCGGTGGTTGCGAGGCGGGGATAGTGCTGGGCAGACTTATACGGTCTGTGCCAGAACCGGTGGTGGGAGGCGGGGCTGGTGGTTGAGAGGCGGGGATAGTGCTGGGCAGACTTATACGGTCTGTGCCAGAGCTGGTGGTTGGGAGGCGGGGATAGTGCTGGGCAGACTTATACGGTCTGTGCCCTGAAAAGGACAGGTACAAATCAAGGTAAGGTATACACAAAAAGTAGCACATATTAGTTGTCTTGTTGGGCAGACTGGATGGACCGTGCAGGTCTTTTTTCTGCCGTCATCTACTATGTTACTATGTATAATGATTCCATGTTATTTGTTTCATGTGGAATGTTTATTTTATTTGACTCAATTCCCTCTTTAACATATAACGCAACCCCCCTCCAATTTGATCCTTTCGTTCGCTGTGATACAATTTGTACCCTGTTAACACAATATCCCATTGATTGTCCTCAGTCCAACAAGTCTCTGAGATGCCTATTATATGTACCTCATCATTTAGTGGTATATACTCTTCTCCCATCTTATTTTTGAAGGCTTCTAGCATTTGTATGCAGGCACTTCAAATTGTGTTTTTTTCATTGGCTCTACAAGCTGCTTAGAAGTTGACTGGGATAGTGTGCATCCTCCCAGCCCATCAGCTCTTTCTTCAGATACCCCATTTTGCAAAGTCAGCATGTTTGAAATCCAGGACTTTGAGTTTTGAGTGGCTGCCCACCTCTTTAGCTGTTATACCAAAGCTAACTGATGATCACTACAGCCCAGGTAGGCACCCACTCGGACATTAGACACACTTTCCCCATTTGTGAGCACCAGATATATCATCACTCATAGTAACATAGTAACATAGTAGATGACGGCAGAAAAAGACCTGCATGGTCCATCCAGTCTGCCCAAGACAAACTCATATGTGTATACCTTACCTTGAATTTGTACCTGTCCTTTTCAGGGCACAGACCATATAAGTCTGCCCAGCAGTATTTCCCGCCTCCCAACCACCAGTCCCGCCTCCCATCACCGGCTCTGGTACAGACCGTATAAGTCTGCCCTCCCCTATCCTCGCCTCCCAACCACCACCCCCTCTTCCCCCCAACTGCTCCGCCACCCAATTTCAGCTAAGCTTCTGAGGATCCATTCCTTCTGCACAGGATTCCTCTATGCATATCCCACGCATGTATCCCACTCCTTCCCTCGTGTGTTCCCAGTGGCGTACCAAGGGGGGGGGGCCGTCCGCCCCGGGTGCATTCCGCTGGGGGGAGAGTGCCGCGCGCCTGCCGGCTTCGCTCGTTCTGTGCTCCCTCTGCCCCGGAACAGGTTACTTACTGTTCCGGGGCAGAGGGAGCATGGAACGAACGAAGCCAACAGGTGCACGGCACCCCTCCCCCCCCCCCAGCAGGTAAACATGCACCTCGGGAGTGTCCCTTCGCCAGGGGGTCGCGCTGCACCCAGGGGGTATCCTTTCACCGGGGGGGGGGGGGTCGCTGCACCCGGGCATCGGCGACCCGCCCCGGGTGTCAACCACCCTAGGAACGCCACTGTGTGTTCCATCACCATTTGTCTGAGCAAAGCACTTTGAAAGGCATCCACAATCTCTCTGTTTCTTTCTGATTCCACAGATGGAACTTCACAATCCGCATCTGGCACCCTGAAGTCTCCCAACAACAGCATCTCCCCTTTCTTTCCCAACTTTTGGATATCTGTAACCAGATGCTCCAATTGCGTTGGAGGTCTGTAGATGAAACCCATGTGGACAGAGGTTCCATCGTCCCTTTATATCACTTCTTCCTTTCCCCAGCCCCCCTGCACTTCAGTCACTTTTTTTTTTTTTTTGTTACATTTGTACCCTGTGCTTTCCCACTCATGGAAGGCTCAATGCGGCTTACATGGGGCAATGGAGGATTAAGTGACTTGCCCAGAGTCACAAGGAGCTGCCTGTGCCTGAAGTGGGAATTGAACTCAGTTCCTCAGGACCAAAGTCCACCACCCTAACCACTAGGCCACTCCTCCACTGTTGCTACTATTTGAGATTCTACATGGAATGTTGCTATTCCACTAGCAACATTCCATCTAGAATCTCCAATAGTAGCAACATTCCATGTAGAATCTCCAATAGTATCTATTTTATTTTTGTTACATTTGTACCCTGCGCTTTCCCACTCACGGCAGGCTCAATGCGGCTTACATGGGGCAATGGAGGGTTAAGTGACTTGCCCAGAGTCACAAGGAGCTGCCTGTGCCTGAAGTGGGAATTGAACTCAGTTCCTCAGGACCAAAGTCCACCACCCTAACTACTAGGCCACTCCTCCACACTTTGATATTGTTTCTCACGTATACAGCTACTACTTCACCTTTTCAACCATCTCTATCCTTCCAAAATAGATTATAGCCCAGTATGTTTGCGCCCCATTCATGGGAATCACTGAACCATGTCTCTGTGATAGCAACAATGTTTAAGTCTGCTGCTTCTTTTTTTTTTTTTATATATTTATTAATTTCAACTTTTATACAAGTATTACACTTGAAACAGAAAAGGTACATTTGTCTGAAATAAAACAGTTCTAAATAGAAAAAGCAAAATCTTTAACAAAGTACACTCTAGTCCACCATATAGATCCAAGATTATCAATGCGGAGATTTTACCAATTATTACATTAGGAAATTAAGACAGGTCGCTTTGGTATCCATTTACAAATTCAATACTTAACCTCTAAGACCTTCTAGCTGAGATAAATTCAGAAAGCTGTATAGATTCAAAAAAAAACATACTTAACCGACTGATAACAAATTATACACTTGCAAGGATAACGTAAAAGAAATGTAGCTCCTAACTGGAGAACACCTGGCTTTAACAAGAGAAATTGTCTTCGTTTTTTTTGAGTGTCTCTAGACACATCAGGAAATATACGGACATTGAAACCCAAGAAAGTTTTCTCTCTATTTCTAAAAAACTTTTTCATAATCAAGGCTTTATCTAACGATAATGCCAATGTTACTAACAGAGTTGCTGATGTTGTTAAATCTGTTGTTGAAGCTTCTAATATAGCAGAGACGTCCAAAGGTTGATCAGTTTGTTGTACTGAGGTTTCAGATGTTTTTATTGGTAAATAGTAAACTTGCTCTATAGGAGGAATATTATTATCTGTAAATCCCAGTATTTCTTTCAGGAATCTATTTAACATTTCCCTTGGAGTAGTTATCACCGTCCTCGGGAAATTCAAAAATCTCAAATTATTAGACCTTTGAGCATTGTCTAAATTTTCAATTTTTCTTCTCATACTGATAAGATCTTTTATCGTACTTATTTGTACCTCTTGTACTTTCTCTACTTGTTCAGTTAGAGATTTAGTCTTAATTAATATTTCTTTCTTATCAGCTTCAACTACTGCAACAGTTTCTTCCAATTTTATAACTCGAGTCTCAATGTCCTTGATTTGTGGACATATAACTTTGCCCAAATTGGCTATTAAAGCCCATAGGCTTTCTAAAGTAATCTCTGCAGGTTTCTCCTCAAAAAATCTAAGAGTACCTTGACTTAGTGTATATTCGGTAGAAACAGTTTCCCCTTCTGTTCTTACTTCAGCCATCGTGCCTCCCGCAATCTGAGTTGAAATCGCCAGGGTAGGCTGAGGGGAAATCCCACTCTCAGCTCCTCTGCTCTCCAGGCCAAGATTTCCAGCTCCCATCGTCTCTCCCGTGGCACTACTTCCCAACTGCCTCGGGGACGACGCCAACACTGGAGAGCAAACGCTCTGGGGTTGCGGGGGAGGAGCTCGCTGATCGGGGCTGAGTGTTACATCCAGCAGGGGCAGCGTCTCAGGTCCTCCGTTCCCCCCGGACGCCACCATTCCGCCGCTCACCGACCCAGTCTCGGACACCTGAAGTCCCCGCAAAAAGAAGTCTATTGGACCACTTAACGCTGAGGTACGTCGGTCTGGGGGAGCAGTGGCCGCCGATTTCCCTCGGCGTTTGGGCATCGCGGATTCACAGTGAGAGCGCAAGACTTGCGACCTGTTCAGTCAGCCATCTTGGATCAGCCTGGGATAGGCTATTTTGATCTTCATTTACTATGTTGCTGCTGCTTCTAACTTCAGGGCTTGCAGATCATGAACTTAGAGGCAGATGCATCAAGCAAACGTTAAAAAATCTAAATCGTTAAAGTCCCTAACGATTTTTTAAAAACGAAGAATGCACCAAAAAAAACAAGTCACACATGCTCGGATCGGTATTGAAAAGTACAATGTATCAAAGAATCGTAATCCCCGTCGGTAATCGGCCCCTAAAGCATGCGCAGAGCAGCCAAGCGTTATGTTGGCTGCTCTGCGAATGCCACAAACAGTCAAAACACAAGCTCCCAAATCAAAACAAAAATTAAAAAAAGGGTCGGGAGGGGGCAAAGGTGCTCGTCAGGAGCGTCCTGTATGGCCGTCCTTGCCCCCCCCCGCCCGAGGTCGCCATTGCCCCCCCCCCCCCCCCCGCTTCCCCCTGCATTATAAATTAAAAAGCAAAACATACCTTTAGCAGCCCCGGCCCCCTCCCTTCCTCACTACTCTGTCTCCCCTCAGCTCCGCCTCCCGACATCCTCCGCCCTGTGCTCCACCCCTTACTGACGTCAGACGGGGGCGGGCCCAGGAGGAGAGAGATGCGCGACCGAAGCTGGGCGAAGACAGGCATCAGCTTTTCTTCTTGCCCGTGCAGCGCCTTCGGACAGAGGTGAGAGGCGCTGCACGGGCCCGGTAAGAGGGAGGGGGGCCCGGTGGAGGGGGGGAATGGCAATGACGACCCCAAGAGGGGGCGGGGCACAGGGCGGAGGATGTCGGGAGGCGGAGCTGAGGGGAGACAGAGTAGTGAGGAAGGGAAGGGGGCCGGTGCTGCTAAAGGTATGTTTTGCTTTTTAATTTATAATGCAGGGGGAAGCGGGGGGGGGGGAGGGGGGGGAAACGGCGACCTCGGGCGGGGGGGGGGGGCAAGGACGGCCATACAGGACGCTCCTCACGAGCGCCTTTGCCCCTCCCGATTCTTTTTTTTATTTTTGTTGGGTAAGGCTCAAACATGCTCTGGATACGCAAACACTACATTGATGTGGTTTATGACACGTTTTCTTTAAGCTTAAACACAGCTCTTTTGGACATATGTAATGCTACGTCCTTTTGACCAATCACAGCGCTTTTAGCTCTGCTAATGCGCTGGGATTGGCTCACAGTTTGTTTGTTTTTTCACTTTACGATTTTTCCTGGCACAGAGCTGTCCTAACGAGAGGTACAGACCTCTCCTTAGATTTACTGCCTTTTTCCTGCGTAAAGGCAATCGGAAAAGGTTAGTGCATCTCGTTTCAATGGGGTTTGTACACAAATTGCTCATCTGCATTCCGTTTTCGTTAGCTGCTAGCTTCCTGGTTGGAGGGTCGTTAAAGGCTCATTAAGGTTTAGTGCATCTGCCTCTTAGTTGCTTAGACTGGGGCCCAGATGCACAAAACCTAACAAGCCCACAACTTGCGTTTTAAACTGGTTCCAGCCAGTTTAAAACGCAAGTAGTTCACCCTGGGCATGCACTAAGGGCATTTTCCCTGCCACGGTAGCAGGCAACGAAAACGGAATGCAAATGTTTGAAAAGCTATTATAATGAGCTGCAGTACCGTTGCAGCCCATTATAATGAGATGCACTACCGTTTTTCCGATTCCCTTACCGTAGGAACCCTAACGAGATGTCTGACCTCTTGTTAGGGCTCCTGTGAGGGAATCGGAAACGAAAAAGGGCCCCCAAAAAAGGTAAAAAAGAAAAAAAAAAAAGCAGGGAGCGCAAGTGAGGGGCATCCTTTAAGGACGTACTCTCCCTGTGCTTGTGAGAGACGTGGTTTTTTTTTTTTTTTTTTGCAGTTTTTTGTTCTGCCGGCGCTCGTGTTTTTTTTCCCCCTTCTGAGTCTTCGCCGCGCCACTTACCCCTCCAACAGCGAAATTTTTCTATTTTCCTGGTTGCCGGAGAATCGGGACGTCCCTTTAGATTAGGCTCCTCTTCCTGGTCTCTTCAGCCAATCAGAGCGCGTTTCGCTGACAACAGCCAGCTAAGCCCGCTTTGATTGGCTGAAGAGACCAGGAAGAGGAGCCTAATCTAAAGGGGCGTCCCGATTCTCCGACTCAGGTACCGAAGGACTAGAGAATGCAAGTGAGCTACAACGAGTAGCTCATTTGCATTCCCTATCATTGATGCATTCCCGTTCCCTACCGAACGGGAATTACCAATGTCTTTCATGCATCTGGGCCTGAGAGCATTTGTGGTCATTGCTTTTCAGCTACATTCAAGTGGTAGTCTCATCCTCTGTTTAGTTTTTTGTTTAGTCTCACTTCCTGCTGTGTTGGTAAGAACTGATTTGCTAACACTGTTCGTATTTATACTACTGTCACATCTTGTCTTTAGCTAGGGGTGACCACAAACTGACCTGCCTCCATATGCCACCCACGCCTTCTAGTTTAAATACCAAGAAACATATTGTCTGAATTTCTCACCAAGGACCATTAGGCATGCCCTAACTTTGTAAGAGCCAATTAATGCTCTTAAATCAGCATTTTACACATTTACAAAGTTACCCTCACTGAGGGCAATTTCCAAAAGCCATTTAACATGGGTATATTAAAAAGAAAATTACAGAGCACATCCGAGGACATGGATTACTGAGACCGAGTCAGCACGGCTTTTGTGTGGGGAAATCTTGCCTGACCAATTTACTTCAATTCTTTGAAGGAGTAAACAAACATGTGGACAAAGAGGAGACGGTTGATATTGTGTATCTGGATTATCAAAAGGCGTTTGACAAGGTGCCTCATGAAAGGCTACAGAGGAAATTGGAGGGTCATGGGATAGGAGGAAATGTCCTATTGTGGATTAAAAACTGGTTGAAGGATAGGAAACAGAGAGTGGGGTTAAATGGGCAGTATTCACAATGGAGAAGGGTAGTTAGTGGGGTTCCTCAGGGGTCTGTGCTAGGACCGCTGCTTTTTAATATATTTATAAATGATTTAGAGATGGGAGTAACTAGTGAGGTAATTAAATTTGCTGATGACACAAAGTTATTCAAAGTCGTTAACTCGCGACAGGATTGTGAAAAATTACAGAAGGACCTTACGAGACTGGGAGACTGGGCGGCTAAATGGCAGATGATGTTTAATGTGAGCAAGTGCAAGGTGATGCATGTGGGAAAAAAGAACCCGAATTATAGCTACGTCATGCAAGGTTCCACGTTAGGAGTTACGGACCAAGAAAGGGATCTGGGTGTCGTCGTTGATAATACACTGAAACCTTCTGCTCAGTGTGCTGTTGCGGCTCGGAAAGCGAATAGAATGTTGGGTATTATTAGGAAAGGTATGGGAAACAGGTGTGAGGATGTTATAATGCCGTTATATCGCTCCATAGTGCGACTGCACCTTGAGTATTGTGTTCAATTCTGGTCGCCGCATCTCAAGAAATATATAGTGGAATTGGAAAAGGTGCAGCGAAGGGCGACTAAAATGATAGCGGGGATGGGACGACTTCCCTATGAAGAAAGATTAAGGAGGTTAGGTCTTTTCAGCTTGGAGAAGAGACGGCTGAGGGGAGACATGATAGAGGTATATAAAATAATGAGTGGAGTGGAACAGGTGGATGTGAAGCGTCTGTTCACGCTATCCAAAAATACTAGGACTAGGGGGCATGCGATGAAACTACAGTGCAGTAAACTTAAAACAAATCGGAGAAAAGTTTTCTTCACCAACGCGTAATTAAACTCTGGAATTCGTTGCCAGAGAACGTGGTGAAGGCGGTTAGCTTGGCAGAGTTTAAAAAGGGGTTAGACGGTTTCCTAAAGGACAAGTCCATAAACCACTACTAAATGGACTTGGGAAAAATCCACAATTCCAGGAATAACATGTATAGAATGTTTGTACGTTTGGGAAGCTTGCCAGGTGCCCTTGGCCTGGATTGGCCACTGTCGTGGACAGGATGCTAGGCTCGATGGACCCTTGGTCTTTTCCCAGTGTGTCATTACTTATGTACTTATATGCTATCTACCTGAGTAAATGAGCAATCTGAAAACTGCCTACCTCCTCTGTGGTAAAAGGTATAAGCTGATGGTTCTTTGAATTTGTGCAGCTGTCACAAACTAATGTTTTGATCTGACTGCAGCTGCTCTTTGCTGCCCTCAGAAGCTGCCACCCTAGGCAACCACCCAGTTTGCCTAATAGTTAAGTGGGCCTTGCACCAAAGACGATGTTTGGTAAGCCTCATCATGTCTTTCCACGTCTTAGTGCAAGTTTCATTCCATAATTCATCCTTGAGAATGTACATGTCATCACCATCATTATTTCTCCTTACACCCAACTGCCCCTCCCCCCAGAACTTGTCACTTTTAAAACGGCATTGTGCAAGAAAATGAAGTATTTTTTTTATAGAACTACTGTTCCTCCACATGTGCAAGATTATTTTAATCTTTATAAATGCTTCTAGTTTTTACTCTAGATATGCAAAACGTCCCACCTGCTGACTCACACGTGAGGGCTGTTCTGTGATTTCTACGAAGGAAAGATAAATGTCATAGCTGTAATGGAGTAAACCCTGACGCTCGTGAAGGAGGTATCATTGAGACAGAACTTCCAACCTGCTGAGTCACTAATCGGTGAGAGCTTATAGTTTGTCAGACACAAAAATAAAATTGCATAGTTCTCATGAGCAAAATAATTCTAATATCAACAAAAGTCATGGCATTCAAGTCTATGATGCTGTATAATATGAAGAAAAGAGATCTACCTAGAAATATTTCCTCAAATTATTACTTTAAAAGGAGTGAAGCCTGTGAAAACTGGGATTACTTTGATCAGTGGAATTTGAATTAGAGACTTAAGTATATGTATTGTTAAATAACTTCTGGTTTTTAAAAGAGAAAGAATGTAATCAGATGTATTATTTCTAACTAATATTGGACAATAAGTATGTTTTCAATGAAATGATTTGACTATACACCGTATTGGCCTTGAAGAAGCCAACCAGATGATCAATGTGGAATAATGAATTAGACGAGTAATATCTGGGGATAATCAGGTTAATACCACTTTTTTTTTCTGTTTACTGTTTAATTGATCTCCTTCTCTTGTTTCACTCTCCCTATTTAGTGGTCTAAGGAAGAGAATAGAATTACCTGACTGAAATAATTCCTACATATTACTTTCTCTGTATTTCCAGCAAGTTGTTTTATCGCTTGTAAAAATTTAAATGGTTATAAATAAAAAATTTTTTTTTAAAAATGCCCAGATGCATTAGCCTTGACCTATTTGGTTTGTACGGTCACCAACTTCATGAGGGAGCACAGCTTCTAAATTATAATCACAGATGTACTGAGTTAACACAGTCAAAAGGTATCACCCACAATTTGCTTATTGATCCTTGTTTTTATGTACTGGTCGAGTGATAAGTGTATTAAATATCAACATACAGCTACCATACAAAAGAGTTGAACTTCCAGGCTAAAAGAAAGGAGAACAACACTTATCCCCCTGACATTCAAAAGCATTTAACTGACCAAGATGTGGGTACTGAAGAGAGTAAAACCATATTAGCGAAATCTCCAACGAAATCAACCAAAGTCTACACATCATGAATACCTGGGCAGACGCATTCCAATTGAAACTGAATGCAGAAAAAACTCAATGCCTCATACTTACTTCCCAATACAACACAAATAAATTTACCGCTATTAACACACCTAAACTACAACTGCCAATCTCCGAAACTTTAAGAATCCTTGGAGTCACTATCGACCGCCACCTAACACTTGAGACTCACGCAAACAACACAATAAAAAAGATGTTCTACTCCATGTGGAAACTGAAAAGAATAAGACCATTCTTTCCGAGATCCGTCTTCTGCAGCCTAGTACATCACTCGTACTCAGTCACTTGGACTACTGTAATTCACTATATGCAGGCTGCAAAGAACAAATACTGAAGAAACTTCAAACAACCCAGAATACAGCAGCCAGACTCATCTTCGGAAAACCAAAATACGAAAGTGCAAAACCCTTACGTGAGAAACTGCACTGGCTCCCACTCAAGGAACGCATCACCTTTAAAGTTTGCACCTTAGTCCACAAAATCATTCATGGTGTAGCCCCTGCACATATGTCATAAGTACATAAGTACATAAGTAGTGCCATACTGGGAAAGACCAAAGGTCCATCTAGCCCAGCATCCTGTCACCGACAGTGGCCAATCCAGGTCAAGGGCACCTGGCACGCTCCCCAAACGTAAAAACATTCCAGACAAGTTATACCTAAAAATGCGGAATTTTTCCAAGTCCATTTAATAGCGGTCTATGGACTTGTCCTTTAGGAATCTATCTAACCCCTTTTTAAACTCCGTCAAGCTAACCGCCCGTACCACGTTCTCCGGCAACGAATTCCAGAGTCTAATTACACGTTGGGTGAAGAAAAATTTCTCCGATTCGTTTTAAATTTACCACACTGTAGCTTCAACTCATGCCCTCTAGTCCTAGTATTTTTGGATAGCGTGAACAGTCGCTTCACATCCACCCGATCCATTCCACTCATTATTTTATACACTTCTATCATATCTCCCCTCAGCCGTCTCTTCTCCAAGCTGAAAAGCCCTAGCCTTCTCAGCCTCTCTTCGTAGGAAAGTCGTCCCATCCCCACTATCATTTTCGTCGCCCTTCGCTGTACCTTTTCCAATTCTACTATATCTTTTTTGAGATACGGAGACCAGTACTGAACACAATACTCCAGGTGCGGTCGCACCATGGAGCGATACAATGGCATTATAACATCCGCACACCTGGACTCCATACCCTTCCTAATAACACCCAACATTCTATTCGCTTTCCTAGCCGCAGCAGCACACTGAGCAGAAGGTTTCAGCGTATCATCGACGACGACACCCAGATCCCTTTCTTGATCCGTAACTCCTAACGCGGAACCTTGCAAGACGTAGCTATAATTTGGGTTCCTCTTACCCACATGCATCACTTTGCACTTGTCAACATTGAACTTCATCTGCCACTTGCACGCCCATTCTCCCAGTCTCGCAAGGTCCTCCTGTAATCGTTCACATTCCTCCTGCGACTTGACGACCCTGAATAATTTTGTGTCATCGGCGAATTTAATTACCTCACTAGTTATTCCCATCTCTAGGTCATTTATAAATACATTAAAAAGCAACGGACCCAGCACAGACCCCTGCGGGACCCCACTAACTACCCTCCTCCACTGAGAATACTGGCCACGCAATCCTACTCTCTGCTTCCTATCTTTCAACCAGTTCTTAATCCATAATAATACCCTACCTCCGATTCCATGACTCTGCAATTTCTTCAGGAGTCTTTCGTGCGGCACTTTGTCAAACGCCTTCTGAAATCCAGATATACAATATCAACCGGCTCCCCATTGTCCACTTGTTTGCTTACCCCCTCAAAAAATGCATTAGATTGGTGAGGCAAGACTTCCCTTCACTAAATCCGTGCTGACTTTGTCTCATCAGTCCATGTTTTTGTATATGCTCTGCAATTTTATTCTTAATAATAGCCTCCACCATCTTGCCCGGCACCGACGTCAGACTCACCGGTCTATAATTTCCTGGATCTCCTCTGGAACCCTTCTTAAAAATCGGAGTAACATTGGCTACCCTCCAGTCTTCCGGTACTACACTCGATTTTAGGGACAGATTGCATATTTCTAACAGTAGCTCCGCAAGTTCATTTTTTAGTTCTATTAATACTCTGGGATGAATACCATCAGGTCCCGGTGATTTACTACTCTTCAGCTTGCTGAACTGACCCATTACATCCTCCAAGGTTACAGAGAATTTGTTTAGTTTCTCCGACTCCCCCGCTTCAAATATTCTTTCCGGCACCGGTGTCCCCCCCAAATCCTCCTCGGTGAAGACCGAAGCAAAGAATTCATTTAATTTCTCCGCTACGGCTTTGTCCTCCTTGATCGCCCCTTTAACACCATTTTCGTCCAGCGGCCCAACCGACTCTTTGGCCGGTTTCCTGCTTTTAATGTATCTAAAAAAATTTTTACTATGTATTTTTGCTTCCAACGCTAATTTCTTCTCAAAGTCCTTTTTTGCCCTCCTTATCTCCGCTTTGCATTTGGCTTGGCATTCCTTATGATCTATCCTGTTACTTTCAGTTGGTTCTCTTCTCCACTTTCTGAAGGATTGTTTTTTGGCTCTAATGATTTCCTTTATCTTACTGTTTAGCCACGCCGGCTGACGTTTAGTCTTTTTTCCCTTTTTTCTAATACGTGGAATATATTTGTCCTGAACCTCCAGGATGGTGTTTTTAAACAGCATCCACGCCTGATGCAAGTTTTTTACTCTGCGAGCTGCTCCTTTCAGTCTTTTTTTCACCATTTTTCTCATTTTGTCGTAATCACCTTTTCTATAGTTAAACGCTAGCGTACTTGATTTCCTAGTTTCACTTCCTTCAATAGACCTGCCACCCAGAAACGCAAAAAGATCATCCCGAACTTTCCTGAATCTCCACTTCCCTAACTGCAAAGGCGTAAAATACAAAGCACTGCATGCATCAACTTTCTCCTATAAGAGCACGCAACTCTGGAATACAATACCACGCAACCTGAAAACGATCTACGAATTAACCGACTTCCGCAAACGACTGAAGACCTATCTCTTTGAGAAAATTTACGGCAAGGATCAAAACACATGAAGCCTATACACACCAACAGAATTGCATCAATACACTTTCTTGTACCCTCCTACCCGTACTCACACCACTATTAACACCCCCATATATAAAATAGTTATACCTAAGGCTCCTTGCCATTATTCTATCGCCCTATTTTTTCCCCCATTGTACCATTCCAATGTTTCTACGCCAAACGATGGCTTGGCTCGATTCTGTTTTCACATAACTCCTCACAATGTTAACCCATAACCGAACTGTACATATTGTATGTCCATAATCACAATATATTGTAAGCCACACTGAGCCCGCAAATAGGTGGGAAAATGTGGGATACAAATGCAATAAAATAAAATAAATAAAATAAATTCCTCCCACAGATAAACTTTCCGCAACCTAGTACAATCCGCAGTACTCACCCATGCCGACTACTGCAACAGTATATTCATCGGTTGCAAAGCCCAAATCATGAAAAAAAACTCCAAACCGCCCAAAACACAGCAGCCAGACTCATCAACAAGACATACAAAAATGATCAACAAACATGAACGCTATACACATATCCAGAAATGCCCCAACCTTATTTGGTTGTCAAATTACTACCATCTTCTTTCTCAGCATCATGATACTATCATCTTTCTTCTCAGTTTCATGTTATCCAAAAACCTTTTGTCATCACTAAATGCACACTTTCCTTAATTCTTATACTTCTCCTATATATCTCTTATTATGTTTGCTTGTTATAATATTACCATGTCATTTTACTATCATGTAACAAAACACTTCTGCTATTACTAAATGTATAATTCCTTATGTATTACCATTATTCATGATGTATTGTATGCCACATTGAACCTGCAAAGAGGTGGGATAATGTGGGATACAAATGCAACAAATAAATACATAAATAAATCTTTGGCAAACCATGATTTGAAAGTGCAACACCACTTCGTGTAAAACTTCACTGGCTTCCTATCAAGGAACGCATAAACTTCAAAGCCCACACAATGATCCACAAGATCCTCCATGGCGAATCTCCAAGCTACATGAACAACTTGATCGATCTTCCAGCCAGGAACGGGTCCAAATCTTCTCGTACTTATCTCAATCTCCATCTTCCCAATTGCAAAGGCCTCAAATACAAAACCTACTATGCATCCAACTTCTCCGTTATAGGCAGCCAACTCTGGAACGCAATACCTCGACACATCCGAACAACCAATGAACACCTACCCTTCCGAAAGCTGCTTAAAACTTACCTCTTCAGACAAGCTTACCCAAATAACCCAACTTAATTCTCGAACTCAAACCACACTACCCATACTCCAATCCTCTCCCACACATCCCTCCCTATTGTCCTACTCTTTCCAACTGGATCATCTCTGTGATACTTCATACCATACTCTGTGTTATCTCTGTGGTACTTTGTACCACACCTTGTACCTTACTTTGTGTTATCTCTATGATACTCTGTACCGCATCCTGTAAGCCGCACTGAGCCTGCTATCGAGCGGGAAAGAGCGGGGTATAAATGCCATAAATAAATAAATAAGATCGGAACCTGCCCAGATAAATGCCCCATAACCAGCTATCTGTGAATTTTCAGCGGGACATGGCCAGCCATGACGCATTGAAAATTTGCAGTTAGCAGCTATTGGATAGGTGGTTATAGCGCACGCTATCTGTCAATTTTAAGCATAGGTTTGGTGGCCATATTTGACCACATGAATACCCGGCCTATCTTGGTTGGTTCAAACTTACCCAGCCATATCGACTTAGCCAGTTAAGTTTGAACTGGTCAAAAATAAACCGGATATTCAATGCCGGTCACCAAAAATGGCCCGGCATTGAATATCCATCAGCACTGACCACAGTAGTTAACCGGGCTAACTCCTGCGGTCTGAATATCGGGCCCTATTACTCATTTTTGTTTAAATTAGAACACTTTCAGCAAACATTGGGTATGAACGTCAAAAGCATTTGTCATGCAAGCGGGTCAATAACTGATCTCTCCCACCAGATTGCTAGACTTGCTAATACACTGAACTCTTATCTTACCCACTTTTTTTTTATAATTTTTTATTTATGAATTTTTCATTTTCATTTATGCATATACATAAAGTCAGAAATACAGAAGTATAATTTTTTTCCAAGAATTACAACTCAACAAAAGAAAAAACATTTCCTAAAATATTAGACCACAACAAATGGGTCCAAGATCAAAGAAATACTATTGAAGAATGAATAAAAGAAAAATAAAGGCGGAAGAATTCTCTTTGGGCGCAGCCGATCCTAGCTTAGTATTCAGGACATGAATCACTACTCTTTACTAATAATAAACTCTTGAAGTTTCTCAGGTTCAAAGAAAATATAATTCAGGGAATTAAATTTTACGACACATCTACAGGGATACTTAAGGAGGAAGGAGCCTCCAATACTAAGGAACCTAGGTTTCAAAGTTAGAAACGCCTTCCTTCTCTTCTGAGTATCCCTGGACAAGTCAGGAAATATTCGAATTTTTGCGCCTAAGAATTCTTCGTTTATATTACGAAAGTACAACTTAAATATGTTGTTACGGTCAAGCTCAAATGCGAAAGTCACCAACATGGTGGTTCTTTCAGTTATCATTTCAAGTGAATCCTGAAGAAATTCCGTTAAGTTCATTTGTGGAGCTTCCCCCACTACCGAGTGAATACCAGAAATATATTGAGTCTTAGTTATTGGTGGTAGATTTTCCTCTGGTATATGTAAAGTCTCTTTCAAATATTTCTTAAACATTTCCAAGGGAGCAATTAAAGGAGATTTGGGGAAATTCAAAATCCTCAAATTATTCTTTCGAAGTTGGTTCTCTAGATGTTCTATTTTCTTATACTGTATATTTTTTTCCTTGGTAACTAAAGTAGAGAAAGTTTTCAAAATTTGTACCTCACTGTCCAAAGTCTAGATTTTGGTGTCCTGGGCATCAAGCTTGGCCTTGAAATTCTCCTGAGTCGTTTTAATCACCGTCAGTTCTACTTGCGTTGTTCTTGACATTTTTTCTAGGGTGGCATTCATGCCCTGAATAACATCCCATAACATCTCTAGGGTAACTACAGCAGGTCTAGTTCATTCCCCGATATTCCCCGTTGGCAACTCCTGCATTGGCAGATTCAAGGACAGAACAGTTTGAGTCTGCCCTGACTGCTCTGCTAACCCCGCTGGAGAAGAAGTGGCGACGGGGCCTCCTACTGCAGCCCCAAGGGGTAAACCGTCTTCGGAACTCTCATGACGCTGTTCCACCGATGCCACCATCACCCCAACGGGTCTCGGAGGTGCTGTATGAGAGGGAGGACTCAAAGAGACTCCCTCCAAGCTATTGTCCGGCAAAAACGTCGGCGCTATCGAAGCGCTCGTAGAGAGTCCCGGCGTGCGCACCACTATCGCGTCCAATGTTCCCTGGCGCATGGTGGAAGGTTCCGCCCGTCTCGAGGAGGTAAGTGCCAGGGACTTCCCCTTTCTTTTCCCCATAATGGGTGCTAGGAAGGTCCAATACTCCAGAGAATCTGTTGGCGTTCAGGAGGTGCTCACATGCACATCCGCCTCAGAGGCCATCTTGGATCCCCCCCACTTTTATCTTTATACTGATCAAGAACAAAGAGTAGCTTTACCTTACATCTTTGAGACTGAAAAAAATGAAAAGCAGAGCTGGTGATGCAGGAGAGCCAGGCGGGCTCAATACTATTCCCTGATGCCTCGTACAATTGAAATGCACAGACTTGTAGGTGGGAGGGAAATTGACTGCGTCCACCTCTACTGGTACAAGAATGGAACTCTCTCCTTCAGCACTTGAGGGGCCCTTTTACTAAGGTGTGTAGGCGCCTATGCGCGTACATGTGTCAAATTGGAACGCACATCCAAAACGCACGGTACAAATTTTCTGCCGTGTGGCGCAGTGTATGCACGCTAACGATTACCGCCCGGTTAACGAGTGAGACATTACCGCTAAGTCAATGGGTGGCGGTAAGGTCTCAGGCCGAAAATGGACGTGCGCTGGTTTTAATTTTGCTGCGCATCCATTTTCGGCCACAACAAAAAAAAAAAAAGGCCTTTGTTGCAGGCGTGCTGAAAACTGGACCTGTGCGCGTCCAAAACATGAGCCTACACCAGGGCAGGCCATTTTTCGGCACACCTTAGTAAAAGGGCACCTGAGTGAATTATTGTCCTCTTTGTAAGCTTTCTTAAAGGAGAAGAAAATGTGATTTAAAAAAATGAAAAAGCTCGATTATATAAACTTTAAAAAAATTTGAAGTTTGCAGGTGAACTACAATTGAATACATATTGTCCCATCAGGAATGCCATCTTTTATAACTTAGGGCACACCAAACCATTCTATTTTCCTGTCAAGGGGTTTTACACCCTTTACATGCAGCATATGGATAGATGTGAATAGACAATGAACTGAAACAAATACGAATAGAGAGGTGCCCCACTAAAAAGAAAATGTGGCGTTTCAGCTAACCACAAGCTTCAGGAGTACATCCTAAAACTAATCGAATGTTGCGTATTATTAGGAAAGGTATAGAAAACAGGTGTGAGGATGTGGAAATTAAAAAGAGTAAGACCTTTCTTCCCAAGGACTGTTTTCCGTAACCTGGTACAATCAACGGTGCTCAGTCATCTAGACTACTGCAACGCACTCTACTCCGGATGCAAAGAGCAAATAATTAAGACACTTCAGACAGCCCAGAACACTGCAGCTAGACTCATATTCGGTAAAACAAAATACGAAAGTGCTAAACCCTTACGAGAGAAGCTACACTGGCTCCCACTTAAAGAGCGAATCACGTTCAAAATATGCTCCCTAGTCCACAAAATCATTCACGGAGATGCACCAGCCTACATGTCAGACCTGATAGACTTACCACCCAGAAATGCCAAAAAATCATCCCGCACATTCCTTAATCTACACTTCCCTAGCTGCAAAGGTCTAAAATACAAACTAATGCACGCATCAAACTTTACCTACTTTGAGCACACAGTTATGGAACACATTGCTGCACAACTTAAAAAAGATCTACGAACTAACGAACTTCCGCAAACTAATGAAGACCTATCTCTTCAACAAGGCAAACCGCAAAGATCTACCAATGTGAATACACACAACTCCTCCACATCTACTCAGAACTGTCTTATAATTTCTGCTCTTTATACTATTATCATGTTTTTTCATTATCATCTTGCCCAAAATCCTTCTGTAACACTAAAGTCTACTCTCTAATATATGCTCACCATTCATGATGTATTGTAAGCCACATTGAGCCTGCAAAGAGGTGGGAAAATGTGGGATACAAATGCAATAAATAAATTATTGTATCGTTCCATGGTGCGACCGCACCTTGAGTATTGTGTCCAATTCTGGTCGCCGCATCTCAAGAAAGATATAGTGGAATTGGAAAAGGTGTCGCGAAAGGCGACAAAAATGATAGCGGGGATGGGATGACTTCCCTATGAAGAAAGACTAAGGAGGCTAGGGCTTTTCAGCTTGGAGAAGAGACGGCTGAGGGGAGACATGATAGAGGTATATAAAATAATGAGTGGAGTGGAACAGGTGGATGTGAAGCGTCTGTTCACGCTTTCCAAAAATACTAGGACTAGGGGGCATTGGATGAAACTACAGTGTAGTACATTTAAAACAAATAGGAGAAAATCTTTCTTCACCCAACGTGTAATTAAACTCTGGAATTCGCTGCCAGAGAATGTGGTGAAAGCGGTTAGCTTGGCAGAGTTTTAAAAGGATTTGGACGGTTTCCTAAAGGACAAGTCCATAGACCGCTACTAAATGGACTTGGAAAAATCCACAATTCCGGGAATAACATGTATAGAATGTTTGTACGTTTGGGAAGCTCGCCAGGTGCCCTTGGCCTGGATTGGCCGCTGTCGGGGACAGGATGCTGGGCTTGATGGGCCTTTGGTCTTTTCCCAGTATGGCATCACTTATGTACTTATATGGATGCACTGCTCTTTATGAGTGACTTGTACAATGAACTAAACCATTTTGTTATAGTATTCCTATCCTGGAGTGACCCCAATGATACAGTCCAGTGTGCCCATGAGGCTATTTTAGTCAATCTTCTCAGTAAGGTCTTCTTGGAAGTAAAGGAAGGATGAGGTCTGTCTCCTGTCTACCTGTAAGAAGAAGCAGAAACCTGATAGCCTGCTTCCAGGGTTCACCAACAAGAGGAAAAAAGGAACCTAAGCAGGAAGAAAACTCTCTCTGATTCTGTCTTGTTGCACTGAAAGAAGAGGACCACACAAAAGAGTCCCCCCACCCCCCCCCCCCCCCCCCCCCCCCCCCCCATGGTGGTGCTTCTGGCCTTTAACTTGTTGAAGCTGTTTCTAAAGGAATGGTTCTCAACCCAATCCTCCTAACCAGTCCGGTTTCCATGATACCCACAATGAATATGAACAGTCTCCCACTTTCATTATGTTCAGAAGCATCCTATGGGCAATTTTGATCATCCCTGAAGGCTCATTTTTTTAAGGTGGCATTTAGAACACATTTTTGGTCTTTCTTTCCATCTGATGGCTGGAGAAAGATGGAATCAGGGAGAGGAACGTTACAATAAGATTTATTAAGACTTTTAGGTATGCATGTCTATCTCGAATGATTGTTTCCTTTCCTACTATTCAATGGCATTCTTTTCTTAAATTTCTTAACGTTACATTTTATAATTGTTAACCACGTAGACTTGCACTGCAAATAAGATGATATAGAAAATGTTAATAAATGATAAATTTATTTTATTTTTTATTTTTATTTGTAGCATTTGTATCCCACATTTTCCCACCAATTTGCAGACTCAATGTGGCTTACATTTGCCGTAATGGCGGTTGCCATTCCGGGTAACAGAATTACAAATGGTATTGCATTAAGGTGCATGCATACATGGTAACGTACATGAAGCATAACATATATGGAACAAATCATGGTATATATATATATATATATATATATATATATATATATATATATATATATTGTAAAGTGGATCCTCTTTTCTCCTAGGTTGCAGCCCTTTCACAAAAACAAAGTAAACAAAAACCCCCTCCTGTATGGCTCCCCTTTTCCCCAAAACAACAAACAATGCTGCAGCGTGCAGGCTTCAACCGCTGCTTCCTCTCCCGGTCTCCTGGAGAGTAGCAGTAAAAAGAAAAAAAAACACACGGCTCAATTCAGCCCTGGTTTCAAAGTTCAATTTTAGCCCAGCTTCCAATACAGCTCAGTCCCGCTAGGCTTTCAAAAACACAGTTCAATTTAGCCAAGCTTCAAACACAGCTCAGTCCAGCTAGGCTTTCAAAACACACTGTTCAATTTTAGCCAAGCTTTAAAATACAGCTCAGTTCAGCTAGGCTTTCCAAAACACAGTAATGGCTTTGCGCGGGCTCAAAGCCTAGGGTCCCACCCTCTTGGTCAGTCATACTCCTACCTGACCTCCTCCCGCCTGACCCGGCTTGGCCCCGCTACTTTCTTGGCTTTCGCTGAGCCAGAGCTGAGAAGTCCATCGGCTCTTCCAGGGTGTTCTCCGGTTCAGTCACCTCCATAGGGCAAGGCTCACTCTCCTCCTCTCTCCCCTCAGGAGCCCAATCCATATTCTCTTCACCCCGCCCTTCTCCCAGCTGCTCACCCTTTTCTTCATTAAAGTTCTTTGGAGTCCCTTCTTTCTCCACCCACTTGTTCCACCCTCTCTTCCACCAGGTTGGCGAATCAGCCTTATTCCTTCCCCTGCGGCCCTCCTCTGGAGACTCCTGGGAATGCACATAGTTTCTCTTATCCCCGGTCTCCCTTGGGGCATGCTGGGAGTTGTAGTTCTTTTTCTCTAGGTTTTTCCTGGGGAATGCCTGCCTATAACGGGGGTATTCTGGCCTATCCCAGGGTTCCTTTGGGGCCTGTCCTACATACTCTTTACAATATATATATATATATATATATATATATATATATATATATATCATGTGTGTACATACAAAGTCAGCACGGATTTAGTGAAGGGAAGTCTTGCCTCACCAATCTAATGCATTTTTTTTTTTTGAGGGGGTAAGCAAACATGTGGACAATGGGGAGCCGGTTGATATTGTATATCTGGATTTTCAGAAGGCGTTTGACAAAGTGCCGCACGAAAGACTCCTGAAGAAATTGCAGAGTCATGGAATCGGAGGTAGGGTATTATTATGGATTAAGAACTGGTTGAAAGATAGGAAGCAGAGAGTAGGATTGCGTGGCCAGTATTCTCAGTGGAGGAGGGTAGTTAGTGGGGTCCCGCAGGGGTCTGTGCTGGGTCCGTTGCTTTTTAATGTATTTATAAATGACCTAGAGATGGGAATAACTAGTGAGGTAATTAAATTCGCCGATGACACAAAATTATTCAGGGTCGTCAAGTCGCAGGAGGAATGTGAACGATTACAGGAGGACCTTGCGAGACTGGGAGAATGGGCGTGCAAGTGGCAGATGAAGTTCAATGTTGACAAGTGCAAAGTGATGCATGTGGGTAAGAGGAACCCGAATTATAGCTACGTCTTGCAAGGTTCCGCGTTAGGAGTTACGGATCAAGAAAGGGATCTGGGTGTTGTCGTCGATGATACGCTGAAACCTTCTGCTCAGTGTGCTGCTGCGGCTAGGAAAGCGAATAGAATGTTGGGTGTTATTAAGAAGGGTATGGAGTCCAGGTGTGCGGATGTTATAATGCCGTTGTATCGCTCCATGGTGCGACCGCACCTGGAGTATTGTGTTCAGTACTGGTCTCCGTATCTCAAAAAAGATATAGTAGAATTGGAAAAGGTACAGCGAAGGGCGACGAAAATGATAGTGGGGATGGGACGACTTTCCTATGAAGAGAGGCTGAGAAGGCTAGGGCTTTTCAGCTTGGAGAAGAGACGGCTGAGGGGAGATATGATAGAAGTGTATAAAATAATGAGTGGAATGGATCGGGTGGATGTGAAGCGACTGTTCACGCTATCCAAAAATACTAGGACTAGAGGGCATGAGTTGAAGCTACAGTGTGGTAAATTTAAAACGAATCGGAGAAAATTTTTCTTCACCCAACGTGTAATTAGACTCTGGAATTCATTGCCGGAGAACGTGGTACGGGCGGTTAGCTTGACGGAGTTTAAAAAGGGGTTAGATAGATTCCTAAAGGACAAGTCCATAGACCGCTATTAAATGGACTGGAAAAATTCCTCATTTTTAGGTATAACTTGTCTGGAATGTTTTTACGTTTGGGGAGCGTGCCAGGTGCCCTTGACCTGGATTGGCCACTGTCGGTGACAGGATGCTGGGCTAGATGGACCTTTGGTCTTTCCCAGTATGGCACTACTTATGTACTTATGTACTTATGTACATGGTAAAGATGAATAAATTATGGTTTTGCATGAAGGTTCCTGCGTAATAAATTGGATTATAATGTACATTGGATTATAAATGCAATAGATGTATTCCATGCATATTTATCCCATTTATATTCATTATGGGTATCCTGAAAACTTGACTGGCTGGGTGTGTCCCGAGTTCTGGGCCGAGAACCCCTATTCTAAAGGGTTCATAACCTTGGGAGTGGAAAGGAGAATTGGAGAGAGCTACCCAACCAGTGCTTCATGCATGGGAACTCAGAGGTGAAGAGGAGAGATTCAAGAATTGGAAAAATCAGGTAACAAAAAGAATCCTTGGGGAGTCAGGAAGCCCAACGTCTGAAAAAAGGGGAAAAGGGCTACCCAGAAGTATGTGGAAGAAAATACAGAACAGAGCTCAGATACGTCCTTGTATGATGTCAAACTACACTGGAACCTGTTACCTTTGACTATTTACTTTGAAGATGATGTATTCAGTAAAGACTCTGCCTGAGCCACCCCCAGGCAGATTTTTGATGGAGCTCGAAGAAGCTGCAGCCACCCTGCTTGGGGAGATAGAGAATACTGAAGAGGCAGTGGAGCTAGCTGGCCATGAGGCACTGTGAAAAGTTTAGTGCTCTCTATCTCCCCCTGCTGGTTGATGGACACAACCCATACGTAATGGTTTCATCTGCTTGATGACAAGGAATATCTACTTTAACAGTAGTACAACCTCAGATTCAAAAGTGGAGCCTCACCGTGACCACCAAAGGAATTTCACTGGCCAAGGCACTAAGCAGATAGTACAACAGATCAGCCAGATAGGCCATGCCAGCCTCTAGGAATGGCAGGGATTGAACCAGTTCCTCAGCTGTCACCACCCTCTGTACTTAACTCAAGAAAGCACATGCAGCACCACAATCCACACACCGTGGCCTGCAAACATAACACTGCCACCTCAAAGAATAGCTTAAGGAAGGACTCCAGCTTCTGATCCTGGACATCCTTGAGCGCCAGGAAGGTAACCTTCTTGGTCACTGCCGTGATTAAAGAGTCCACCTTCAGAAAACGCAAGGACTCCAACTCCTGCACAGGGAGAAGATACAACCGATCCATGGCTCTAGCCACCCACAAACCTGTCAGGGGAGTCCTACTCCACAGAGATAATGAAAAATGATTTCTTACCTGATCATTTTCTTTCCTTTAGTCGAAGCGGGTGAACCAAGAGACTTGTGGGTTGTGACCATCTCCCAACAGGTGGAGACAGAGAGCTTTGAACTGCAGTGTCTTATAGGATGGAATACTCCTTGGTCAGTTAATATTTCTCATAACAAAGCAGAAGAAAACAGAATTATAACATTTCTCCTTCCCCACAGGGAAAAGTGCTAAACCAAAAACTGCATACAACTCATTTACTGGCACACTGTCTGGTCTTTATACTGGATCCCAAAGTACAACAACAAACGCTTCTTAACATCCAGTTTCAATCCTTTAAACCTCCCTTCTCATAGATATACCTCAATCACTGCCACTTCGATTTCCCATTCAGTTTATCTCCGATATATATAAAGTTCATCAACAATTCTGATATCTTTTTACAAAAGTGACCTCAGTGATGCTCACCGCCCTTACAGGATTTACGTGGCGATTTCCAAAGCATCAACTTCTTCACCGGTCCACTCTTTTTAAAAACATTACTTCATATATATATATATATATATAAACTTTTTTTCAATAATTTTTAGTTTACTTATCTTTTCAAAACTTTACTTAGTCGGACCCAGGGGTTCTACTGTCCGACATGTTTCGCTCAACCAACAAGCTGCCTCAAGGACAATACCCCCCTGTGATCTTTACTAGCGCCAGCTCTGCATACTTCCTTATCAGCAATAGGTCTGCTGCGACTAAAGGAAAGAAAATTATCAAGTAAGAAATAATTTTTCATTCCTTTGCATCAGCAGCAGATAAAACCAGAGACTTGTGGTATGTAGCAAAGCAGTCCTGAAATAGGGTGGGAACCTAAAGCTCCTGCAGATAGCACCAGTACTCCAAAAGATGCATCCGACCGAGCAGAAACATCCAAACGGTAGTGGTCTGGAGAACATATGCAAGGAAGGCCATGTCGCTGCTCTACATATTTCCTCCAGGGAGAACAGACGGGCTTCCGCCCAAGAAGTCATGACAGCTCAGCAGGGCCGGTCCTAGGGTCTCTGGTGCCCCCCTGCAGTTGGTGCCCCCCCCCCCCCCCGGCTAGCATCTTCATTCTCTCTTCTCCCACCCTGTCCCTTTTTTCAGCCCAGACACAAAGGGGCCAACGGGAGACCAACTTCTAAAAGTCAGCTTTTGTGCAGACTTATTAGGCAGACTTATACAGTCTGTGCCAGAGCCAGTGGTGGGAGGCAGGGCTGGTGGCTGGGAGGCAGGGATAGTGCTGGGCAGACTTATACGGTCTGTGCCAGAGCTGGTGGTGGAAGGCGGGACAGGTAGTTGGGAGGCGAGGATAGTGCTGGGCAGACTTATACAGTCTGTGCCAGAACCGGTGGTGGGAGGCGGGGCTGGTGGTTGGGAGGCGGGGATAGGGCTGGCCAGACTTATATGGTCTGTGCCCTGAAGAGGACAATACAAATAAAAAAGTAGCACATATGAATTTATCTTCCTGGGCAGACTGGATGGACCGTGCAGGTCTTTTTCTGCCGTCATCTACTATGTTACTATGTTACTATGTTTATCTTCTTCTCTATCTGTTCTGTAGCATATCAGAGCCGCAGGGTGTGGGAAGAACATATAAAAGATCCTATGTACACAGAGTTCTGCCAATGCCAATTGAAAAGGAAGAAATAATTACCTTTTGTATGGTTGTAACCTAAGGCTGCCAGCTGGATCCAGATTCACGCAACAGGGTTGATCCAGTCCTGGGTTTACCATGTTGCATGCAGGGACCTGTAGTTCTAATTTCCTCATTGCATTCCGTAAGAAAAGCAAGAGTAAAAGTTCCAGCATGCACCAGGGTAAACCCAGGACTGGATCAATCCTGTCCTGTGAATCTGGATCCAGTTGGCAGCCTAATTGTAACCATGAAAGGAAATAACCCAGGACATTGAGGATCAGAGACCTGGGCTCACAAAATACACACTGAAATAAAATGAAAAAAGTGTTCATTTCAGTATATACTTCTATACATCCTTTACCCCTAAAACAGCTCTACAAGTTTCAAACATGTACCAATTAAACCCCAGCAAAGCACTGCACAAGCTTACTTATGTCTGACTCCTGATTCGACGAATGCAACTGCCAGAAGAACTGAGACCCCTCACAGCTCTGTGCCAGAGCGTGCCGGAGGACTCAGTCACTCAGAGAGACGCGAGAGACGCTCTTCAGCTTCAATCGGAAGGCGCGTACTGGCGCGCACGAAGGTGCCGCAGGGGGAGGAGGAGGCGACGTCGTGATGTTGTTGGCGTCGTCACTTGTCGAGAGTGGAAGGCGACAAGGCAAGAGCAGCACCGCGTGCAGCGTTGCGGGGGAAGCCGGGAACCGGGAAGGCGCATGGGCAGGCAGGCCACAGCAGAGAAGACATGCCACAGGATGAGGGAACCCGTCGTCGAACAGCTGGGCGGGCCGCCGGGAGGGAGGCGCCCTTGAAGGCAGGCTCCCCCCTGCGGCGCTTACCCCGCTTACCGGGTTGGACCGGCCCTGCAGCTCAGGTAGAAGGTGCCCAGAATATAGCCAGAAGTGGATTACCAGCTAGTAAATAAGTGGACGCGATAACCTCCTTGACCCAGCGAGCTAGAGTGGTTTGGGAAGATGCATCACCTTTCTGAGGTCCCGAACAAAGCACAAACAATGATTTGACCAACGGAACTCGTTGGTCACTTCCAAACAGTGTAAGAGCACATGGCGAACATCAAGGAAGCCAGAAGAAACAAAGGTTGAGATGAAAGGCAGAAACCACCTTAGGGAGAAAAGATGGGACTGCGTGCCCCGTCACCCCTTCAAGAAATCCAGAGTATCTCGACAGGACGAAGTCTGGAGTTCCAAAACCCTGCTTGGACAGATACCTGGATCACCTGGATCTCTAATTAAAACTAGGCTGTCCTGGACAATAGCCCCTGGTATCTTTAAAACAAGGGCGAGCCTGACCCGACTGGAAAGAACATTTAGACATGTCCTCAGGAAGACGCCGAGTCTTTGAGTCACCCAGATCTTTCACCAATTTTGCTAAATCCTCACCAAACAACAGCTTGCCAATAAAAGGGAGCTTAACCAGCCGCTGTCTGAAGCTGCATCTGCTGCCCAGTGGTGCAAACACAGCAAACAACAGGCTGTGATCACCAAGACGTGCTTGGTCAACGCCCAAATCAAGTCATACAAGGAATCTCCAAAAATGCCAACCCTGTCTCCACATCTGGCAATTCAGGAGGTTGACTGTTGGACTTCTGGGAGGAATATGAGATCTGTTGAACTTCTGAATTGTCAGAGGAAGGCTGCGCTGAATCAACCAATTGAGGCTAAGTTTGGCTTGGAGGGTCCAAGAGAGATGGAGACCAACAGCTGAGAAGGAACCCCTGAAGTGGTCTAATGTAGAATTTGACCCATGGAAGAATGTCACAGATAGAGGCCACTGCATCCAGAACTTGAACATATTCCCAGACCCCAGGATCTGGTACGGAAAGTAGAATCTGACTTGGGTGTGAATCTTTTGCTGATGAGCAACAGGAAGAAATATCTTCCCTAAGCCTATGTCGAATATCACTCCAAGATATGCCAGGATTTGTGTTGGAAACAACTATCTCTTGGTGAAATTGAATACCAATCCTGAGGCCTGAAGAAGAGCAGTTATCTTGGATAAAACTTGCAGATTCTCCTGAAAGGAAGAGTAGCAAATCAGCCAATCGCGAGGTATGGATGAACTTGCAATCCATCCTTGCGAAGGAAGGCTGCCACTACTACCATGACCTTGAAAAAATGTCCTTGGTGATGTGGAAAGGCTGAAAGACATGGTCATAAATTATAATATTCTCCAAGGATTGCAAATCACAAATCTTCTGTGGGAAGGTGAAATGCAGTGGCGTAGCCAGAGAGCCAGTTTTGGGTGGGCCTGAGCCCAAAGTGGGTGGGCACAAAATTTTCTCTCCTCCGCCCTACCTCCACCTCAAAATATAAATAATTTAGCTAATGAGGATCCTCAAGCTCAGTCAGCTGAAGACTTTCTCTGAAGGTGGCCAGAACTCTCTTTTACCAAGCTTGGCAGGCAGCAGCAATGACCCTAAGCCACTGATGCCAGCACCTCACACATGCTTAGCTGTCGATGGCTCAAGGATGCTGTTGCCAGAGCTTGGTAGAAGAGAGTTCTGGCCGCCTTTGGAGGAGGTCCTTAGCTGGGGATGCCTGGGAATCCTAACCAGCTATACAGCAAGGGTTAGGACTGGTGTTAGACTTGCTTGGGCCCAGGTCAGAAAATAAAGGAGGGCTCCCCTCCCTGATTCCTCTTTGCCTCCCCTCTAATTTCCCACCTGCCATTACTATCACACCCACAGACCCTCACCAAATACAGAACAAGGGATCACAAATTAGAAATAAAAATATTTAGACAAAAATTGAAAGGGAACCCCAAGAAGTTAAGCATAGCATTACTGCAACACTGGAGACATAAAACTGAGATGCATTTCCTTTTCTACAGAACACAATACAAAGACATTTACTATGCACATTTCCAAAAGCTAGCATATTCCATTTAAAACATTCAAAATAAAATGCTTTGTTTCTACCTTTGTTGTCTGGACATTTTATTTTTCCATCTTGCTGGTTCCAATTTCTCTTTTCTGCTTTCCTCTCTGTCCTCTGCTAATTCTTCTTCAAGTGGCTGTAGTCCATTTGTCTTTTCTCCTCTCTCCTGTCTGCTCCCTCACTATTCCTGCCTCTGACATATTGATCATTCCTTTTTAGCTCTTTTCTCTCTCTCACCCTTCTTCGTCTCTTTACTTTTCAACTACCTATCAAATTTCTATCTTCTTCTTTCACCCACTAGCTCTCCCATTCCCCATCTTACTCCTCCCCATCCCTACGTTCTCTTTTATCTTTAATCTACTCCCCATAACCATATTTCTACCCTCTGTAATCACTATCTCTCATTCATTTCCTTGCCACCCCCT